>NC_000068.7:181476587-181776587 GCF_000001635.26 Mus musculus | reverse complement strand
AAAAATAATATTCTGGGTGCTAGAGAGATAGTTCAATGGTTAAGATCACTTGCTGCTCTTGCAAAGGACCTAGGTTTACTTCCCAGTGCCCACATGGCAGCTTATGTCATCCATAACTCTTGGTCCAGGTGGATCCAAAACCCTCCTCTGGCCTCTACAAGCACCAGGCATATGCATGGGGCACATGCACACAAGTATACACATAAAATAAAAATAAATAAATATTTTTTAAAATAACATTGTGACAATAGGGACTGCCCAGAAGAGATAAACTTCCTCCCATAGGTGTTTGAGTTCCAGGTCTTGAAGGCATGCCAACAATTTGTGGGTTACCTCTAGGTTGTGCAGTGCCAAATTCTTAACATGCCACCTTTGTTTTTTTATCCCAGGTTGGGAACACTGGGTCCAGATTCAACTTAGACAATAATAACCCAGGAAATGCTGGACTAGGGTTAAAAAGAAAAGATGATTCCATAGAAGTGCTGTGGGATAGGCCACAGAGAGCAGGTGAAGCCTGTGTATCCTGTTCCTTGCCCAGGGACCTTTGTAACTCCATGCAGTCAACATGAGCCAAGGGAGACAGCTGCTTCTGCGAGCCAGGAAGTCCCATGACCTAGATAGTTACAGATGCTCTTCTACTTCTGCCAGAGCAGTGTCAGGGCACATCAGTAGTTAATCTGCATCTGAGCAGAAGGTTGGACAATCATGCCTGGTGATCAACCAGCCACACAGCAGCATCCCTGCACCTGCTTATGTAGTCCCCTGCCTGGAGAGTTAGCCTCCCAAGCCATTCTTAAATTTCTCTGTAGAACATGGATGTGCAGCTGAGCCCTGGAGTTAGGTATAAGCTTATATCTAGTCTAGTCTAAAAATATCCTAATCTATTCTAAAGGATAAACACTTCCTATGTTTTATCTCAATCCTTCTTCTTCTTTCCTTGCTACTGTTCAGATTTAAGACAAAGCTGAGAAAGGCAAGAAGGAAAAATCAAATAAAATAATAGTGTAAAGGCCACAAAGCTAGCCACGGCTCATTTTAGACTGTGGGGAACCACTACTGGGGGTCCTAGGAGGACAAGACCTTAAGGACAATGACCTTACTCTAACATTTTACCATGGGTTACTAAGATGAACTCAGTAATGGGGCCACAGGCTGGCCTCTATTCTCCAGCACAATTCTCTGGGCATAGAGCAAAAAGCAAGAACAGGAGAAATGGTGGGGAAATAAGGATCATGCTCTGGCCAATCAGGAATGCTCTGAACATCAGAGGAAGGCTAATGACTCATTAGTCAAAATACTACATCATGAGACTTTACAGATATCGTTTAAAATGAATAAACATGGGATCTGGAGAGGGGGCTGACGAGGTGAACTAGTGGTTAAGAGCACTGTCTGCTCTTCCAGAGGTCTTGAGTTCAATTTCCAGCACTCACATGGTGGTTCACAAATGTCTATAACTATAGTCCCAGAGGATCTGATCAGATACACATGCAGATAAAACACGTATGCATAAAATATATAAATAAATCTTTAAAAACAACAACAAAAATTAACAAACTGAGAGTCTAAGGGGAAAGGATGCCTCCACAGTGTCTTCTAAGTACTAATTAATTGCAGAAGGAAAAGAGTAACATTAGGGACACACTGGGATGGCCCATCTGAATGAGTGTAGAGTTGGCATGTTAGACAAGGAACACTGGAGTCAGGCAAAGAGAGAGCTGTTCCTATGAACTCAAGTTCAACCACAAACAAACACAAATTGGAGGGCATTCTTCCAGTGCTCTCTCTTCAAATGGCTCTCCATTATGAAAGTCAGACGTAACATGGAAATCATTCCTATTTCAAACTGACCAACGTTAGACACCAGGATCCAGCACACCCCTCGAGGATCTGAAAATTAAGCTAGCAAAGGAAAGAAGGCTCTTGACTGCAAGGTATGTCTGCCAAGATCACTAGCAGCATACTCTAAAGAGGTTCAGAAGTGGTTTTGTTCTATACTTGAAATACTTCTTCAGGTTTGAAATTATTTCAAAAACAAACAAAATTGTAATTTACATGGATAAGAAAAATAATTTATCAGTAGAGTTCTCTGGGAAGAAGCAAGATTAAAGTGGGATAGGAAGGGAGTCTCAGGCACAACCTTTTAAGGCCCCTCTTTGCCCCCAATACATTGGCTTCCAGATCACTAATCTTCGGCACAGGCCCAACTCCTCTGGTCTTTTTGAATTGCTGCTTGGAACTCTGCTTCTGGCCTACTAAAAAGCCAGAAATCATCCCTAGACCAGAAAGTCTGGAAGCCTAAAAGTATAAGAGGAAGATAGAAACTGAAGCTGTCATGGAAGTTGCGTGGCTGCCTCCACCCACACAGAACTCTTTGGTTTGAACCCTTGCCTTTTTTGCTCTCCTTGCTTGGAGTCCTTGAAGCTCTAAAACTGCACCACCTTCCTCCCCAACCCTTCCAACCCTGGAAGAGTACAGTTGCAGTAGACATTTTTGTCCCTACCCTTGGTGGATAGGAGTGGACAGGTCCGGGAACAAAATAGCTTTTATCAGGAAACAAACAGGGCTACAAGAGAGACCAGGGGCAAATTTTGTTCTTCTTCTTTCCTGGTTTAATAAAGCTGAAATCCAAAGAGTAGAATACTTGCTGAGTGGAGCAGACGGACCTGCTTTTGCTGAGTTTAGGTGAAAATGAGAGAAGAGAAGGGAGGTGGGGGTAGGGGAGTCGGGAATTCTATAGCTTTGCACATTTCTCATTATTTTGCTTCTAAATCAGCCTCTGCTAGTACTTTCTCTATTCAATAAAAGCCAAATGCAAGCCATGTCCCCTAATCTCTCCAACAGCAGCTCACTGCTGAGAAAATAATACAGATGTAACTTCCAACATCACACACTTTCTTTTTCATTTATATGCAAATAGTGACCTTTCACCCAGGCTGTCTCAAAGAAATGTTTCCTTAAAAATGCAAATAGCATGTTGCAGGCAGTTACTATGACTGAGTCTTTCTTATATTATTATCATTATTTCTTTTAACCTTACCAATGCTGCAAAAACAACAGCTAAAGTGCTCCGCAGTAATAATGACTTTTCAAACCAAATCACAGGACTGGCTCTTCAGGCGGCCTGTCATTGGAGGCTGCCAACAGAGAAGGATGTCCAACTCAGGCAGCAGTGTCCCCAGTAGTCAGTGTCACACTGCTTCTACCCAGCAGTGGCTGTGATAGTGGCACTGCCATGTGGCCAGGTCTCAGCCCCAATAAAGTGCCTAGACACTAGTAGGACCACTCTGACCCATTCAGTCACAAGTGGAGCTCTACACTCATCCCTGGCCTGCACTGGGCTGGATAGAACTCAAGATGCTCTTGGAGCCTCAGCAGTCACCATGAAAATCCCACTCAGAAGAGTGAAGGTAGAGATTCCAGAAAGAAGTGACTCCCAAAAACCACTTAGGGAGGGCCAAAGAAGAAGCTAAGAGGAAGAAACAAGCATCATCAACCTGTTCAGAGGCACTGTAGAACCCATTCCTGATTGACACTTTGATCAGGCCAAGCCACAGGCTACGGACAGCCCCAGGGAAATAATGCCTACCATCCCCTTGCAGCTTTCCCTGAAGAGGTGGTTAGGTTAGGAAAGCAGGTGACAAGATAACAAGGCTGATATCTGGCTTCACTGAGTCATCACCAAAACATCTTTTGAGACCAGGCACCAAAAGATTTGCTATGTGAACCCTGAGACCAAGCACAGGCCCTGTTTTCTTCAGAACAGAAGAGGCAGGTTGAGTTCAGAACTACACATGGTAGTCTGGGAATTATTCCGACAGCCTAGCACTAAGACTAAATAGGTAGCTGTGTCAAGACTGGTACTCTTATCCACCAATACCAGAAACTCCCAGTCAAGCAATCTAGCTCAGAAAAGAGCAGGCTCTACCTCTTCTCTCTCTTGCCTTGAAGAACCAAGAGGAGATAGTTTTTAAAATAGCCCCATTTTCCTCCTTCCATACTAGTTCCTGTAATTCTAAGACCCTTGCTCAAATTTAAATTTGGCTAAGGAAGCACAAGCCTAGGCAGCTGCCTGCAAACTCACCACCATGCTCTAAAGTGACCTTTCTACTCAGCAACAGCCCAGTGCAGATTGTAAGGCTTAGCACTGTGGAAAAGTAGGCATTAATTTTCCAGACTTGATACACAGTGCTCATTTAAAAAGTGAACAGAAAGTTTTGGAGAAAATACAAATATGTCCTAATGTCCAGAAGCTTTGTTTCTTGAGTGACTGACTGACAAAAGAGAAGAATATCCAGTGTGATGGGTTAGCAATGTGTCTACAAGTCCTAAAATCATAGCCCCTGTACTAAGTCACAGCTCTCAAAAATTCTACCTGGAAATATCTATACAAACTGAAACCCAGATCACCATTGCCTATACACAAAACCATACTCCTGAAGATGAAGCAAGATATTGGGCAGAGACTCTCAGAAGATCAGAGATGCCACAAGAGCCCAACTCTATATCTGACAAACTCTTCTCTTTCTAAAAGTGGGACTAATCTAGAGCCAAGCAGATATTCTCGTTGAACAGACTAAAATGTCTTTTGGAGCCAGGCATAGTGGTGCTTGCTTTTAATCCCAGCACTCAGGAGGCAAAGGTAGACAGATCTCTGTGAATTCAAGACTAGCCTATTCTACATAGCGATTTACAGGACAGCTAGGGCCACAAAGAGAGATCATGTCTTACAAAGCCAAAAATAAGGAGCTGGAGAGAAAGTCCAAGCAGTTGAGTACTTGCTGATCTTCCAGAGGACCAGGGTTCGATTCCCAGGACCCATATGCAGCTCACAACTGTCTGTAGCTCCAGAACTAAAGGATCTGATGCCTCTTCTGGCCTCTACAGGCTAGACATTCATGTGGTACAAAAACATACAAGTAGGCAAAAATCCATATACATAAAACAGCATTTAAAAAATAATAAGCCGGGCGGTGGTGGCGCCACCCAGCACTTGGGAGGCAGAGACAGGCAGATTTCTGAGTTGGAGGCCAGCCTGGTCTACAGAGTGAGTTCCAGGACAGCCAGAGCTACACAGAGAAACCCTATCTCGAAAAAAACAAGAAACAAAAAACAAAAACAAAAAAAACAAAAACAAAAACAAAAAAAGAATGAAAGAAAAAGTAATAAAACATTTTCTGAGTTATAGTCATTATTTCTTTTTAAAGTAGCACTGAATTTTTAAAAATGAAAAAAAAAAGGATGAAGCAATAAATGAAGTTGGTCTTACAAGAAAAGCACACTCACTCCTAAAGGCATTTGCCAAGAGGAGAAGTGAGTTAAAACTGTATTGTGTGAGCTGTCTCTTGTGAGACTATGCCGGTGCCTAGCAAACACAGAAGTGGATGCTCACAGTCAGCTATTGGATGGATCACAGGGCTCCCAATGGAGGAGCTAGAGAAAGTACCCAAGGAGCTAAAGGGATCTGCAACCCTATAGGTGGAACAACATTATGAACTAACCAGTACCCCGGAGCTCTTGACTCTAGCTGCATATGTATCAAAAGATGGCCTAGTCGGCCATCACTGGAAAGAGAGGCCCATTGGACACGCAAACTGTATATGCCCCAGTACAGGGGAACGCCAGGGCCAAAAAAAAAAAAAAAAAAAAAAAAAAAAAAATGGGAATGAGTGGGTAGGGAAGTGGGGGGGAGGGTATGGGGGACTTTTGGGATAGCATTGGAAATGTAATTGAGGAAAATATGTAATTAAAAAAACTGTATTGTGTGGCTTCTAAGAACACTAGCTTGGCAGAAGCCTGAGATCAGACAATTTAATTTAATTCAAATGAAAACACCTCTTACATGGTTTCATTTTTGTTTTTAAGTGGCATTTAGGAAATCTTAATATATGTGGAGAAAATAAAATATGCAAGAACTTGAAGTGACAGTACCTTCTACTTGGAACCCTAGAACCTGCTCTCATCTGAGCAGTGGACAGTCTGTAGTGTCTTCAAAAAGCAGAAAGTCCATGGGGCACAGCAATAGCAGCTACTCTATTCCTTTCAAATAAAGTCAGCATCTTTCTTTTTTCTTTTTCCTCTTCTGAAGCAGTGTTTCATATATTCTATGCTCAAGTTTACTACATAGCCAAGGATGGCCATGAACTTCTGACCTTCCTGTCTCTGGTTCCCAACTGCTGGGATTACAGGTGTATCATCTCCAGTTTGTGCAGTACTAAGGATCAAACCCAGCCCTTCACACATACATGCTAGGCAAGCATCCTGACAATTGAGCCACACCCCTATCCCTTCAATCTCCTAGCTGGGCACCTAACCCAGGACATTGTGTTTGCTAGGCACTTGCTCTTCCACTGAGCTCAGCCTTCCCCTCAAAACCCTTTTAATGCTGCCCCCTCAAACTTCCCTATAAACTCAGACCACAAAATTTCAATTAAAATTACATCTGTAACCAATGAACTTTTGATTACTCAATTTTAAGTGCACAGGAAACGCAGACAGGCAGTCCTAAGACAAGAAGGGAAGAAAAAAGGATTTGCTCAGGGATCCACAGAGAAAAGCCAACAAACAGTGACTTTGCCCTGGTTTTCTAGGGTTAGGATAGTGGAGCACAAAATATTGGAGTTATTACCAGTGTTCAGAGTACCTATGAGCCAGGGCCACCAGAAGCAGCCACCTCTGCCACTTCTCAACTCCCTCTCCCATGCCACTCTGAGTCCAATGCTAACGAAGGTATTCTGACTGCTCCTGAACCTACTTTTACCTCCAGCCCAGGTAGTAGGATTGCTCTATCCTAAAGAACCTATTTTTCCAAAGCAGGGGTGCCTTTTACATTAGTTTATCTAAGAAGGATTCAATCCCTAACAATCTGCTTGCTTCAGTTAGCAGCTATTGGAGGCCTAATAGGTTCCTGGCACTTTGTCAGTCTGTAGGCTCCTTTCGATTGTACTCATCCAGGGCTGGGTCATGCAAACCAGCATTCCAAATAGTCCAGCCACTGCTAAGTCTGGCTATGCCAGAAGGTGGCCTTCTGGGTTCTGAGCCAGTCTTTCTATGGGCCTGGCTTTGGCCTTTATTCCATGTTACATGCTCGCATACAATATCACCCATTATCATCATCTGCACATTTGATAACCAGGACCAAAGGAGGACTAATCAAGGGAAGTGAGAGGTCCAGGCAGCACCTTGTGAGCCCTATGACCAACATGGTAGCCCACTGCAGTCAAGCCTGCACCTTCATTCCAGTACACCCTGCCATCTCTGAACACTCACAAGAATGTAAGCAGAAACTGCCACAATATTAGTACAGAACACTTTGTAATTCCAAAAGTGAGGAAGGTCTTCTCAGAGTGGCCTTTCATCATACAGCCCCTGAGAGTTTAAGACAAGAATACAGAATCTACACATCTGGGGGCTACCCAGAGGTCTGCAGGCAATACCCTCAGTTGCTGTTTGAACAGAAGCTAGAAGAATTCTCAGGACTACACCTGGACTCTTACTCTAAAGAGCATGGAGAGCAGGTTGATTTGGGATGAAAACACTTACAGATCCTTGAACTCCTGAACACTAATTTTGCTCAGCACTGTGGATCAACAAATTCCTTGAAGTCTAGCACCACCAAAGTACCTGGGAATCAGATAGCCTTTCTACAAAAAGATTCCATGAAGCTGCTTCTTTCTTATATTTTTGGTTGTGAGCCTAGCCTTTAACAGCTGAGCCATCTCTCCAGCCCTGCTTCTTTCTTTATGAAAGTAAACTGACTCAAATGCCCTCTTCTGCACAAGGAACACAATTTGGGAGGGGTAGGGCCATGCCTCAGTTGACAACAGCATACTACTGGGTACATAATCTTTGTTTTCCACTCTTTTATTTGTTAGTTAACACAGCCATATGGACTGAGGTAAAAATTACAGCCAAGGGCCAATGGAAAGAGGCTGTAGTGGCAAAGAGCCTGAGGCTGAAGGGAGACACACACACACACACACACACACAGCTTGACAGGTAAGGACCCAACACCCCACACTGTTGCCACCCCAGAGAAACTAGCACAGCCCTTTAGTGCCAATTAGATGCTCCCCTCCTAAGTTTGCCTTAACACATTCCTATTTTTGTTCACTTGGCCACTAGCCTCAAAGATACCCTCAGGACTAAGATTCTTTTTTAAGCCAGTGGAACCAAATGCATCCTCTCCCCCTCAAAAAAAAAAAAAAAAAAAAAGAACAATTTAATAGTCACAGTCATTGTTTATTATTATTGTTGTTGTTGTTTGCTATTTTACAGCTAACACAGTCTGACCAGACACATGTAATCTTCAAGCCATTTCTTAGAAGCTTTATTTCAGAAATTAAACAACCAACTTTACCAGCCAATGATATCCACTGATTCAAAGATTATATTGAAACAAGAAAGCATCCATGTCTGAAAGGAGCAGGCAATGAGTAGCTACAGCACTCATACACAAACTTCCCTATACTTGATTATTATCCTGACTCATAAAGAATATAAATCTCATGAACAGAGCCAACTCCTCCAGAGCACATGTGTATGCAATGGCATCTCTGTGTTCAAAGCTCAAACTGACTTCCTAGTTTTAAACATGAAAACCCAGTTACACTGGCACTACAAACAACTGCACATCCCAACTACACAAACACACACAGGAGGAACTGAGAACAGTAACAGCAAATGCTACCCCTGGATCCCACAGACACATGCTCCCTGGGTGTTGCTCCTGAAGTTTGAAAGTATGTGACAAGAAGACAAAATGCTCCCAGGATCATCTCTTCTGGGTACCTGGAGTGTGTGTCCCACAAGAAACAGCCAAGCTCCAAGTCTCTGCTTCAGATAGACCTGCATATGGGGTCAGCATCCTTCCTGGACACAGATCTTCTGTGTCCCATGGCCAGGCACATCTGTGCTCCTTTTCCAGAAATACAGATAAAGTTTCTTGTCTTGATCCACAGTGTCCTCCTCCCCTTATGCCTTTTCTATTAGACACACAACATGCCCATGAGAATCTCAGAAATGCAGGAAGGGCAGAGAAAGAGGAGGAACACACAGCCCAGGCAGACAGGGAGAAGAAAGCCTTGTCCTTCAGAACAATTTAAAAAGACATCCCCCAACCTGCTTTTTCTGCAAAGAGAGCTTTCTTAGAAATCCTCTCTGCTCTAGCCCTCCCCTCTGTCCAAGGGGAAAAGCTAAGCCCTGGGTATCTGCCTTTGTCAGCAAAAGAACATAACATTGACTTACCTTTCCCCACAGCTATTGTCTGTCCTCTTTCAAAATGACATCACGGAAAGCAATCATGAAATTTACATGGGGGGGTGGGGGGAGGACGGGGGAGGGGAAGGCAGCTGCCTCCCTCACCGCAGTCACGTGTGGGGAAGCCTGTGTGTGGGTTTCAATTAAATATCTTCTCCCCTCAGTGTGCGAACTCCTAAGCCAGCTAAAGGCGATGTCTCATTTACTTAATGACCGCTCTCATTAGCAGCGGTGGCACGGGCTGGCGGAGGAGGCTCCTTTGTAAATACGCTACCCATGAACCCTTGGGGCTCCAATATATCTGTTTACTCTCTGAGGTGAAATAAATTTACAGTATAACATCAGAAAGATGGATCTGCCAAGTTGAAGGTGAGAGGTGCTCCAAACCAATAGCTTTCCTGTTTACTGTTCTGAGCCTCACCAACAAATGTGCCCAAATCTGCCTAAATATATCTATAATCAATATACAGCATGATTGGGTTTTATCAAATGTAAAACACACAAAAGAGCAAGAAGCATTATGCCAACCATGCTCACTCCCCTCTTCTTTTTCTGCAAGTGGTTCAGTCCAATAATTCCTAATAGCAGCGACCGGAATGACAGATGCCCTGGGTTAGCATGGCTCTGGCGAAAGTGCTTTACAATATTTATTGGTGGTTAGGAATACAACCTCCCATCATAAAAAATGGATTGCAGAATTTATTTCTCAAATGAACTAAAAGTGTTATATGGGTTCATCTTCATATGGAAGTACCAGGAATTAGGGTGGATTTTTTTTTCAGAAATGATACCTAAGGTCAAAGATTGAAACAGTAAAGTATATTCACAAGGAACAGAGCAGAAAAGATGTTTTTCAATGACACACTTTCCCTTTTTGTTTTAATGTTTTGATACTAAAGTTCTCCCAAAACAAACAAACAAACAAAAAACACTTTAAAAATCTCTAAGCACTGCTATCCTAACCCTAGAAACATAAATTCACTGTCTGCAAGGAGCGACCGCCAAAACACCAAGAAGGAAAGTCTGTGGGACACACGCCCTGGAGATACAGCCTGCCTGTCAACCTCCTAACCTGCCAATTCTCAGTTTCTCTCAGTTTACAGAGCTGAACACAGGAACAACCTCAGGAGAACCCCGGGTTCGTTTGTCACCCCAAACTCATCCTCACACTGACAAATCAGAACTGGAAATTGCACTGGAAAACACAAAAATGAAAGCCAAATTATGATCCTGAGAAGACACTACTGCCACATCTAGAAAACAAAGCATGCACAGCACAACACAGAGGTCATTTCAGGTTTTAATAGAAAACAAATACTGTTTCCTGGCAAGTTGTGCAGAAATACCATGTCCTGCTTGATTTTCATAGACAGGCTTGGGCCACCAGAAGTCTGGATAAGATAGAGCAAGTATGCTGGTTTTTGCAAGGAGAACAGGTTGTAAGGACCTTGTGGAATGTAAGCAGAAGCCTCTCCTTCATGAACAATCCTTTCTAACACATACTTCATCCTCTATATACTGTACATAAAACAAGGAGCTTTGTTCTGAAACAGAAGTTATGTATGATATTTCTTACACATACAAGTAAAATACAAAATTCATATGGGGCATTTATTTAGCTCAAGCAAAAATGAAACAAATGCAAGCCTGCCAGTGGTCAAACAAGATGAAATATTAATTAGCCCAGGGAGGACATTTGAGAGTCCTACAATGATTGCCCACCATTTTCCTATTCTTTCGTGAACTCCTATCCATTAGCATAAAAGGACACATTCGGCTGAGAGCACTCCTGAAAATCCACCTCTATCTCCTCTGAACAAGCTGTCAGAGCTGGATATTTTACATCCCAAACCTTTAGCATTCAGAAATTCTATTAAAGCCTTATCGGCAGAATGCAGGCTCGGGGTGGCACTGTGTGCCATTGTTATAAGGAGAAGGTGGGGTAGAAGGGAGAGCCTGTGTTGAATTAACCTTACCCAGCAGTATTGAAGACTCCAGGAAAGCCATTTAATTCAGATTCATGATAATCAAACTTAAGAAATAACACAAACAGAGAAGACAAAAGGGAGAAGCCAATATGTGCTACAAAAAAAATCCTTGTGGGGCATCATTATTTTCTGAGGGAATGGAAAGTGTTTTTGCACAAACCTCAGTCTGTCAGCATTTCTATCCCTTCAAGCAGCCACAAGCTTCTTTGAGAGTTTTAGCTCAGTGGACTAGAATATGCTCCAAATTCTGCCTGGGGCTGTACTTTGAATATGCAAGGAAATCTCAAATCAGTAGCCAGGGAGAGCCCAGGACTGGCAACCTATCTGGTAAGTTAGAGATGTAGAGAGTTTTCAAGCTGGTTTGAGGAGTAAAGATTCAAGATCTTTGTCTGACAGTGTTGGAGAACAAAGCGGGGGGTGCCAGAAAAGAAGCAGAGTGGAGAATTTCCAGCCAACTCTGGGGTTTGATCACCTCCCTTCGACCCTGAAAGGAGCTGAGAGCGGAGGCGTGCCGCAGACTGATCAGCACTCTGGACAGCGCTCCCTTCACTCCACACCCCCACACCCCCACCCCCACGGAGCTGGCCTTTGTTCTCTACTCGCCAAAGCCTGTCGTATGCACCAGGTCCTCAGTTGCCAGTTCGTCTAGCAAGGCAAAGCAATTCCAAAAGTGTACTACCAACTCAAACAGCTCCTGCTTGTGACAACAGCAAGGTATAATCTAAAACTTTTTTTCCTTATATAAGATAAAATTTTGTCAGAATTTTTAAGACTCATAAAACATTTTTTTCAATAGTACACTGTTCCTTTAAGCTTTATTTCATAAAAATATGAAGGCAGGTTGCACGTGCCTTTTTAAGTTTGGGAAGATCTACAGGTAAACAATTTCTGTTGGGTTGGTGGGTCCACAGACTTTTCAGAGGAGGAAATGGAGAGATTTGAAAAGCTAAACTATGACTGCTGTCGGCTCACTCGGAAAGTGCTTTGTGTGCGCTGGGAGAGCAGACTTAATTGTTGCTTAACTGGTAGGATCATTTCAAATAAGGTGTAATTACTTGTGCAAATCCGCACACAGACATTCCAAGTGTCAGTTCATTTGCTTCATAAAAACTCTTTCAAGTAATTTTGTTCTAAACTTTCTGCATCTGTAATTGGCACCACCTTCTCCAGTGACCAGCTGGGGGTGAGGTTTTCTTGTTTCCTTCTGAAAGCTTCCCGCAGATGGGCGCCTGCCTTAATGCTGCCGGCGACAATTAGGGCGTTGTGTGCGCAGCCGAGATGGTCAGCATTAATATTGTATAGAACAGCTGAGGGCTGGGGGGCGCTGCCCCAGGCAGGCCCTGGCAGATGGAGCAAACAAAACCAGGAGCCACTTTACCCACACTCCAGGCTGACTTTGTGTGCTTGTCTCACACTCGCAAACATTTGGCAATGAGTTTATGAGACTCCCTCACACACATGCACACTTATGCCCTGCAACTGTGAGTGTGATTAGGATGTACCTAGCAGAAGAAGACACAAGACAACCAGTATAGATGTTCCCATTCACACAAAGAAGACATGAGAAGTCACAGTCCACCTCCACTTTCCCAGCCTCCTGGATCAGGGGTTGCTAGTATCTCTCCCTCAGTTGGCCAGCCAGCAGTCCTAAACAGAAACAAAGATACAAGCAGGCTCGCTACCCACCATCCACCCAACTTCCAACCATGGGTAAGCTGTGAGGCTTTCACAGGGTTCTGGGCTGTCAGCACCTCTGCCGAAAGGGACCCAAGATGTCCCCAGGGTCTCTGGCTGGCATTCAAGAGGAGTATATGTCTATCACTTTTTCACCCCAGAAAAGAACACTGAGCACTGACAGGGCATCCCGGCAGAACTATGAACAGCCTGGGGAGAGGTGCAAGGGGCTGGGGATGGTACGCACCCAGGAAGCTCCCGCAGAGCGTCATCCTGGCAAGATGGATGAACCTCTTCTCTGGAGCCTGGATGCAAGTCACTTCATGCTGGAAAAAGTTGCTGCACAAACTTCTGTGTCCCAGGACCCTGGGAGCACAGACCACAACCAGCCAATCAAAACAGAGAGCACATAATCACAAATTGATGCCGGCTGCCTGCCAATGAGGCTCCCTTCCCCACACAATGGGCCTCAGGCCCAAACAATGGGCCCCGCCTGCAGGCCAAAGCAGGGGAGTAGGAGTAGCCCCTCCCTATACTATAGTTGAACAGTGAAGGAGGAGATGTGGCTAGAATTGGGCTGTCACACTAGATCAAGCCTGCAGTCTGGTGGGAACAAGTCAGCAAGTGGGAAGGAGAACAGGCTTTTTCAGGGATGAGTCCTCTACATTACCCTATGTACAGGATAGCCCACTGAGGCCCTTTTGAATAATGAACTTGGACACAACAGGCCCCCCAGTACTGAGAAAGCAACTATCCAGGTAGACACCAGGGTGAGAGCCCTAAGCTCTTCTCTCCCAGCTTATGACTAAGCCCAATCTGGTCACTTCCATTCAGAAGTAGTGTCTATAATAAGGGTGAGGCAAGAGAACTGTTCAGAGCTCTGTAAGAGGCATATGCAGAGCGAGCATGTTCCTCATACCTGGGACCTCTAGCAATGCCCACATCCAAAATGAAGAAAAACGAGCAAGCAGTGGACAATCAGGAGTGGCCCAGGGAGGCAGGAGGCAATGATGCCACTCAAGTTGGCAGATGCTCTAGGGGATGGACCAGGCTATCAAGGGATCTAGGGCACTAAAGTTAAGAGAGAGCCACCTGGGATCATAGGGTTTCTGAGTGGTGCCATGAGTTGATCAGGACAGAAATCTATGGCTTTTTATGAATGTCTGGGTGCCTATTAGTCACAGAGAGATAATGGCAACCTAGGCAAAGGCTACACATATGAGTCTAGAGTAGAGGTAGGACTGTAAACAAAGGCAAGTTGTGTCACTCAGAGAACAGAGTGAGTGACAAGTTCTGAAACTGGTTGAAGTGACAGGAAGGAGAAAAAGAGAGGTGGGATCAGGAGAGAATAGAAGGCACATAGAAAGAGAGGGCAGGGAGAAAATCAGAACCTGGGAAGAAATGGGGGACATGGTGAGTAGAGGGAGAAGGAAGGAATCTGAGGTAATGGGTATGTGAGGCAAGAGGAGACATAAGCGTTGGGAGCCACGTGGGCATGTGAGAAATTGGGATACAAGGGAGTAGGGCAAACGAGAAGAGAGAAAATTGAGAACTGAGATAAAATGGGTAGCAATAAGAAGTGGGAAAAGGAGGGGAAGTGGAGCAGGGAGGGAGTGGGGAGCAAAGGTAAAATGGGGGGACAGTGGGGAACAGGAGCAGTTGATAGTTAGAGGAAACTGGAGCAGAAGTGAGTGTAAGAGAAGTGGGGAAAGGCAGCTACAGGTGCCGTGGTGGACAGTCAGGTCTCCCCTTTCTGTCTGTTCCTAGCCATGTAGATCTCCTTAGATGAAGTGACCTTGGACAGGTTGTCAATGTCTATGTAACTCAGTTTCCTTATAAGTCAAATGAAGATCCAGGAACACTACACAGGGCCAGAACATGTTAGCACCGCTTCATTGAAAACAGCCACTGTCTCTTCCCCCCTTCCCACTTCAAGATTCCATAACCTAGCAGCCCCCCATGCATCATGACCCCCCATGCCTGAATTATCAAGTCTCATTTGTTCCATCTGACTGGAACGCCTACCCACCCTGAAGGACATTAGTAGAAATCAAGGAGACACTTCTGGAGTGCTGCTTCCTTTGTATAGATCCTAGACTTAAATTTGGGCATGTTTTGAATTATCAAGACAGTTCAACCCTAACTCTGACTTAGGAGGCCCCTGAGCCCCAGCAGCTAGGTACTGAAGGCAAGCAGTACTTGCCAACAGCATGTCAGAGATCACCAGACAGCGTGTGTGCCCAAGAGAGTTTAGGAGTGTTTATTTACCCAGGTCACAGCCCTATGTTTAAAGCACAGTTCTGGTTGTTGACAGCAGCTGTTAACCCAGCTTTATTCTGAGCTCTGGCTAGCTACAACATCTGCCTTCCCTGGATTCTCAACCATAGTTGGAACTGCTACTGGCCAAAAGGGAGATCTCTGACATTACCTGTAATGACATTACCAGCATGCAGTACCACACAATGTCTCTGCTAGCCTATCCTAAGTTCTAAAAGTATTCTAAGAATCTCTAAAAAGGTACCCCTAGCACACATTTCAGAGTCTCTCTGCCCTGACCCCTTGACATAATCCAGAACTTTAGGGCTCCCAGATCCTCTACAGAACCAGAGCATAGGAGCCAAGATGTCTGCCATGCCTAAGTCTTGGCTTGATCTGCCTAAGATCTCAGGATCCAGAGCCAGGACTCCATCCACAAGTCAGCTAGCCTGCTGCTCTGACACGGGTAGAATAGAGCCTGGGGAAACCTACCCACCCAGAACATGTTTGCACTGCTTCACTGAAAACAGCCACTGTCTCCACCCCCCCCCCACCCAACACACACTTCAAGGTTCCATAACCTAGCAGTCCCCTCTGCATTGATAACCTGTCCAAGGTCACTTCATCTAAGGAGATTTACAACCATGGCTAGGAACAGACAGAAAGGGGAGACCTGACTGTCCACCACGGTACCTGTAGCTGCCTTTCCCCACTTCTCTTACACTCACTTCTGCTCCAGTTTCCTCTAACCATCAACTGCTCTGTTCCCCACTGTCCCCCCATTTTACCTTTGCTCCCCACTCCCTCCCTGTTCCCCATACCCCTACCCACCCTACAGGATTAGTAGAGGCAAGGAAGGTCAAGCTGCCAGCCGGGCCTCTAAGCAAATTGGTCTGCAGAGCAGAAGTCACTCAGTAGAAACTCCAGTCAGAAGTCTTCAAGCTCCCAAGAAACCCAAACTCAGGGTCCTAACAGCAGATTTTATAGCAGCCTAGGCCTAAGGAAGCACTATTGGAAGGGATGGAAAGAGAGCTACCCTTGACGCCACATCAGGAATGAAGCATTTCCTTGTAGCATGAACTATCTAAATCAGACCTCAGGTAGGATTGGAATCTCCAGAGAGAGACCACTTTCCTGTCTATCTCCTATGCACCAAGCTAGAATAGGGTGTAATTGACCTCAGAGTGACTTGCAGGGAAAGGCAGTTCAACAAGATGCCCAGTTCAGCTAATTTATTTCAAACACCCAAGTGAATGAGGAGCCTGCTGGCCTAGGATACTGTGCTTATCCAAAATCTCCTAGAAGGGATGAGTATTAACTAAACCCACAGGGGGTGAGAGAGAGAGAGAGAGGAAGAGAGAGAGAGAGAGAGAGAGAGAGAGAGAGAGAGAGAGAGAGAGAGAGAGAGAAGGCTGTGTGGCTAGAAGGGAAAACACATTCAGTGGACAGTTCACTTGGGTTCAGAACAAAAAAACACATTCAGTGGACAGTTCACTTGGGCTCAGAGCAAAGTCTAGGCATAAGCTAAGGAGACTCCACCCAGGGTATGAGCAGATCCAAGGAAGCCAGACACAGTGCCCTTAAGTCCCCAATTACTAGCCATACTGGGGCTGGGGAGGATGAGACAGATATGCTCAAAATCAAACTATGGAACATAAGGGACAGCCCCTTGATCCCTTGTTCCAGAAGCTGCCCTTTAAGGCCTTCTTTACCAGGACATAGAGAGAATAAAAAGCAAAGAGCAACTGACAACACTGGAAAGTCGGGAGGTGAACAGAGACAAAGACCATATTCATAGCCACGGCTGCAAGGGTGATGGATAAACAGATAACATGGACCAAGTAAGGAAGGGTGGAAAAAGACCCAGGACAAAGGTCAAAACTCAGTAGACTCATGGACAGAGAAAAGTGGGGTGAAGCTTTGAAGCAGACTGATATGTAGACGTACACCGTTCGTAAGGACTTGTCAGAAATCTCTCAAGAACAGCAAGAAAAGTGAGCAGCTGCTGGGATCCCCACTGACATTACCTTCCACCCTGCAGGGGTCATGCTGCTTCTATGTGCATGTGCTTGTGCGTGCACACTCATGTGAGCTTAGGGATGCCCTGCTCCAGGCTCTGTTTAAGTGGCTTTGGAATTGTGTTGCCAGAACAGATGGCCTCAGAGATAAAGCAGCCAGGCAGCCGGACAGAGAGCAAGCTGTGGGCGGTTGCCATGGCAAGCTGGGCTGGCTAAGTCTGCTTGTTAGCAAAGAGCGAATCCAATAGAAGTCAAGACAAATGAATGCATGGAGCAGGGAAGTACCTGAACAACCCCTGAAGTCTGATACCTTGGCAGGGCTAAGGTACCAGGGAAACACCATTCAACTCCATGTCAGGAGACAGGCTGAAATGGAGCTCAGTTGGTAAAGTACTGGACTGACAACCACAAACACTTAGATTTCATTCCCAACATCTCATAAAACTGGGTGTGGTGGCACACACTTGTAATCAAAGAACTAGGGATGTAGAAGCCAAAGAATCAGAAGTTCAAGTTCATACTCAACTACATAGTGCATTTGAGGCCACTCCTGATGACTTAGCATTCAAATATATGTGCCTATGGGAGTGATTCTCCCCCCCCCCAATTTTTTATTGATTCTTTGTGAATTTTACATCATGCACCCCAGTCCTATCATCTGTCCATCCCTTCATATCCACCCTCTGCCCTTACAACCTTCTCTTCTCCAAAAAATAAAAAAACTCACAAATAAACAAAAGATACACAAAACAAGCCTAGAAAGCATCTCATTGTGGAAGCTATAATGTGTCACAGTGTGTTCATACATCTTCACTTGTGCATGCTCATCACAATGAGTCACTAGTCTGGTTTCCAGTCTCTGGCTTCTGAGACACCATCAATATTGGATCCTCACCAGGTCTCCTCCCAGTTGTCTTGTTGTTGCCCTGTGTCATGGAGATCCTGCAGCTTTGGATCATCGGGACCAGCCCTTTCACATGTCCCAACAGTTCACAGATAATGTAGATTTGGAGGTGGACCAACTCAAAGCCCTGAGCTATCCTGCTCTCATGCCCTTGGGCTGGCTCACCCTTGCCTCCTCCATCAGGGCCAGCTCTACTGTGTTGTCCAGGCAAGGTGCAGAGCCTGCTCTCCCAAGTGCTTCAGCCATGAAGGACTGGGTCAACTCATCTGCTCTCACGACCCAGGAGTTGTGGGGAGGGGGCAGCTCTCTTGTCTGCATCAGATGG
This sequence comes from Mus musculus, assembly GCF_000001635.26. NCBI lineage: Eukaryota > Metazoa > Chordata > Mammalia > Rodentia > Muridae > Mus > Mus musculus. The sequence goes on along the minus strand of NC_000068.7, from coordinate 181,758,164 downwards.
CAAGGAGCAAGGGGGCAAAGTGAATCTCCCCTGTACATGACGGTCATTCTTATTCAAGCCATCATGCATGCATACATAGAAATATATGCACTTATATACATAGAAACATCCACATAAGTATAAATACACATAAATATACATGGTAAAGATTATATATATATATATATATATATATCTCACATATGCTCATTGGTTTTCTTGGGGAAACAAAGAAACATTTATTCACCCCTAATAGAGAGGTCACTAACAGACCAAAGAAATGACTCCATCCAAGTCCATCCTGGTAAACCAATGAGTTTATGAAGTTTACTTGCAGTAATATGGGTAACTCAAAAGCAGTTATATCACCAAGAAGTCCCCAGGCACCTACAGCTACATCATTGAAGATTTTTGTGAGATTCGTGTAGGTGGTCAAAACTGCTCTGGTGTAAGATGGTAATACTCATGTTTAACCCAGAGGAAACCACACACACACACAAGTCCTGGGTTTTCTGCAGGAGGCTGGGCCTGATGACTGCATATAGTAATAGAATAGTACATTAGATATGCTGGAAGCTAACTGAAGGAGCCATGTTGGAATGTGGTGCCTTAGGAGCCTCAAGCCAAGAATCCTGCATGACCTTCACTACCTATCCTTACCGCTCATATACCTAGAGCCCTGAAGATGTCTACACCCAACTACACACACACACACACACACACACACACACACACACACACACACACACAAAGGACCTCTCTGAGACTAGAAAGAAGAGGGAAAGTTGACCAAGCAGACCACTCCAAGCCCAGAAGAAAAGAGTGGTATGGGAGAGGCTGCTAAAAGAAGGTCTAGAGCTGGCTGTGAGGGATCACCAGGAAGTTTCACCCAGGATCTAAGCATTCAAAATAGGTCCTTTCTGATCCATAGAACAGTAGTGGTAAACCTGCTTCACAAAGATCACTTGACATTCAAACTTTGTACAGTTGAATACTCATTAGACAGCTTCCATGTTGATAAAAAACAAAAACAAAACAAAAAACACAGTAGACACCATGATATGTTGATGAATATTAGTATAGTCAGGTGATTTCCTCCTGAACTTCACATGTTGCCTGTCTCTGCACACCCTACTCAGAGATAACCCACAGTTCTTCAAGAAAGGCTTTTATATATTCTGGACCTAGGAGTTCTCCATAAACTGTACTAACCTCCCCTGATGTGAAGACCTACTGGGTGGCCCCCACCAACAGACTCCTATAAGTTTCCTACCCTATCCATCAATTGGTATATTCAGGGTCTGAAGGCTCAGACAGTGACTAAACTGAGGATCAAGGTAATAGCACAGCAAAAGAGAGACTCCAACATTACCACCGACCTTTTGTCATTGGTACAGAAGTAAAACAAAAGCCTCAGGGAAGCAGCACGTAATGAAGTCCACATTTGGAGTTTCCATTGTTTTACCACCAGTGACTCCTGGACTAACTGCTGGTCATCACAGGAATGAATTGGCAGCAGGTTCCATCAGCGCCCATATGCAAACCCCACTAATGCAGAGCTAAACAGAGCAGAGCAGGTTGCTAGAGAAAAGGTACAAGAATAACTTCAAGAATACAGCAGAGGGAATACACAGGACTATGGGAGAAAGGTTAGGCAAACTTCCTTCCACTCTTGCCCTTCTGGTAGTGACTCAGTCATATCACTAGAGGTCTCAAAATCCCTTGCTAAAAAGAAAGAACTTTTGCTTTCTGAAACAGAATGCTTTGAATGTGGACCTGAAGTGGGCTTACAGGAACCACCATGGAGTTTCTTATCTGCATCTACATAAATGCAATGTCTGTTTAGAAATAAGGCATTACCTGCTGGTTTGCAGGAAGTAGTATAATGCATAGTAGTGTAGTGGCATGAAGTGCTTTGGCTATTACCTAGCCCCTGGAAGGCAACAACCAGGCAATATCCCAACAAATCATCAGTATGTTTCAATGTGGTGACTTGATCTATTGAATGTGGTCAGGTTAGTGGGCTTTTCTGAGACCCCTGGCAATATGACTGAGTCATCACCAGAATCAGACCCCAGTAGAGACCTCTCACTGGTGCATATAATCCCAGGCTCTGATCCATATCAACCAAAGCACACTTGCAGAATCAAAGATGTTAGATGTCCTGAAACTTTACACCAAGAATATAATAGCCCAAGCCTCCAGTAGAACCCATCCACAGACCCATGGAATTGTGTAGCACACCAGTTCCACATACAGGCCTGAAGCCATACAGCACCCTGGTCAAACAACAGTAGCTCAGATCTGACCTGAGCTACTGTACTCTCCTATGACCATGCTCTTGCTTTGAGCTTCCTCCAGTCTACATGACCTAGAAATTCTAAATCACAAGCTGTAACTGCTTTAGACTCCAAATTAAAAAAAAAAATAGTTTCCAAACTTCCACACTCTGCTACCTGTGATCTGAAATTTCAGTGCCTCAGGCTGGTGTTGAACAGATGAAAAGCAGGATAGGACTCTTTTCTCCACCCATAACCCCCGCACTTTACTCCGGTAGAGGAAGACCTCTACCTTTCTGGGTTGAACTCGTGGCCTCCTCAACAACCATCCAGGACTTCAAGGACCTCACAACACATCATACTCTCTGCCAAGCTAGCTGCTATCAGCCACATGTGACCAGATACTTTACACTTCCATACACAAGGTGGGCTCTCACTGACCTGTTCCAAGTTCTACTTGTTTCTGGGCTATCAGACCCAAGCCCTCTTTGCATAGTACACAACACCATCAAAGGAGTACCTCTTGATATTCATGTTTAGTTTTCTTAACTAACACAGGTCCCTGGGAGTTCCTGGAATGTTGGCCCTACTCCTGAAATATCTACTGGATGAATGCAGTATCCTACTGTCTCCTAACACCAACTCTCAATCTCAGGTCACTCTATCCTGCCCACAGAACCTTTACTTAACATTCTCCAGAGCCTGGCATCCAGTCTGCTTTCCTCTGTGTACACCAGATCATGACCTTATTCTTTGATCTTTTCTACCAATCAAGGTCAAGTTTCAGCTTTGGTACTCAACCTTTGCTCTCCCATCACCAGACATTTATATATGGCTTTCCCACTAAATGTCTCTGACACATATTCCTCCCATTCAGTGTGGGGAGGACACTTTATCACTAGTGTGACATGGAACATATGGGTTCCATAAAGAATATAAAATCACCCCACCAGGAATGGTGTGTGTCCCCAGCCTCCTGCATTTTGTTCATCAGTGTTCTCCTTTGGGGATCTTGGGGCTTCTGGAATAATGACCATTGGCCACCTGCTTATATGGGAAGCCCTTACTACCTCATTCCCTAAGTACCAATCAGTTTGAAGGTCACACTGTTCTGCCAATTATATTGTGCCCAGTTGCTGTTGTTCTATTCTGCCCCTGGAAACTGTATAAAAACTCACCGAATGAGCGGCCCAGGGTCGCCTCTCCTTTGGGTGCAGGAGAGCTCCAGCACACTGGAACAATAAAATCCTCTTGCCTTGCATCAATCTCTGGCTCCTTGTGGTCCACTCTGGGTGTCTCCCAGTTGCTAAGGCTCATCAGAGTCTTACAGTACCACCCCTGAGCTGGTGGAACAGGGATGTATAAGAATGCAGGCTGAGGGGGTGGAGAGATGGCTCAGCGGTTAAGAGCACTGACTGCTCTTCCAGAGGTCCTGAGTTCAATTCCCAGCAACACCATGGTGGCTCACAACCATCTGTAATGGGATCTGATGCCCTCTTCTGGTGTGTCTGAAGTGTACTCATATAAAATAAATAAATAGATCTAAAAGAGAGAGAGAGAGAGAGAGAGAGAGAGAGAGAGAGAAAGCAAGCTGAAATCATCATCAGAGAGGCTTCCTCTGGCAGCTGATGGGAGTATATGCAGAGACTCACAGCCAAAATTAGGAGGAGAGAGCCAAAATTGGAGATCTCCAACAGCTCCCTCCCTTCGGAGCTCAGGGAGCCCCTCCGAAGGGATGCGGGAAGAATTGTAGGAGCCAGAGGGGTTGAGGATACCAGGAGAATACATCTCACAGAATCAACTGAGCAGAGCTCATAGGGGCTCACAGAGACTGAAGCAACAATCATAAAGCTTATATGAGCCTGTGCTAGGTCCTCTGCATATCTGCTATTGTCGTTAGCTTGGTGATTTTGTGGGACTCTTAACAGTGGGAGTGGGGAAGTTCTTTCACCTGTTTTTAGAACCCTTTTCCTCCTATTGGGTTGCCTCCCCGAGCCGTATTATGAGAGGGTTTGTGCTTAGTCTGATAGTAACTTGCTATTGCTATGCTGTGTTCAGTTGATATCCTCAGGTGCCTGATCTTTTCTGAAGGAGAAATGGAGGAGTGGATATATTGGAGAGAAGAAGTTGAGGAGAAACTAGAAGGAGTGGGGGGAGGGGAAACTGTGTTCAGGATGAGAGGAAATTTTTGAAAAATGGAAAAAAGAAAAGAAAAAAAGAAAGCAGGTTGTTTAAGGTTGATGAAGAACAAGCCAGTAAGCAGCAAATATTCCATGGACTCTGCACCAGTTCCATTCTCCAGGTTCCTGCTCAGTTGGAGTTCCTGCCTTGGCTTCTCTCAGTGAACTGTAACTCTGGATATGTAGGCTAAATAAACCCTTTTGTTACCAAGTTGCTTTTGGTCATGGTGTTTCATCACTGCAAAAGTAACCCCTATTAAGAAACCATCTGTCCATCATTGGAACAAATGAGTGGTTAAATCAAAACTGCTCTAGTGCCTCTCATGGCTTCAGACAATATTAGATAAGATCAAAGGAAGGATTAAAAAAAAAAGCACTAAACTCTTCATAAATGAAGAAGACGCCATGCGATGAGAGTGTCTCCAAAGAGACGCAGGAAACAGATCTTTGAAAGTCTAGGGAAGTGAAGAGAGGCCATTCAGAAGACAAAGTCCCTCACAAAGAGCTTCTTTGCAGAATCAGCAGTGTACCTGCCCTTGCACCTATGTAAGAAACTACCAGAAACCTTTCCTACAGAACAACCTAAGGGGCACTCGTGGAGGGACCCAGGGGCCAGGGTGTGATCTCCCATTCTCAGGCTGGAGATGATACAGTGCAAGAGCTGTCTCAGAGGTCTGAGAGTGGGCAGCAGAGACTGGGCCTCATCATACTTTCTCAGGCATCCTCAAAAGTACAGGTCCTCACAATGCTATGTGTTCTAGGATTAATCAAGGTGCCTAGAGGCCACAAAACCAAGGGTTAGGCTGTGCACTATTCAGCACTCCAAACTTGTACCTGGTACTCTCACTAGGACTTACTACCAACATCTAACCCTTGCCTCCTCCTCTGATCTGGCCTAAGTCCAAGTCTCAGGTGGAAGCTGGCATACATCCCTGGTCCCTTGCAACATTCCTAGTCTCAGGACTCTGTCTTTGGGCATCCTTCCTGAACTGCCTCATAGAACCCTGTGGTGGTTTGAATAGGTATGTCCCCATAGATTTACGTGTTTGATTGGTTAGTCATAGGGAGTGGCACTATTAGCAGGTGTGGCCTTGTTAGAGGAAGTATGTCATTGTGGAAGTGGGGCTTTGAGGTCTTAAATGCTCATGGTGAAACAGTCTTCTCCTTGCTCCCTGTGGATCAAGAAACAGAACTCTCAGCTCCTTCTCTAGAACCATGTCTGCCTGGATGCTGCCGTGCTTCCTACCATGGTGATAATGAACTAAGCCTCTGAAACTGTAAGCTAGCCCCAATTAAATGCTTTTCTTTAAAAGAGTTGCCTTGGCCATAGTGTCTCTTCAATAAATAAGCAATAAAACCCAAACTAAGACAACCCCTTAGAGAAGATAAGGCCTTGGAAGTACCTGGGGGGTGGAGAACAAAGTGAGTAGAAATAGGATAGATAAGGGGGATATCCCTGGCAGCCCCTTCCAGGATGGAGGGGAACCCAGCTGAGGAGAGAGATGTGGAGAGATGGGGACATGAGTGTAAGTAGCATCTACTTGTTCACCACTCCTCTCTAATTGCTTTAAAACTATACAAATTGAACTGAATGAAAGGGAGGAAGGATTTCAGTTGCCCAACCTCAACCCAATCAAAAGCCAAGGCAGAGGGATTCCCCTCTGCCACCTGGGACCTCAATTTAAGTACCTCTGACCTAGCCCACAACCAGCCCAGCTCCCTGCCAGATTAGGGTTGAGACTGGCTAAAAGGGGGAAAGCTGGCACCATGGTGTGATGGTTTAAATATGCTTGCTCCATAGGAAGTGGCACTATTAGGAGTTAGGGTCTTGTTAGAATAGATGTGGCCTTATTGGAGGAAGTGTGTCACTGTGGGCTTTGAAGTCTCCTCGTGTTCAAGCTACCATGTGTCAAACCAATTGGTGCTGGCTCACAGTTTCAGAGGTTTAGTCCATTATTGTCATGGTCGGAAACATGGTAGAGTGAAGGCAGGCATGGTACTGGAGAAGGAGCTGATAGTTCTACATCTTGATCTGAAGGCAGCAGAAGGAGACTGTGTCACACTGGGCATAGCCTGAGCATAGGAGGCCTCAAAGCCCACCCTCAGAGTGACACACTTCCTCCAATAAGGCCACACCTCCTACTAGTGCCACTCCCTATGTTCAAGCATTCAAACACATAAATCTATAGGGACATTCCTATTCAAAGCACCTCAACATATATGCATGTATGTGGTATATATATATATATATGTATATATATATATATATACCACACACATACAATCATGTCTATGTGCGTGTAAATTTGCATTTGTACATATACATACAAGCATATCACACATACATACACATTAGTGAACAACACACACCATTCATGCATGCACGTACACAATTAATGTACAAATATATTTATAGTACACCTGTGTACATACATTTACATCTACATGAGTGCATAAAACACACACATGAATGCAACACTGTTCAATGCACATACACATGGTGTGATGGTTTGTACAGCCTAGGGAGTAGCACTATTAGAAAGTGTGGCTTTGTTGAAATAGGTGTGTCACTGTGAGCGTGGGCTTTAAGACCTTCATCCTAGCTGCCTGGAAGCCAGTATTCAGATGAAGATATAGAACTCTCAGCTCTATATATGCATGTATGTGCATATATAGGTGTGTCACTGTGAGCATGGGCTTTAAGACCTTCATCCTAGCTGCCTGGAAGCCAGTATTCAGATGAAGATATAGAACTCTCAGCTCTCATATATGCATGTATGTGGTATATATATATATATATATATATATATATATATATATATATATATATATACCACACACATACAATCATGTCTATGTGCGTGTAAATTTGCATTTGTACATATACATACAAGCATATCACACATACATACACATGAGTGAACAACACACACCATTCATGTATGCATGTACACAATTAATGTACAAATATATTTATAGTACACCTGTGTACATGCATTTACATCTACATGAGTGCATAAAACACACACATGAATGCAGCATTGTTCAATGCACATACACATGGTGTGATGGTTTGTACAACCTAGGGAGTAGCACTATTAGAAAGTGTGGCTTTGTTGAAATAGGTGTGTCACTGTGAGCATGGGCTTTAAGACCTTCATCCTAGCTGCCTGGAAGCCAGTATTCAGATGAAGATCTAGAACTCTCAGCTCCTCCTGCACCACACCTGCCTGGAAGCTGCCATCCTCCTGCCTTGATGATAATGAACTGAAACTCTGAACCTGTCAGTCAGCCCCAATTAAATGTTGTCCTTATAAGAGTTGCCTTGGTCATGGTATGGTGTCTGTTCACAGCAACACATACAACATGTATTGCCTGTTCATATCTTTGTGAACCGTTTATTTGCATACATACACTGCTAATACACATGCATGCTCATGTACATTAACCTAAACTCATGCATGCACACACATGCACATTCACACACTGCCTAACAAACTAAAGATTGTTGTTTCACAAGAGCAGACATAAGGTCAAATGAAAAGGTAAGACAAAAGAACAAGAGAATCAGTGAAAACATGAGCTTCACTGGGGAAAAGATCTATGGAGGGAGAGGTCTCTAGTGCAAGAACCAGAAAATCTAATGTCTGTTTACAGGCTGGGTAGTTAGATTCCAGAAAGGCAGAATTGGTAAGGGAACTGATTTTTTTTTTCTTTTTTGTCATTGTTAGGGGTAATTAGGGAAATAAGATGAATAGTGGATAAAAGAATGTCAGGTGATAAAAGTCTTTCATGGTCAACTGTCACTGGGAGTCAGTTGGGCAAAAAGACGAGAATATTTTTTAAAATGAGCTATTTTATTTAAGGAAACCAAATTACTTTAGTTTCAATAATTATCACTGTTAAACCAAAATGAGGAAGCTTCACAAAATGGTGTAGCCCTGGCTAACAGCAGCATGCCCTGAAGCCAGTCTGCTACAAGGACATTAGAGAGAAATGCAGAGAGAATGAAGATGTAAATGTCATAGGCTTCTCTCATGAAATTCCCTTCTTGTAGAGTAATGGATGGGAAGACAACAAACAATGGGGGAATGGGGACAGTACAGGTAGTACAGGGAAAGTGAGGCAAGGATACCCAGGGCTGTAAAACTTGGGGGCCAGAGAGCCAAATTCAGAAGAGCCCAGCAGGGCATCCTGGGCTAAGCCTGGAGGACACCTGCAGGAGAATCAAAACAGCAGGAAAGCAAAATGGGAGAGGTAAATGGATAATGAGCTGATTGGCAAACTAGTAAACAGCAATTGCTTGATGAAAAATGTTTGCAGTGCAATTAGCAGCTGTTCCATAAATAAAGTTTCCTGTGTTTGTTGTGAACTGGTTGAGCCACACGAAATGGTTCTCTATGACTGAGCAGCTTCTAATGTTGCTTAAGAATCGTCTCTGATGCATGAGTCAATATCTTCGCTGTGTCCGTTGTCTTAAGATCACTGACACTGTCCTGGCTCAATAACAAAGCCTTGAAGCCTGGGCTGAGGCTCTGAATGCTGTTGGATTACATATGACCTCTGATGACTTACCCAAATATATGTGCCTATGGTGTTTGTTGCTCAGGTGCCTGTTATCTTGTGGGCTGAGCATTCACAGTTCACCTTTGACTCATCTGGACCCAATTGGACCCAAGTCAGACTACACTGTTTCACTCAGGAGCCAGGAGCCACAATCACACTCCTACAAAAGCCTAATAGAGCTCTAGTATGTCATGACTAAACCACACACTTCTGATTTCCTGATGAACATAAATATATGCATATGTCAATTTATTCATTTATTTTTAAGTTTTTAAAAATTATTTTTGTGAATTCACATGCACCATGGCAAGCAGCAGCCCTTGGGGGACATCAAATACTCTGACTCTAGAGTTACAGGCAGTTATTGGCCACCATGTGGGTGCTAGGAATCAAACCTGGGTCCTCTGCAAAGCAGCAAATGCTCCTAACTGATGAGCCAGTTCTCCAGCCCTTCATTCATTCACTTCTCTTTAATCACTGTTCTTCCAAACAATGGTTCATTCTTCCCAGATGAGGTGGTTTGAAAGAAAATGGCCGCATAGACCATAGGAGTGGCCCTGTTAGAAGGTGTGACCTTGTTGGAGTAGGAGTGGCCTTGTTACAGGAAGTGTGTCCCTGGTCGTAGGCTTTGAGGTCCAAAATGCTCAAGCAAGACCTAGTGTGACTTTATCTTCCTGCTGCCTGCTGATCCAGATATAGAATTCTCAGCTCCTTCTCCAGCATCATGTCTGCCTGTGTGCCACCATGCTTCCTGCCAAGATGATAACGAACTAAACCTCTGAAACTGTAAGCCAGCCCCCACTAAATGTTTTTTTTTTTTATAAGAGTTGCCATGGTCATGGTGTCTCTTCACAGCAATAGAAACCCTAACCAAGACACTGGCCACCTGTATTAAACCACCTGTGACAGTATGGTCACTCTAGAAGACACATCTAAACTTTTGCATTGCAATATAATGTTGTCACCTCCACAGTTCACCCTTAAAAGCACACAAGTTATAAAAGAAAATCACCAAAAAATTACAAAATGTTTTAAGTGAGTTTAAACTTTTATGTTGGGCCACATTTCTGTCCATCTTCTATTGCATATAGTCTGTGGGCTTTAAGCTAGACACACCCACAAATCTAAAGTGATCCTACACTCTCACTGTCATGGGTTCAATTTTGTAATTCAACTGCTCAAGTCTAAAGAGCACAGTTTTTAAATTTTGGTTTCTTTTTAAAAACAGAAATATTATAAGAATATATTTTCATTTTAATCCCAGGTGTGGGATATGGAGCTGCTTCAGACTATTTACCACAGGTGACTATGATTTGCCTTACGCTCCAGTGGGGGGTGTGATTTTGCCAGCTGCAGACAGTTTCTGCAATTGTGTGATGTTTGGCATTCTGCGGACTTTTCAGAGTGTATATAAATGATAGGGCCCGGAGAGGTGGGTTGGGTTGTTGGTTGGTGTTGGTCAGTGTGATCAGTGTTAGTTGGAGGTTTGTTACGTGTGTGCAAAGAAGAAACAACAAGAAGAAATTAGATATTCTGCTAGTGAAAATCAAAATTACCTGAAGGAACTCGATGCCCTAATTAGCAAGAGGTAGACTAGCAATAACATTGTCCTCTTTCCAAACCCTGACTTTATTCAGGGATCTCTTTTCTTTCCTCTTCATCCTTTTTTTTCCTCCCCTATCTAGTGTTAGGGGGTTGAAAGGTTAGAAGAAAAGGGCTGGAGAAAGGTGGAAGAAAGAAGAACCCACAAAGTAGCAAAAGACTGACTTCAGACTCCCCCATTTTTTGTCATCCTAAGTATATTCTGTCTCCTGATACAAGATACTCAAACCAAGTCTTCCAGAACTTGATATGGTCATCAAATATCCATAGCCTGTATTTATTTTTACTTTTTAATTGGTGTGATAAAACACCAAGATGAAGCCAACTTATAGAAAGTAGGGTTTACTGGGGCTTATGGTTCCAAAGAGATAGAAGTCTGTCACCATCATGGAAGGGAAGAATGACAACAAACAAGTATGGCAACTAAAGCTAAAAGCTGAGAGCTGAGGGCTCACATCTCAAATCACAAACAGGAAGCAGAGAGCACAAACTCAAAATGGCACAGTCTTTATGCTCTCAAGTTCCACCCCCAATGACACACTTCCCCCAGCAAGGCCACACCTCCTAAGTCTCCTCAAACAGTGCCACCAAGAACTTCCAAGGTGAGTGGACAAAGAGAACAGGAGATGCTCATTCTGGGCTCTGACTCCCTAGTGGCTCTAGAATATTCTGCATGACAGTGGGCCTTACATTCTTCGACATTCAGAGAAAACTCCCGAACAATCATAAACACTGGAATTGTCTGCTTCTACATGTAACCTGGCTCCAAAAGGGTCACCTCTTTGAGGAGAGATACACACAGCACATAGGACTCCCTAAATCTTCACTCTATGGAAAACTTGTCTTAACCTTCCTGCTCATCTCTGTCTGTTAGGGGTTTTCTCATTTATTTGAGAACATTTTCTCCCTTATTCAGAAACTAGTTTTATGTTAACACATTCAGCTGTGACTTCTCTTTCCTTATATTGTAACCTTTTGCACTTAATCTCTGAGCCCTGCTTCTCTGACTTGCCCTTCTAGTGGCTCCTGAGTCTTCCTGGGAAACCACTCTTCTTGTGACATCCTCAAAACACTCAGTTGCTTTACATTTTAAGTGTTTTAAATATTTTCAGAATTTGTTTGTATCATCAAGGAGACAAGGCAATGTTGCAAACTTAGAAAACAGAAGAATCCCCAGGCCTGGCATTTCACATATCTGTCCACATATCTCTCTGGAAGCTGAAGCACCTACCCACATATGTTTTCTCTCACACCAAGCAGAAGTATTCAAGGCACAGAGAATGGAAAGGAAAGAAGACATAGGGCTCTTTGATCAGATCTCAGTTATGGCAAAGTGAAAAAGACCTTTTAATTTTTTTGTTTTGTTTTGTGAAATTGGGGGTTAAAAGGGAAAGTATCGCCCTTCCGCTCGACTCGAGACTCGAGCCCCGGGCTACCTTGCCAGCAGAGTCTTGCCCAACACCCGCAAGGGTCCACACGGGACTCCCCACGGGACCCTAAGACCTCTGGTGAGTGGATCACAGTGCCTGCCCCAATCCAATCGCGCGGAACTTGAGACTGCGGTACATAGGGAAGCAGGCTACCCGGGCCTGATCTGGGGCACAAGTCCCTTCCGCTCGACTCGTGACTCGAGCCCCGGGCTACCTTGCCAGCAGAGTCTTGCCCAACACCCGCAAGGGTCCACACGGGACTCCCCACGGGACCCTAAGACCTCTGGTGAGTGGATCACAGTGCCTGCCGCAATCCAATCGCGTGGAACTTGAGACTGCGGTACATAGGGAAGCAGGCTACCCGGGCTTGATCTGGGGCACAAACCCCTTCCACTCCACTCGAGCCCCGGCTACCTTGCCAGCTGAGTCGCCTGACACCCGCAAGGGCTCACACAGGATTCCACACGTGATCCTAAGACCTCTAGTGAGTGGAACACAACTTCTGCCAGGAGTCTGGTTCGAACACCAGATATCTGGGTACCTGCCTTGCAAGAAGAGAGCTTGCCTGCAGAGAATACTCTGCCCACTGAAACTAAGGAGAGTGCTACCCTCCAGGTCTGCTCATAGAGGCTAACAGAGTCACCTGAAGAACAAGCTCTTAACAGTGACAACTAAAACAGCTAGCTTCAGAGATTACCAGATGGCGAAAGGCAAACGTAAGAATCCTACTAACAGAAATCAAGACCACTCACCATCATCAGAACGCAGCACTCCCACCCCACCTAGTCCTGGGCACCCCAACACAACCGAAAATCTAGACCCAGATTTAAAAACATTTCTCATGATGATGATAGAGGACATCAAGAAGGACTTTCATAAGTCACTTAAAGATTTACAGGAGAGCACTGCTAAAGAGTTACAGGCTCTTAAAGAAAAGCAGGAAAACACAGCCAAACAGGTGATGGAAATGAACAAAACCATACTAGAACTAAAAGGGGAAGTAGACACAATAAAGAAAACCCAAAGCGAGGCAACGCTGGAGATAGAAACCCTAGGAAAGAGATCTGGAACCATAGATGCGAGCATCAGCAACAGAATACAAGAAATGGAAGAGAGAATCTCAGGTGCAGAAGATTCCATAGAGAACATCGACACAACAGTCAAAGAAAATACAAAATGCAAAAGGATCCTAACTCAAAACATCCAGGTAATCCAGGACACAATGAGAAGACCAAACCTACGGATAATAGGAATTGATGAGAATGAAGATTTTCAACTTAAAGGGCCAGCTAATATCTTCAACAAAATAATAGAAGAAAACTTCCCAAACATAAAAAAAGAGATGCCCATGATCATACAAGAAGCATACAGAACTCCAAATGGACTGGACCAGAAAAGAAATTCCTCCCAACACATAATAATCAGAACAACAAATGCACTAAATAAAGATAGAATATTAAAAGCAGTAAGGGAGAAAGGTCAAGTAACATATAAAGGAAGGCCTATCAGAATTACACCAGACTTTTCACCAGAGACTATGAAAGCCAGAAGAGCCTGGACAGATGTTATACAGACACTAAGAGAACACAAATGCCAGCCCAGGCTACTATACCCGGCCAAACTCTCAATTACCATAGATGGAGAAACCAAAGTATTCCACGACAAAACCAAGTTCACACAATATCTTTCCACGAATCCAGCCCTTCAAAGGATAATAACAGAAAAGAAGCAATACAAGGACGGAAATCACGCCCTAGAACAACCAAGAAAGTAATCATTCAACAAACCAAAAAGAAGACAGCCACAAGAACAGAATGCCAACTCTAACAACAAAAATAAAAGGGAGCAACAATTACTTTTCCTTAATATCTCTTAATATCAATGGACTCAATTCCCCAATAAAAAGACATAGACTAACAGACTGGCTACACAAACAGGACCCAACATTCTGCTGCTTACAGGAAACCCATCTCAGGGAAAAAGACAGACACTACCTCAGAGTGAAAGGCTGGAAAACAATTTTCCAAGCAAATGGACTGAAGAAACAAGCTGGAGTAGCCATTTTAATATCGGATAAAATCGACTTCCAACCCAAAGTTATCAAAAAAGACAAGGAGGGACACTTCATACTCATCAAAGGTAAAATCCTCCAAGAGGAACTCTCAATTCTGAATATCTACGCACCAAATGCAAGGGCAGCCACATTCATTAGAGACACTTTAGTAAAGCTCAAAGCATACATTGCACCTCACACAATAATAGTGGGAGACTTCAACACACCACTTTCTTCAAAGGACAGATCGTGGAAACAGAAACTAAACAGGGACACAGTGATACTAACAGAAGTTATGAAACAAATGGACCTGACAGATATCTACAGAACATTTTATCCTAAAACAAAAGGATATACCTTCTTCTCAGCACCTCACGGGACCTTCTCCAAAATTGACCATATAATTGGTCACAAAACAGGCCTCAATAGATACAAAAATATTGAAATTGTCCCATGTATCCTATCAGACCACCATGGCCTAAGACTGATCTTCAATAACAACATAAATAATGGAAAGCCAACATTCACGTGGAAACTGAATAACACTCTTCTCAATGATACCTTGGTCAAGGAAGGAATAAAGAAAGAAATTAAAGACTTTTTAGAGTTTAATGAAAATGAAGCCACAACGTACCCAAACCTATGGGACACAATGAAAGCATTTCTAAGAGGGAAACTCATAGCGCTGAGTGCCTCCAAGAAGAAACGGGAGACAGCACATACTAGCAGCTTGACAACACATCTAAAAGCCCTAGAAAAAAAGGAAGCAAATTCACCCAAGAGGAGTAGACGGCAGGAAATAATCAAACTCAGGGGTGAAATCAACCAAGTGGAAACAAGAAGAACTATTCAAAGAATTAACCAAACGAGGAGTTGGTTCTTTGAGAAAATCAACAAGATAGATAAACCCTTAGCTAGACTCACTAAAGGGCACAGGGACAAAATCCTAATTAACAAAATCAGAAATGAAAAGGGAGACATAACAACAGATCCTGAAGAAATCCAAAACACCATCAGATCCTTCTACAAAAGGCTATACTCAACAAAACTGGAAAACCTGGACGAAATGGACAAATTTCTGGACAGATACCAGGTACCAAAGTTGAATCAGGATCAAGTTGACCATCTAAACAGTCCCATATCACCTAAAGAAATAGAAGCAGTTATTAATAGTCTCCCAACCAAAAAAAGCCCAGGACCAGATGGGTTTAGTGCAGAGTTCTATCAGACCTTCAAAGAAGATCTAATTCCAATTCTGCACAAACTATTTCACAAAATAGAAGTAGAAGGTACTCTACCCAACTCATTTTATGAAGCCACTATTACTCTGATACCTAAACCACAGAAAGATCCAACAAAGATAGAGAACTTCAGACCAATTTCTCTTATGAATATCGATGCAAAAATCCTCAATAAAATTCTCGCTAACCGAATCCAAGAACACATTAAAGCAATCATCCATCCTGACCAAGTAGGTTTTATTCCAGGGATGCAGGGATGGTTTAATATACGAAAATCCATCAATGTAATCCATTATATAAACAAACTCAAAGACAAAAACCACATGATCATCTCGTTAGATGCAGAAAAAGCATTTGACAAGATCCAACACCCATTCATGATAAAAGTTTTGGAAAGATCAGGAATTCAAGGCCCATACCTAAACATGATAAAAGCAATCTACAGCAAACCAGTAGCCAACATCAAAGTAAATGGAGAGAAGCTGGAAGCAATCCCACTAAAATCAGGGACTAGACAAGGCTGCCCACTTTCTCCCTACCTTTTCAACATAGTACTTGAAGTATTAGCCAGAGCAATTCGACAACAAAAGGAGATCAAGGGGATACAAATTGGAAAAGAGGAAGTCAAAATATCACTTTTTGCAGATGATATGATAGTATATATAAGTGACCCTAAAAATTCTACCAGAGAACTCCTAAACCTGATAAACAGCTTCGGTGAAGTAGCTGGATATAAAATAAACTCAAACAAGTCAATGGCCTTTCTCTATACAAAGAATAAACAGGCTGAGAAAGAAATTAGGGAAACAACACCCTTCTCAATAGTCACAAATAATATAAAATATCTTGGCGTGACTCTAACTAAGGAGGTGAAAGATCTGTATGATAAAAACTTCAAATCTCTGAAGAAAGAAATTAAAGAAGATCTCAGAAGATGGAAAGATCTCCCATGCTCATGGATTGGCAGGATCAACATTGTAAAAATGGCTATCTTGCCAAAAGCAATCTACAGATTCAATGCAATCCCCATCAAAATTCCAACTCAATTCTTCAACGAATTGGAAGGAGCAATTTGCAAATTTGTCTGGAATAACAAAAAACCTAGGATAGCAAAAAGTCTTCTCAAGGATAAAAGAACTTCTGGCGGAATCACCATGCCAGACCTAAAGCTTTACTACAGAGCAATTGTGATAAAAACTGCATGGTACTGGTATAGAGACAGACAAGTAGACCAATGGAATAGAATTGAAGATCCAGAAATGAACCCACACACCTATGGTCACTTGATCTTCGACAAGGGAGCTAAAACCATCCAGTGGAAGAAAGACAGCATTTTCAACAATTGGTGCTGGCACAACTGGTTGTTATCGTGTAGAAGAATGCGAATCGATCCATACTTATCTCCTTGTACTAAGGTCAAATCTAAGTGGATCAAGGAACTTCACATAAAACCAGAGACACTGAAACTTATAGAGGAGAAAGTGGGGAAAAGCCTTGAAGATATGGGCACAGGGGAAAAATTCCTGAACAGAACAGCAATGGCTTGTGCTGTAAGATCGAGAATCGACAAATGGGACCTAATGAAACTCCAAAGTTTCTGCAAGGCAAAAGACACCGTCAATAAGACAAAAAGACCACCAACAGATTGGGAAAGGATCTTTACCTATCCTAAATCAGATAGGGGACTAATATCCAACATATATAAAGAACTCAAGAAGGTGGACTTCAGAAAATCAAATAACCCCATTAAAAAATGGGGCTCAGAACTGAACAAAGAATTCTCACCTGAGGAATACCGAATGGCAGAGAAGCACTTGAAAAAATGTTCAACATCCTTAATCATCAGGGAAATGCAAATCAAAACAACCCTGAGATTCCACCTCACACCAGTCAGAATGGCTAAGATCAAAAATTCAGGTGACAGCAGATGCTGGCGAGGATGTGGAGAAAGAGGAACACTCCTCCATTGTTGGTGGGAGTGCAGGCTTGTACAACCACTCTGGAAATCAGTCTGGCGGTTCCTCAGAAAACTGGACATAGTACTACCGGAGGATCCAGCAATACCTCTCCTGGGCATATATCCAGAAGATGCCCTAACAGGTAAGAAGGACACATGCTCCACTATGTTCATAGCAGCCTTATTTATAATAGCCAGAAGCTGGAAAGAACCTAGATGCCCCTCAACAGAGGAATGGATACAGAAAATGTGGTACATCTACACAATGGAGTACTACTCAGCTATTAAAAAGAATGAATTTATGAAATTCCTAGCCAAATGGATGGACCTGGAGGGCATCATCCTGAGTGAGGTAACACATTCACAAAGAAACTCACACAATATGTATTCACTGATATGTGGATATTAGCCCCAAACCTAGGATACCCAAGATATAAGATATAATTTGCTAAACACATGAAACTCAAGGAGAATGAAGACTGAAGTGTGGACACTATGCCCCTCCTTAGATTTGGGAACAAAACACCCATGGAAGGAGTTACAGAGACGGAGTTTGGAGCTGAGATGAAAGGATGGACCATGTAGAGACTGCCATAGCCAGGGATCCACCCCATAATCAGCATCCAAACGCTGACACCATTGCATACACTAGCAAGATTTTATTGAAAGGACGCAGATGTAGCTGTCTCTTGTGAGACTATGCCGGGGCCCAGCAAACACAAAAGTGGATGCTCACAGTCAGCTAATGGATGGATCATAGGGCTCCCAATGGAGGAGCTAGAGGAAGTAGCCAAGGAGCTAAAGGGATCTGCAACCCTATAGGTGGAACAACATTATGAGCTAACCAGTACCCCGGAGCTCTTGACTCTAGCTGCATATATATCAAAAGATGGCCTAGTCGGCCATCACTGGAAAGAGAGGCCCATTGGACTTGCAAACTTTATATGCCCCAGTACAGGGGAATACCAGGGCCAAAAAGGGGGAGTGGGTGGGCAGGGGAGTGGGGGTGGGTGGATATAGGGGACTTTTGGTATAGCATTGGAAATGTAAATGAGTTAAATACCTAATAAAAAATGGAAAAAAAAAAAAAAAAAAGGGAAAGTATCAGCTCAGGACGCCCAAGACCAAGTTCTCAGCACAAAGGAGATTTATTTTCCTCAGAGACACAGAGGATAAGGAATAAAAAACAAAGACAGGAGATAGAAGATCAAGGAAAGGGGGAAGGGGACAAGGAAGATGGAGAAGGGGTATTTGTCTCCTAGGGACAAAGGACTTCCTCTAGATAGAGAGGAACCAGACACATAAAAGTGTAAGGGGAAACTCCATTGTGCTGACTTGAATATGCTTGGCCCAAGAAGTGGCACTATTAGGAGGTGTGGTCTTATTGGAAGAAGTGTGTCACTGTGGGGGTGGGCAAAGAGAGCTTCCTCCTAGCTGCCTGAGAGACAGTCTCCTGACTACCTTCGGATCAAGATGTAGAACTCTTGGCTCCTTCTCCAACACTGTGCCTGAATGCTGCCATGCTTCCTACCAGGATGATAATAGACTGAACCTCTGAAGCTGTAAGCCAGTCCCAATTAAATGTTGTTCTTTATAAGAGTTGCTGTGGTCATGGTGTCTCTTCTCAGCAATGGAAATCCTTAACTAAGACACCCATTGATTGGAGATGTTAATTAGGTGAGTCAAAGGGGGCTTTTGATTGCTGGACTTTAATACTTTGATGGCTGGACCTTTGTCTTCAGCCTCAGGAGGAAATGGACAAATAAGAAAATAAACCTTGATAGCTAGCTTTAAAAATGGAATCTAATGGTTTTTAGCAAGGTAGCAGGAATCCCAGAGAAGGGCAAGGCCTGCCAGAGCCATGCTCACCATGCCGGAGCTGGCCAACATCCCTTCAGCTGTTGAACTTGGGGTCTTTTGTTTTTTGTGTATTTGTTCATGTGTTTGTTTTTTAACCTGGGGTCTTATGGGTGCTAGGTAAGTGCTCTACAGCTGAGTTCCAAACCCAACCCTCTTTTTACTTCTTATTCTGAGTCTCATTAAGTTGTTCAGGTTGGCTTTAAATTCACTCTATAACCCAAGCAGGTTTTTACTTTCAATTTTCCCAAATAACTAGAACCACAGACATACATCCCTAAGCCCCACTTCTTCAGTCTGTTAAAAACCACAAATATCTGTTATATGTGAAGACCCAAGGACAGTGCTCAGCTGACTTAAAAATAAGTCGAAGCTCAACACTTCTCAGGCCAAGCCACACCCCTCCCTCTTCTCTACCTGTTCTCAATCCACAACCAGCTGATAGTCCTCCTCACCCTACCCCACCCCCACTTGTCTTCCTCTTTCCTCTTGCAGTATTTTCTGACTCCCATAAGTAGGTATCTCAAAATAAAACTTTGAGAGAGAAACAAATAATCAAAGTTTACAAATATCTCTGGACAATATGAACGTTTCCTTCCTAGATTACATTTGTAAGTAGGAAAATGCACTTTTTAAAGTTTTTTTTTACATTAAGAAAAAAAAAGCTATACTTTCTAAGCACAGGGCCACCTCTCTCCCCTCTGCCTAGCATTTTTTGTAGTGCCCTGGATAAGGACAGTAGTTTTGGGAGTCAGGAGGCAGCCACTACCTTCTCATCTGGCCAAACCCTAGGCCCAGCCATGGATTCAAGTCAGGCACCACGTTGGAGGGTCTCTAGGCATGGTGCCCATAGAGCCCAAGAACAGTAGTAATGAGAAGCAAACTACCCTTTAATTTCTTCCTAGGTAAAGTTTCTACCCTGCAAAGCAACATTTTAATTTAAATTTTGATTCTAAGTTCATTCAGGAGCTGCTCCAAGCAGAGATTTCATTAAGACTTTAATACATTTTATTGGAGGTACCCCATCAAGAAAGGTAATGGAACAATTGTGCTTTCTCTATTTCTGAGATTTCAACTGAAGCCGAGAAAACCAACCATAAAAAATGTAATGCTGTTGTGTTGAAGAGTAAAATGGCCTTACTTGAAGAAATTTGGGACCAGGCTAGAAAGGGGAACCAGAGCTTCTGTTTGCTGTTCTGTCCTCACTCAGCTTCCTGAGTTTGGGTCTTGGAAGGTAGTTTGCACTTTGACCTGGACTCAGAGGGCAACTGCTGGACTTTTAGGCCCCATTGGGAACAGAAACACATAGCACAGTCACCTACCATGTTGCCAGAGTGAGAACCTAAAAGAAGGTTTGTTATCCAGATAAACCAGGTGGTAACTGCAAGCATGAGATGACATCAGGTCATCTGACCCCAAAGGGCTCTCTAGCCCTGTACATCGTATTCCTATATTCAACAGGCACACTGCACAGCCTGCAGGCCGTTCAACACATTGGAGAGTGTCCTTTCTAGGTGCCTCAGTTGATCTTAGTCTCTTCCAGGTATCTGGGCTGGTATTTGCTTCTTCCAGGCAGCTGGTCTAGTAGTTTGCAGCTCAGCTTTGTTAGTGTTCTTTGCAGCTTGGCTATCCTTCCTCTGAAAAGGTCTCAGCTTTTATTGCTTACTCTGGTAGGAAGAAGCCTAAGGAATCTGTTCCATTTCAGAGACTTCCTGAAGCTGTTTTGAGTTGTTTACCTTCCTGTTTAAGGAGCTTCTGGAAGGATGGAATATTTCAATCTTGATCAGAGGAAGTTGGTAAATGATAGATAGATGGTAGGTGTGATGTGTGAATGGTGGATATAATAGATGTTAGCCTGATAGATAATAGATAGATAGATAGATAGATAGATAGATAGATAGATAGATAGATAGATAGATAGATAGATGTTTCGTTGGATGAATGGATGGATGCATGTATGCATGGATGGATGATGCATGCATGGCTGTGTGGATATATGGATGCAAGGTTACATGGATGGATGCATGGATAGATATGTGAATGAATAGATGCTTGGGATGATGGCTACTCTTGTTCAGGAACTTGACTACATCTAGAAGTAACTAAAATGCAAATGGAAATTGTTTTTCTTTTTTCTTTTTTTTTACATTTTTTATTAGATATTTTCATCATTTACATTTCAAATGCTATCCCGAAAGTCCCCTATACCCTCCCCCCACCCTGTTCCCCTACCCACCCACTCCCACTTCTTGGCCCTGGTGTTACCCTGTATTGGGGCATATAAAGTTTGCAATACCAAAAGGCTTCTCTTCCCAGTGATGGCCAACTAGGCCATCTTCTGCTACATATGCAGCCAGAGACACGAGCTCTGGGGGTACTGGTTAGTTCATATTGTTGTTCCACCTATCGGGTTGCAGACCCCTTCAGCTCCTTGGGTACTTTCTCTAGCTCCTCCATTGGGGGCCCTGTGTTCCATCCAATAGATGACTGTGAGCATCCACTTCTGTATTTGCCAGGCACTGCATAGCCTCACAAGAGACAGCTATATCAGGGTCCTTTCAGCAAAATCTTGCTAGCATATGCAATAGTGTCTGCATTTGGTGGCTGATTATGGGATGGATCCCCAGGTGGGGCAGTCTCGGGATGGTCCATCCTTTTGTCTCAGCTCCAAACTTTGTCTCTGTAACTCCTTCCATGGGTATTTTGTTCCCTATTCTAAGGAGGAATGAAGTAGCCATGCGTTGGTCTTCCTTCTTGATTTCCTTGTGTTTTGCAAATTGTATCTTGGGTATTCTAAGTTTCTAGGCTAATATCCACTTATCAGTGAGTGCATATCAAGTGAGTTCTTTTGTGATTGGGTTACCTCACTCAGGATGATATCCCCCAGATACATCCATTTGCCTAAGAATTTTTCTTTTTTTTTTCCTTTTCTTTTTTGAAACAGGATTTCTCTGTGTAGTCCTGACTGTTCTGGAACTCACTCTGTAGTAGACCAGGTTGGCCTCAAATTCAGAGAGCTTGTCTCTGCCTCAGAGTGATAGGATTAAAGGCACAAGCCATCACTTCCCTATAATCCAGATCTTTTGAAGTAAGAAGATACAGCTTTAGTCTGGGCCACATCATTTGATGTGATGACAGCCTATATAAAAGACATGGAAGATAAAAGCTTGCTCTCTCTTTGCCTGCTTGCCTTTGCTCTCACTAGCAAGTCCATTCCTTAACTGGCTTTAGAATCTACTTTGGGATTTCAGCATCTACTGAAGACCAGCTGAGACAAGCTTTGTAGACTGGATGACTACTGAATTCTTGGATCATCCATTGGTAGACAACCATAGTTGAACTAGCTGGACCACAGCCTGTAAGGCATTTTAATAAATCATATTTTTCATTTATTCTATGTTTGTTCCTTTAGAAAACTCTGACTAATATAGATTTTGGTACCAGAAGTGGTTTCTAGAGCAACAGAAATATAAAAGTGAATATTTTTAAATATCTGGAATAGGCATTCCGATTTACCAACACCTACAGTTACTGAAGCCCCTCTTGAAAGCTCAAAGAGTACTGAAAGTCCATGGTGTGAACTATTTTACAAACTTAAGGAGACAAATGCATTGGATTTTCCTGATTCACCAATTATGAGTGGCAATAGATTTAATGATTCTGTATATAAAACTTTCAACAATTTGTGGGGGGAAAAAAATAAGGGAAATGAAGATGCTGGTTGCTTGTTCCTAGCATCTCTGGATAAATTGACAAAGGAAAAGAATGAGCTCTGTGATAATATTAACCAACGTCTAACATCTCAGCATACAGTGGAGAACAATGAACTTAGTGATAAAATTGACTGGCTTCATGTGCACATAAACAGTCTAAAGGTTTCTAAGTGTGCCCTGGAAGAGGATCTTCTCTCCAGCAGCCACAGAGCCCAAGTTGCAGAAAATCAAATCGAAGTCCTCATTATAAGGTTGGCTGAATTATGGCAAAAATTCAAGTCTCAGTCTCAGAGGGTGTCAGCGATTAAAGTAAGGGCATTAATTGGTAAAGAGTGGGATCCTGTAACTTGAGATATGGATGCATGGGAGGAACCTACTGAAGCCAAGAACTTTAAACTCTCAGATTCTCAAGGGTTTATCTCACCAAAAGAAGTAGTCTCTGCCCTTCGAAAATGAACTCAGACCTCAACTCCTGGAAAGATTGTCTTTTCCACCTTTGACTGAGGAAATTAATTGTTCATTGTATGCTAAACCAGCAGTGGCTTTGTCTAAAGGAAATGTCAGGCAAGACAATACTGATGTCCCTCAGAGCCACCAATAGCAGTCTCTAAACCTATTAGAGAGTGTGGTCCACAGGGAGGTGGGCTACAATACTAAAGAGTTTAATGAGTTTGCTAATTCATTTAATCAGAAGTCTAGAAAATATGTGTGGGAATGGATTTTAAAGATGTGGGATAATGATAGAAGAACCATAAACCTGAATCAGGCTGAGTCTGTTGATATAGGCTCTTTGAATGAAGACTCTAGGTTTTATATGAAAAGTAGCACAGCTGGGTTTTTTTGTTTGTTTGTTTGTTTGTTTGTTTTTATGTTTTTTTTTCTCTCTGTATAGCCCTGGCTGTCCTGAAACTCACTCTGTAGACCAGGCTGGTCTCGAACTCAGAAATCCGCCTGCCTCTGCCTCCCAAGTGCTGGGATTAAAGGCGTGCACCACCACGCCTGTTTTTTTTTGTTTTGTTTTGTTTTGTTTGTTTTTTGGGGGGTTTTTTTGTTTTGTTTTGTTTTGTTTTGTTTTTTTGGAGTCAAAAGTTTGAATGGTTAGCTGAAACATTTGTCAAAAGATGGCCTGCTGACAAAGAGTTGGAGATGCCTGGTATTCCTCTGCTTAGTGTTGATGAAAGGATTTTAAGGCTCAGGGAAATTGCAGTGCTGTGTAAAACCTAATTCTTAACAATGGAAAGGCCCAGGAGTTATGACCTTCATTAACCCTATAAGATGAAAAATGATGAGGAGGGCACCAGCACATTTGAAGACTTTTGTTGTTGCCCTTTTCTTTGTGCCAGACCTTAAACATTG
Source organism: Mus musculus (assembly GCF_000001635.26). Lineage (NCBI taxonomy): Eukaryota > Metazoa > Chordata > Mammalia > Rodentia > Muridae > Mus > Mus musculus. The sequence continues at coordinate 181,733,951 of NC_000068.7, read as the reverse complement.
GCGTCACTGCTGCTAAATGCAGTGGGCCAGGTGGCAGCACTAAATTGCCAAAGGCAAGTTAATCATAGTTATCATAATGGGCACCATATACAAAGCCATGTTCATAATGGTCTGACCCATAATGGTCAGCACAGGCAAAGTGAATGATATGGTGATCTGACTTGTATGGACCTTTGGTACTGGCTAATTCAATCATGGTGTTTCTAGGCATGAAACAGATAAGAAGCCTAAAGCATTTTTGTTTCATATGTGTAAGGAGCCGCCCTTGCAATCATATCCGGTGTTCTAACTGATAAACAATTAGTCTGCGTATGTGCTGGGGTATTTCTCCATTCCTTGTGCCCTGCCTGTCCCGTGGCGCGTCATCTGGGCTGATAGTGAGCAGCCAGTCAGGGTGAGTCACATCTCCAACCACTCTTGTGGGTTTTAAAAGGACTGAGTTTCCTGTGTTTGGGGTCTTCCTGAGATGTAAGCAATAAAGCTTTGCCGTAGAAGGATCTGGTTGTCCGAGTATGTTTTGCTGGCGAAACATTACAAGGACAAGACATATGTATAAGCAGAAAAAAAAATATCTCAAACAAATGAAAAAAAAAAGAGAGGCTTTATTGGATTGTGGCAGAATAGAATCTCAGTCCATGAACCAATTCCAGTCTTGAGCCAGTTTGCAGACCAAGAAACTTTTGAATAAAGGGCAGCCAGGTTACCCCTGCCACCAGAGGAAGGATCTTAATAAAATACCTAAAAGTTTTACTGTTAGCCTTTCTCCAGTCTTTCCCTAGAGGGACTTACAGACTCTTACAAGGTTAACTGTGTGCTGGAAAAAAAAGAAACAATCAGGAGCCGGGCGGTGGTGACGCACACCTTTAGTCCCAGCACTTGGGAGACAGAGGCAGGTGGATTTCTGAGTTCGAGGCCAGCCTGGTCTACAGAGTGAGTTCCAGGACAGCCAGGGCTGTGTCGAAAAACCAAAAAAAAAAGAAACAATCAGACTTTTCAGGGTCTATTGGATACTGGTTCTGAATTGACACTGGTTCCAGCAGATCCCAAGAAACATTGTGGACCTCCAGTTATGTCAGGTGATAATGGAGTTTTGACTGAAGTCTAACTCACAGTAGGTTTTGTGGGTCCCAAACTCATCCAGCAGTTATTTCCTCAGTCCCAGAATGTATAGTTGGGATAGATATTCTTAAAAATTGGCAGAATTATTTTTTCTTTTCTATTGTTCTGTTTTGTTGTTTTGTTTTGTTTTGAAACTCACTCTGTAGACCAGGCTGGCCTCAAACTCTTAGAGATCTGTCTGCTTCTGCCTCCTAAATGCTGGGATTAAAGGCATGCACCACCCTGGCCCAGCTAGCTGAATTCTGATATTGGTTCCCAGACCTATGGACTAAAAGCTATTGTGTTTGAAAACACTAAATGGATGCCTTTAGAGTTGTCTCTGACAAGAAAAACAGTGAATCAAAAACAGTATCACATCCCTGGAGGAATTGCAGAAATTAGTGCTACCATCAACTCTCCTGTCTGGCCAGTGAGATGGCCCATGGAGAATGGCTGTTGACTATCAAAAACTCAATCAGGTAGTGACTCTAATTGCAGCTATTGTACCAGATGTGGTGTTCTTACTCCAGCAGATTAACACATCTCCTGGTGCACAGCTTTCAGCTATTGATCTAGGAAATGCCTTTATCTTAGTACCCATCCATAAGGACCCCCAGAAGCAATTTGCTTTCAGTTGGCAAGCCCAGCAGTATACCTTTAAAGTTTTACCTCAAGAATATATTAACTCCTCAGCCCTGTGTCATAACTTAGAAGAGATCTTAATCATGTTTATTCCACAAAATATTACACTGGTGCACTATATTGATGACATTATACTGAATGGACCAAGTAATTACGCAGGAGTAGCAACCACTTTGGACTCATTGATAACACATATGTGCATCAGAGGATAGGAAATAAATCCAATTCAAGGGCCTTCTACCTCAGTGAAATTCTTATGTATGAAGTAGGATGTACACAGCAGCAATCTATTATCAAATGAAACTGGCATCTATGTGCTTGTGTCCATGCAGGTCTACAAATACAAGTCAGTTGCATGAAGAAGTGAAGAAGTTGTGCAAATGCCTCTGCTATGTCGACTGCCGCCAGGCACACACATGGGAGCGTTCCCTATGATGAGTTGACTCAAGAAGAGAAGATTAGGGCCTTGTTTACTGATGATTTTTTCTCCTTGTTTCCCTGGTTACCTCTTTGGGGAGACTGTTAAAGTAGAAATGAAGGCCTATTAAGAAAAAACTCTAGGGCTGAAGAGATAGTTCAGCAGTTTAGAGCACTAGCTGCTCTTCCAATTCCCCAAAACTACATGGTAGCTCACAACCATCTATAATGGGGTCTGATGTCCTCTTCTGGCACACAGGTGTACGTGCAGATAGAGCACTCATGTGTAAGATAGATAGATAGATAGATAGATAGATAGATAGATCTTTATAAGAAAGAAAGAAAGAAAGAAAGAAAGAAAGAAAGAAAGAAAGAAAGAAGAAAAGAGAAAAAATCTTGGTCAAGAGAATAGAATTTATGGCCTGAGTACAGACCTAGCATTCCAGTGCAGCTAGGCCAATCTTTTGTCCAAGAGACCAGCACTAGAAAGGTGAGTTCACTTTAGACCATGCTAATGAATTAGATAGAATAATTAATTATTTGTACTTGGGCTTAACTCTGACTTACTGTATCAACTAGTACTAAACAGATACTCCCTCACTACTGCAGTTTCTTATCACAGGATAGAACAAAAAAAGAGAGCCAACATCTTAATGATTTTGAAGGAAAAAAAAGTTTAGAAATAAGAGGAGAGATTTGTAAGAAATATTAGGCATGAGTTTTTTTCTATCAAACACTATAAACTTGTGTTTAGGACAAATTCAATTTTTTTGTATTCTCCACCTTGTAAGACTATTTTTAAGAAAATGTTTTAACACACACACCCCAAACACACACAGAGAGTAAACCTTTGTTTACACAAAATCCCCTTGCTGACTTAGATGGCCTGGAGCAATGAGTCCTCCACCCCTTTTCTCTTCCTTAGCTTCCTATGTGCCAATTCTTGAAGACTAGCCAATCAATTAAGACTGTATGTTCAGACACCAGCCAATGGGGGAAAAACATTGTCACCACCTGAGTTAGAATGAAAACTGGGTGCACACTTCCTGTCTTGGTGTGTTCAGTCTCCCAAGCACACCATTTTGATCAAGAATAAAGTGTTGCTTTGTCCAGATACTTTGAAGTAGTGGTCTTTCTTTGTGGCTCTGAACTTATTTCTAACAGTAATCACCTGTATGTCCACATGCACACTCTGAGTGAAGCCAGACCCTTGAAGATACCTAGCCAGTCCCTGACCACCTTGCCAGTACTGTCCACAGTAATGACCACAACTGCCCCTAACTGTATATATACAATCCTCCAACTCTTCATCTGACTCTACACCAGCTATGCTGACTACCCTTTAGTGTGCATAAAGATCCCCAGGGACATTCCCTACAGCTGAGTACAGTGGGCAGTCTTCGGTGAAACCCTCCACAGTAAAAAGGTGAAGCCCTGGGAAACAGGCATTAGGCAAAGGTGAGAGCAGCCACCTGCCACTAACCCAAGGTGGGGACCATTTCCTGGCATCTGCCTTGGCTCTGGGCCAGGGTGGGAGGAAATGCTACCACTGGAAGATTGCCCCTGAGTTGCTGTGCTCATTTCCTCCCACCGTTTCTCTCTGATGGAGGTTCTTCAGGCAGGGGAGAGGGGAAGACTGTAAGCACTTACCTTAATTGCATTAAACAATCCTAGCACTGAGTATAAGTGCTGAGGCCCGGGGGAGTAATATGCTCCTTCCAGTTAGCACTAAGTCATCCTGGAAGCTTAACAGGCAGATTCCCAGAGCAGGGACTGGCCACCTATACAAGCACACATGGGGGTAGGAAGCAGACAACCACCAGCTTTAATCTCCAGCTTTGATAGAGGAGAACTGAAAACCAGAGAGAGGCCTCAGAGTCCACCAAACCAGACCTTGCCTCCTGCTTTTTGAACTTGAAGCTGTCCATAGCCTCATGACTCAGGACAAACATCACCCCAACCTCTGGTCTCCCTGTCCTCTTCAATCCCTAAGAAAGGATCCTGCAAAGACTCCTGTTCCTTACTCTTGCCCCACAGAACTTCTGGTCTGAAGCCCTGACAGGAAGCCCCGCCACCCACAGTTCTCCAAAAGCTCTTAATGTGTACATACATAGAAACTCCTTCTCAACAGACAGTGCCACATAATTCTGTTCCTGTCTCCATACTCAGGGGCGTTCAGCTGCCACTCTATTTACAGCTTTATTCCTAAGAATTGATGAACTGGTCAGCACCCAAGGACCAGCAGAAATCCCTACCCAAATAGCCCATCCCCCCTAGCCCTGAGCTCACAAGACTTAGACCATTGGCACAAAGCGTCAAACACCAAGGGGATCCAACCTCTTGCTGGGCAGCTGAGTTCTGGCAGAGTAGAGACTGTGTACAGCCCAGAACCTATTCACAAGAAAGGGCTCCCCTGCTCCCCTGCTTTACAAATAGTTTTTCTCAGTTTCCTTAAGAAAATGGCAGCAGGTAGTGGTGGTGGCTCACACCTTTAATCCCAGCACTTGGGAGACAGAGGCAGGTGGATCTCTGAGTTCCAAGCCAGCCTAGTCTACAGAATGAATTCCAGTACAGCCAGGGCAATGCAGAGAAACCTTGTCTAGAAAAAAAACAAAATAACAAACAAAACAAAGAGAGAAAGACAGACGGGGGTAGGGGGGTGTGAATGGCGGCTCTATTTTTGTAGTAAAGCTGACTCTGAGTTGCTTGTGTCTGCCTAGGGTGAAGCCTTTATTTACTTAGAGAAACAGGCCGCACATATGTACGTGATCAAGTATACCTGTACTTGTTAACTTTCAAACCTGAGACAAACAGCTGAGGTGCCTGTTCAACATAGCAAAGCAGACCTGACAGGTTCTCCTAGCATCCTTCAGTCCCTACTTGTTACAGGATATGGTTGGCATATGCTTCCCTCTCCACTGAACTTTCCAGCCCAGGCTGAGCTGCCTGTCCCCCAAGAGGTTCTTCTCTATATAATCAAGACATTGTGGTTACCCACCTCTTTTCTACCTTTGCTCTCTTGGCTATTGTTCCTGATTCCTCTCTCTCCTCCCCTTCCTCTTCTCTCTTTCCTCGGGGTCATGGGCATGACTTTAGGGTCATGACCACTCTGGACTCTCCCAAATGTGTCTGGGACACATGCCTCTGGTTCTGCTCTACTACTTACCTGTAATAAACTTTCTCCTCCACTATACCCCATAGCAGTCATATCCTTTCCTTTCCTTTTTAGTTTTTTATTTTTTAACTACTATAACAGAACAGATTAAAAACTATAGAGAAAAGAAAAATAAATTTATAAAGGAGAGACGCATTATCTCTACTCCATTTCCCCACACTCAGAAAATAAAATCATTCCTCTACCAACTTCTGCCTTGGTTTGCTTCTGTAGAAGTAGTGAGACCTCCAGGGGCCTGGTCACAGTAGATGGAGGTTGACTGCCACATCTACATGAAATGACAATAAGGACAAAGCCCTAAAATTGAGCTTTCCTGTTGCTAACTGCTATCTATGTTCCTAGCTTACACAAACAGCCATGTGGCACACCCTCTTCTTCCTCTTATCCTGGGAAGACCACTTCTCCTGAGCCCAGAGGCAAACATATACACACATGAGACCCAGATGCAAGCCTACCGTATCCATACCCATAACCCACCACATACCCGACCACCCCATCCTCCCAACCCTGCCCCAGCACTTCCAGAAAGTCTGGTCGTCACTGAAAGGCATTTCCCCACCCCCACCCTGTACAGCTGACACCTGGCTCCCTCCACGGCCTTTCCCCTCACACCCAACAGGCTGCAAAGACCAATTCATTTCTGAAAGTGAAAATCCTTTCATGAAGCAAAGCTTTCCTCTGGGACAATGCCCTGCCAAGCGGAACAAAGCAGCTCTCTTAGCCCAAGTGTAAAGGCTATACAGACAGCTGCCAAGCTGCAGAGGCCACAGGTGAGGTGTGACTAGAGAGGAAAGGGGCATCTGGGGTCTCCACACATGTGGACCCGTGCCAGGATGACTGGCACCCACAGCAGCCTCGGGCTGTGACAGCTTAGATCCTACATTTTATAACCCTCAGTACCCAATCCACATCATTCCCAGCCCCAGCCCTTCTTCTCGTACCACAGGGCCCCCGTGACCATACTTGTTCCTCCTTTTTTCCCCACTTCCAAGAGAACAGGCTTGGTGAGGAGCCAGGACACTCACTAAGCCAGGCTCAGGAAGAAAGAAGTCTGGGAGGGGACTTTTATACTGGGCTGACTACTAGTGAGGTGAAAGAGTTGGCTAATGGGAGTCAGGAGTCTGGTGGAAGATGAGAGAGGGTTCTATACTCTCAAGAATGCATTCTAATACTAGTCCACTCCCCTCCTGGACTAGAGGGAAGATATCCTAGAATAACAAGCTCTGGAAAAGGATGGGGAGTGAGGTATTTAGTGTGTGTAAAGTTGAGCAAGAAGAGATGTAAAGGACCTCTGCCTTTGCCAGTAATGATGACAACAGGGAGCACTGGCCAGTTCCTTGCTGACAAGATTCACAGGGAGGAAGACTCAGGACACAAACTAGATGACAGAAGATCTAACCACCCCCTTTTGCCAGGGGAAGAATCCGAAATCAGTCAAGCCCGACACAGGTCTGAAACTGTCACATCTCTGGTTTCCTAACTCTGAACAGACCCAATACCTCTGTTTTATCCCACAAGCACTCCCCAACTCATTAAATTCAACTTAATAAAGACTTTCCTCATAGTTGCTAACCATGTCTGTTGGTTGACCTCAGAGGCCTCAGTCTCTCTAAGTGAAATGCTCCTCCAGAAATACCTACTAACCAGTGCTGATCCACCTTTTAGTGCAGTATACACAAGGAAGAATCCATGACTGCTCCCACCTGGTATTCCTTAACATAGTCAGGCTCAGTAACCTCAAGGCACTCAGGGTCATGGTTCATACTCCTATCCTGACCCAGCCCAGAAAAAAAGCATGGAACAAAAAGACTTGGGAGAGTAACTCACAGAAGAAGATGACCTGTGGATATGGGGTGATAGCTTTGTACCCCAGAAGGCACTGGGCAAATCCTCAATGGACAGTCACATCACCTGAGGCTGAAAACAAACTACCCCATCTTCCCCAACCAACCACCGTATGTATATGTACAAAGAAAAAATATCCCAACTCAAACTGGCAGCTCACCTTCAACACAATAACTGCTATAAAAGCACAGCCAGAGAGATGGCCCTGCTGTTCGTGAGTAGGACTGACTAAGCAGTTCCCACTTAGGGAGAAAACATTCAAGGAGTAGAGCAGAGGTCTTGGCTTCCAGTAGTTTTCCTGAGTGCCACAGAGAAGGGGCCAGGAGCCAGTGTAGGAGCAAGTGCCTTTCTCCGTGGCCTCTCATGGCTGGTAAAAGACAAAAACAAAATAGGTTGTCTATGGTTAACATTTGGCTTCATATGAAGACCAGCAGTCCTCCAGTCAAATATTTATACAAGAATACACACAGACTCCTTTGGATATAGTACAGAGCTACCCTCAGAAACCCCACGCAAGCAGACATAGGCCCACACATACATGCAATGTACATACCATGTGTATGCTTATAAGTAGGCAGTGGTAGCTTATGTCTTTAATCCCAGCACTCGGGAGGCAGAGGCAGGAATATCTCTCTATTTGAAGCCACCTGGTCTACAGAACAAGTTTTAGGACAGCCAAGGTTATATACAGAGAAACTCTGCCCATCACCCCCCCCCCGCAGGGGGGAAAAAAAAAGAAGGAGGAGGAGGCATGAGATCTATCAAGATGCATATACAAAGACAAAGGTACACAGGTTCCTAGCACCTGCAGACAAAATCACAAATACCCTATAGAGCCCAGAAGCCCCTGTGTGTTTTTTCTCAATAGATAGACACACACATGAACAAAAACACATCTCTCAGCTACCCATTTGTGACTTATCTGAGTGATTAATAACAAGCAAAATACTAACATAACACACACACACACACACAGGGGATGGTGGAGCAGGTACAAAGAGCATGGGGATGGAATCCCAGACCACCAACTGCAGGCACTGTAGTTCAGCACTGGGTGGGGAAGGGGGGTGCTTGCTTCCAGGACCTTCAGTCAAACAGTAGCACCCAGCTTTCTCCACTCCTCTCCCTGCTCATTTGTGTTATGACCAGGCCTAGGCTGGGAAGCCAACAGACTGAGGTAGCAGGAATGCAAGTGGGTCTTGGAAACCACCCTCCTAGCTGACCAAGACTGGCTGAAACCTCTGCTGAAAGAAAGGAGTCACACCCTTCATCTCACAGCCACCTATACACTGAGAGCCCACCAAGGCCATCATCTTCCAGCTACAAGGCACTGGACAGAGGACAGGCCAGTGAAATACCTAGGAAAGCAGATGTTTACACAGCACTATGGAGAATGAGAACTTGACTCCTGAAGGGAAGAACATTTAGATCTAAAGTATCCAGTAAAGCATCTAAAGGGTGCATCTACAAATAGGCAACAGCACTGCTTCCTTCCACTTATTGTACATTGGGGGTGGTAGGTGGGGTTGCTCTGGGTCACTTAGTATCCCAGGGGTGCATCTGCTCTCATATGAGCAGAACCTGGAAATGGGGCTACATCCAGGAATCTGAAGGAGAACTCTGCCCCACCAGGCTCTCTCCTACCCAAGGGCTAGGGTAAATAGAATGGCCTCAGAGAAGTTGAGGTGGCCACTGTTGTAGCATTTCTGACTGTTTCTTTCCCAGAAACCAGCCCAGGAGGCCCCTGGCCAGATATCAGTCTCTAAGCCCTACCATGATGCAGGTTGCTGAGTACCCAGAGTCCTCCAACAGCTAAAGTTACTAACAACTTCCTCACTACCACGAGCACATACTTGTCCAAGGATAATAATACCCAGCCCAACGCCACCTTCTCTGAGCCACTATGTGGAGCCACTGTGCTCCACATGTTCCTGCCAACTCCTGCCAACATATCCTGCCAATAGATACTCTGTGATCTGTGCTATGGGCCTAATTGTTAAATTGGCTATCATTTATGTGATCCTGAGGGCACCAAAGGTGAAAAGAGTAACTAATGTGTTTGTCCTGAGCCTAACTATTGCTGATGGGCTCTTTGTGCTGACATTCCCACCAGTATCACTGAGTACCTGCTACAGCACTTTTTGGAGAGCCATTCTGCAAACTGGTGCTGACCACTGACTACTACATCTTCTCCAGCATCTACTTCCTGGTTGTGATGCGTATGGACTGCCACTTAGCAGTACTGGCCACTGTGCAATCTTGCCAGTTGCCTAGGCACACCTAGAGGGAGCAAAAGTTGTGGCACCCAGTTGTGGGCTAAGTTTCCTGAGACCAGAGTGGGCCTGGTTTCAGGCCAGCCACTCATATACAGTGGTTCTTGGCTTTGCAATGCCATTGTGCATCATCTGCATGTCATATGTAGACCTGCTGTGCAGACTTTATACCATGAAGCTCCACTCTGGCATGAACGTTCTAGGCAAGGCCAAGAGGAAGATAACTGTCCTGGTCCCCACTGTGTTGGCCATGCGCTCTCTTTGCTGGATGCCCTTTCACATGGCCTCTGTGGTAGCCCTGACTACAGGCATGCCCTACATATCCCTGGTTATTGGTATCTCCTATGCCATCACCAGCCTCAGCTATGTCAACTCATGCTTCGATCCTTTCATGAACTCATTCCTGAATGACAACTTCCACAAGAATTTCTGTACCATAATCCTGCTTCAGGAGGCCTGAGCATTCTTGCCATTTACCGCCTCCAAGAGCAGTGGTTGAGCAAGCCAGAGAACATTCTGTCTCTTCACACTTATCCCTGTGTTCTCCATACAGATACATATAAACCACCATGACATTCCCTTTCTGTTCCTCTGCTTCCTACACATCCCTAAGGAAACAATAGCAGGCAATCTGATCCTGGTAGCAAGCACCCTAAGTCTGACCACCCACAGAGGATGGACACAAAGATAGCCCCACCCCACCCCCACCCCCGGCTAATACTTTATGTGTCCTGGAACAGGAACCTTTGTAGAACTGACAGGTTATAAAAGGACAGGCACTTCAGCAGTAAAAACAAATATTGTCATGACCCAGAACTCTGACACTTTCATGGCATATGCCATCCTTCTGCCCACCAAGTACTTGAGCTTGGCAGAGCACTTGGACCTTCATCTAAGCCAGACGATATTGGCTGTCCATAACTCTAGTCAACCCTTAAATGTCATTCTTCCAGTATCTCCCCCAAGCTATTGCCTATTGTTATGCAACAAAAACTTAGAAGCAAAGAGATAAGAAGTGTTTAGCTTCTGAGGATCCAAAACTGGGGAGTGGCTTATTCAAGTGCTCCAGCTCAACTTCCCAGGAGACTTCAGGCAGAACACTGGTGAGGTCTAGGTCCTTTGGAAACTAGACAATGGCTGGGTTCTCTTTCAAGAAATCCTGCTCCCACGGCTGCTGGCAAGACATGGATGCTCTCTACAAGCTTCTAGAGTACTCTCACAGGAACTAGAGGATCTGAAAGTCAAGAGGAAAACTTGGCAAAGAGCTGTGTGATCTAGTCTCCAAATCCACTCCCAGCCCTGACACAGGCTGAATATTAGAGAGGAATGGTTGAGGACAGCCTAGAATGGGTACTTTCTAAACCACAACCCACACCCACAGCTCTGCTGAGATCAAGCTGTGCCTGCTTCACTGTATAGTCATACTTCAGCAAGGCCTAATTAGTACACACTGCTCCTGAGTAAGAGAACCCCTTCAGGACAAGAGCCCCTTATAATGAATACAGCAAAACACCTCGCTTTCCAGAACCGTGTTCAGGCCACAGAGAGTGGCAAAAGCAGGTGTGCTTGGCAAAAAATGTGTGAAGGAGGAACAGAGTGAGTGGAAGATGAGTGGGTGTGAAGATCATGAGGGGAACACATTGGTGAGTGAACCAGGCTGTGAAAGAGATAGGCACCCTTGGGGATAGCCTATCCGCTGGCTATTGTTTGCTAGAGCTGACCACAACAGAGGAGGTACCAGCCAAATTTTCTCTGAAGATTCCAAACTCTTGTCCCCTTCAATGCTCTAGTGGCAAAATCATTTAGTAAGTAGTACTTATACAGACCTTTATTCCCACCCACAGCCCAGCAAAGGGAATGGCCTCCCTCTCCTGTCATTCCTCAAGGCTAGCCAACTAGACCAAGGGTGTTTCTCACCAGGATCCTGTTGGAACTAGCTCTGGTTTTCTCCATGAACTCGGGAGTCTGACTTAATCCACAAAACCCTCACACTCTGGCTCCTGCTGCCAAGGAGATCCTAACCTACCTAAGTACCCAAATCATCCTGCTGTTTCTCACAGCTGGTCAGGGACCTTGGCTGGGCCTACATTAGGGCCACAGTGCCCTCTGGTGGGAAGTGCCTAAAGCAGCTGATGAAGCCTGCCTTTTCTGAGGTAAAAAGACCCTTGGACCTACCTGATCCTATACATCCTGCCCTTCACATAACCCCAGGAGGAAGGCTGCGTGGTTCCCTTTGCACAGAGAAGGAAAATCAGATTCAGAGAAACGAGACTTGATCAAGCCTGGTAGTAAACAGAAACACTTAGGGGTGAGGCTGTGTTACACAGAATGGAGAGAGAATGGGGAAGGTATATAGTCCTGGAGAGCCAGGGAGGTATATTCATCTCTAAGGCTCCCCTAATGGCCAGCCTCCTTAAAGACAATGGCCAGGGTCAGCAACCCAGAATCCCACCACCTATCAGAATCATACAATCTCCTGGGGACTATAATTTCATCAAGAGGGAAATTTTCCCTTGATGCTGAATTTTGTTTGTTTGTTTGTTTGTTTGTTTTTGTTTTTGTTTTTCGAGACAGGGTTTCTCTATATAGCCCTGGCTGTCCTGGAACTCACTTTGTAGACCAGGCTAGCCTCGAAGTCAGATGCTGAATTTCTGTTTGAAACTAATGTGTTTGCTAAGAACTACTGGTGTGCTTGTATAAACACACACATTCACACTCACATTTTGAAATCCTATCCCCCAATGTGATGGTGTTATGAGGTGACTTTGCTATGGGAATAGGTTGTGAGGTTGAAACCCTATAACCTCATTATTACTATTAATATGACATATGCAGCTCTGAAGTCATCTTTCTATAAAGTAAGGATGCAACAAAAACACAATCTCATAGAATCCAATCCATCACACCTGCATCTTTTAAGCCTGTGAGAAATTCATATCTATTGCTTATAAACTGAGAGACTAAAACAAAACAAAAAAACAAATGGACAGTGTCATTAAAACTTGTATAAAACCAAGCATTGGCTCACTAACCCAGTACTGGAAGCAAGGTTTGGCACATAAGACACTCTTCAAAGGCCCCCTGACAAGGGCCATCTGCCTGAGAGTCAACTTGAGCCAGATTGGGCCTACACAGACAAGAGCCAGGAGGTAGATCTCTATAGTATAGGGTCACTCTGCCACCAGAGAAGGGTTCTCTGCTCTGTTATCACCATCCTTTTATCCTTTTAGATTTGCTCAAAAGGCAAGAGTCTACAAAGAAAAGCTGTGAAGGCATTTACCCACTGTCCCTGAGGGTGGGAAGAAAAGATGGTCATTGTCTTGGGAGAAGGAAAGGCAGCAGCCTCTGCAACCCAGGAAATAGTTTCCCTCCCATAAACCAAGAGGCTCCTTAAAGTCCCTCTGCCAAGGGCAGAACAGGTTTTAAAACCCATTAGCCTAGTCCTATGCCTCATTCCAGTGCATATCAATACCCAGGAAGTTACTCTTATGTAGCTGGAATCAGAAAGACTTATTCTACAGGCAGTACTGGTCACTGGTAAGTGTTTATTATGAGAACTCCTTCATTACCCCAGAGGCAGGTTCAGGGCTAGCTACATGCACGAAAATGACATTTGTTGCATGCTTAAATACATAAAGATATACAAATTCACAAAGTTTCTAGCATTAGCAAGAAAACACTAGAGCTAATGGCTCCTGCACAAGTGTCATTGAAAGAACCCTGGTCTCCCCAGAAAGATTGTTAAGGCCAGGTCTCTCTGAGACAGGAACCAGCCTGGGTTCTGCATGGCATGAAACCACCTAACCAAGGTCTCTGTGTAAGATCAGATTCTATCCAAGGTTGCTGGTATTTTTTTATCTGACCCATAGAAAGGGCATTTACAAAGCCTCTTCTTCTGTGAACCAACAATATATCTCCAAGGTATCGACTCTTCTTCCAATGTCCCCAAAACCGTAATAGTCCTTGCAGATTGGCTCAAATGAGCCATTTTAGGCTTCAGCTCTCATACCAGCTCTTCATTTGATGCCAAGCCCAGGCCTTGCTTGGATATGTCCTAACCCTATAAATGAAGCAGGTGGTCACTGTGGGTATAGAATAGAACACATCCTGACTCCAGTCTTCCCGGGCTACAAGTGTGTTTCTAGCAGTACAACTGCTGACCTCTACTGTCAAGTAAAAGAGCGACTGCTGGAGAGCTGAGGGAGGCTGTGGAGAATAAGGAGAGAGCATAGTCTCGTGCCCTGCCCTGCCCATACTGAGCAGCCAAGACACATACCCAAGACCAGCATGTGGTGCCTCCATGCTGTGAGCAGCCTACAGAGGCCACAGAATTTTCTCCTGATTACTTCCCACACAGTTAGAAGCAGGGCTTGCCAAACAGTCTGTAGAATAAGAGTTCACAGTGGTTTTGGAGGGAAAGAGCCTTAGGGAAGCTTTGTGTCTTGTCCCCCTGCTAGCCTCTTGCTGAGAAGGTGGTCCAGGTTGGTAGAGCAGGCAGTGGCAGTACCAGATGAAGTGTGAAGTCCCCTTCATATACTCCATAGTACAGCATGAAAAGAATCGTCAGGAAACAGTCATCCAAGAACCCACTGATGCTCACCCACCTCAGGTAATCTGAATGCATCAGTGGAGTCAGAACTAGATGCTCCAAGGCAACTCCAAGCTTAAGGGCCAGGCAACACTGGGTATGATCACCAGTTCTGTGCAAACACTGAAAGGCTGAGGGCAATAGCACACAACAGGTAGTCACAATAGTGACTACATGACAACTACAATACCTCAGGCTGAGCCCACCTAGAACCAGGGCAGCAGGGAGAAACCAGAGAAGAGTCAAGTGAACCATGAATACCTACATGGGTTCACCAGGCATGTCCACTGAGTTGTGGATGTTTCCATGCAGTTCCTTTGGTTCTCTCTGGTCCTATACCAGGGAGGAAACTTAATCTGACAGAGGCCATGGAGGCCACCTTGATGCTTTGACCTGTCCCATGGTGCTAAAAGGTCTTCCTCTAGGACTGAGCATCCTGAACCAAAAGAAAAGCCATTCAAGGCCCCAGACGCTCAGTTCAGGGTCAACCTAGAGAGCAGTGACCTGTGTGAGCTCCGTGTTGGGTGTAGATGGGCTCTGTGGACTGACAGGCACCATGGGCAGGTCCACGCCTAGTCATGCCGGCCGTGGTACTGTCTCAGAGGTCTTGCAACCAAGGCCTACATCCTTGGCAATGCTGCGCACACGATCAGAAACCTGCATCTCCCGGTGCAGGGCAGAAGCACAGCAGAACTTTCTAAAGCAGGCCTTGAAGTTCTCATCCAAGAAAGCATAGAGAATGGGATTGAGACAACTGTTGACATAGCCCAGGGCTGTGCAGAAGCGCAGAATGGCTACTGCAGTCTCACTACCTGGCTGAACACCCAGTCCTTGAACCAGGACAAAGACCTGCACAGGTGTCCAGCAGCCCACAAACACAGCCACAACTACCAGTACCAGCCGTGTGATGCGTCGCAGGTTCCGGTCCTTCTCTCGGGAGCCTGAAAGCAGCCGGACACCACGAAGTCGTCGAATCATGAGGCTGTAGCAGACAGAGATGATCAGAACCGGGATGATGAAGGAAAAAAGGAAGATGCAGATGGCAAATACAGGGCCCCAATAGTCCTGAGGGGCGGGGATCTCCACCAGGCACTCGATCTCTGCAGGAGAGAAATGAGGTCAGAGGGGCCGGCAAGAACCATGGGGAACTGATTGGTCAGGGAGGAGGACTGCCCACTGACCTTCATCCTCCACTTGTGCTGAGCCCATGATGGCAACAGGAACACCAACCACCGAAGCCAGGGCCCATATGGCCACATTAACGGCCTGGGCTTTACTGGATGTCCGAACATCAAGGGCACGGATAGGGTGGCAGATAGCTACATAACGGTCTACACTCATGGCAGTCAAAGTGAAAGTGCTGGTAAACATGTTGTAGTAGTCGATAGCAATGACCGTCTTGCACAGTGCATTCCCAAATGGCCAGAAGCCCAGAAGGATGTCTGTGCCCTGGAAGGGCAGTGTCAGCAAGACCAGGGTATCAGCCAGTGCCAGATTAAATATGTAAATGTTGGTAGCAGTCTTCATCTTGGTGTGCCTGTAGAGGACAAGGAGAAGAAACGCTCCATTTGGCCATTTTGTCTAGACTTGGCCGCAAAAAGACCACCAAGAGGGTCATCATCTTTGAATCTCTCAACCCCAGAGTCTCCAAAGAAGCTTATTAAATGGCAGATCCTGCACTACACCCAAGGTCCACTGAGCCTAGGACTTTAACAAGCTCCCCCATGTGATTATGACATCTACAAAAAGGTTCCAATTCTATGACAGGACTATCCTGGAAAAGTTGGGGGCATGGAAGAGTACCTGAGTACATATCTAACCTGAATGTGAATTTGTGGAAGGAATCAAGAGAGAGAGATGCTGTCTTCTCTCCTCAGTCTCTCTTAAGACTCCTCTCAGAGGGTTTTCAGGGCACTGCCTGTAAAGTTCATCAAAGATCTTCCAAGTGCACAATGTTGTCTAGCAATGAAAACAGAAAATGGTGGTCCAGCCAAATGGCTCAGCTGGTAAGGGCACTTATTACCAATTCTGATGACCTGAGTTCCATTTCCAGGACACATGTGGTAGAAGGAGAAACTTACATAGTAAAAGGAGAAAACCAACTTTCTCATCTGACCTATACATCCAGCAGAAACACTCATACCCAAAAATAAACACAATATTTTTTATTCTAATAAAGAAAAAAGGAGATGTGCTAGTTAGGTTTGATTGTATCCAAGCACTGGGAACCATGCTAGGAACATTATAAGTTATAAATATTAGTGGAATGAATTAATGTTTATGACAGTGGTAGGGAAGGGTGACTATAGTGATGATGATGAAAGTGATGGTGGTAATGGTGGTGGTTATAGTGGTTATGGTGGTTATGGCAGTATGGTGGTGGTAGCACTAGAGATAACAGTAGTCCATGATGTTTAGTTGCTACCAGGGAATCTGAGATTAAGTTCTGTCTCTTAGACATTAATCCCAGAGACCTTAATTACAATAAATAACAATGTTAATGATAATGGTAGATATCTGAGCCAAGCTCTTCACATAGATTTTATCTCATTTGAGGTTTACCCCAAAGCAAAAATGCCATTTAATCTCTACGCTGTGGAGAAGGAAGCTGAGACTCAGAGGAACTAAGTAGCTTTCATAAGGCTTAGAACTGCTAAGGTGCAAAATGGGGCTCAGAGCATATTTTTCTGACTCCTGGCACACATCCAACTCAAACATGCCGTGTGTTGTCTCCTGAGCCAGTGCAGCCACAGCAGTTTCTGAGACTAGTTCTCTGGGGATGCTGGTGGAAAAGATGGCGTTCCTTCTCTACTCTACTGCAGTAAATGGCTCAAGAATTTTAATATCCCAAATGCAGAGGACAATATAGGAGAGAAATGCTGATGACAAGGAAAGGCAAGGCTCACAAACTGTCCCTGGTTGCTGCACGTCTTGCCAAAGACATATCCTTTTAACCATGAGACACATGGATCATAGAATAGTTTCCCACAAGGGTCCTCTGCCAAAAGTCAATACTTGGAATGCTTTTCCAATCACATAGCATATATATATATACACACGTCTGTGCACATGCACCTATATATGACTATATAATCCACATTTCCCATCTAACAAACAGAGAAAACAGTTGCTCAGAAATACTAAGAGGACCATAATGAGGCAGGGTATGGACACTGTACTGCCCCTTCCTCCTCTACCAATACCACACCTACCATGATACCATCAAGGGAACCATGACTGCTCTCTTCAGAGTCATCTTTTTGAAAGAGGAAATATCAGTGAAGAACCTTGCTCTAGTTATCCACCACTCAAGGACCTCCCATGTCTTCCCAATGTCCAAAGAATTTGGCGTCCCCATTCTGGCATTCAAGTCCTCACCTGCTGTCTCCAGTTCCCCTCAATGCCCTCCCAGCTGGAAAAAAACAGAGACCATCATTGCCACCACACATTTACCAATTGCATACTCCTTGCCCAGCTTTCTTGTCCATAGAACTGTACCTCACACTGCCCTCTTCCCCTCACCGTCGACGCTACCTCAGTCATCCAGTACTGCTGTCTTTCTTTGTAGTCCTCCAAATTTTCCCATTTCTGAGCACCAATAGAGCATGGGCTCAGCTAAAGACATCCACCATGAGCATAGATCCTAAAGGCCAATGAACAAGGGCTTCAGGCCCAGCACCAGCCCCTCTTCCTCTCTTTGGGAAATCTTAGGATCCTTTGTACCCATGGTTATTCACATAGACATCACGGCATGGATTTATCTGCAGTACCAAGCCTCCAGGTGGTGACACCTAGTCTGAGACAGATGGGAGCAGAACAGGAGTTGAACTTCAAGGGTGATCATGTCCCTTGAACAGAGAGGGAAGAAATTTGATGGAGCAAGCAGAAAATCCATGCTTGTTCGAATTCATCCAGAACAGCCTCCTGCCTCAGGTTCCCCCTTCACAGATTGATGGGACCCGCCTACCTGAGGATGACATACATGACGAGGCAGTTCCCCAGGAGCCCCCCGATGCACACAGCCAAGTAGAGCCCCACGATGGTGACCTTGAGTCCAAGGGGCAGGAAGGCACTGTGGCTAGCATTGAGGAGCAGGTGATGGGGTACGGTCTCATTTAGGAGAGACAGGTTCCCTTGAAAGTGGCTGCCATACAAGACCTCCCAGAATGGGGCAGGAAAGAGGGACTCCATGCTGTCACCCTGCAAAGCCACTCAGTACAGTTCCTGGAACAGGACACAGAAAGAAGTGACCACAGTGCTGGACACAGTCCACTGAGGCCTTAGAACAGCACAACTACACTAACAGGCACATGAACACCTCGATGGGCATCCACACACAGACACATGGACACAGACAAAGGCATACACATGGGCACATGATGACACACACAGAGGCATGGGGGCACATTTACTCACAATTTTACCTCATATTAGGGTGATAGACTCGCACAGAAGCAACATGGAGGTAGCTACACAAGCATACATGTCCACCCACCAAGACTCAGGGGCTCACAGTCAGCCGAATACAAAAAAATGCCCAAACCATCCTAAGGCACACTGGAGCACAAAAGACATGGAATTTACCCAGAAATGCCTAGGGCTCAGGCACTTCCCTACCTCCCAGTGCTCCCCCACCCCCAGCTCTGTCAGCAGCAGCAGGAGCCCTCACTAGAGCCCCTCTTACCTCCAACAGCACACACAACCTCTTCAGAAGCTGGGCCAAAACAGACCCTAATGCTTAGCAGAAAGGCAGGCAGGAGCACAATGAACTGAGTAATGCTTCTCACTCTAGCTTGGGGTCTGCTCCGGCTGGGAATGGCTCCTAGCTCCTGCTCCGAAGATAAGATATTGACTAGACGCAGCAGCCAGTGCGGCAGCCAGAAGGGGGAGGGGCAGAAGGCTGCGGCTGAGAGAAGGAGGGGCTGCGCAGGTTGGAGAAGGAAGCCAAAAAAAAAAAAAAAAAAAAAAATCGGCTCACACAAGACACACAAGACAGACACACTCAGGATCTGGGACACACAGTGGAGACATCTATAAACACAAAAATGGAGACATGAACAGGAACTCAGACACACATACATGCACAGCCTTAGACACAAGAACACACTTAAGATGTATACAGAGAAATGCTCACCTAGAGGCAGATGTGAGGAAAATGTTTTGTTCTGTTTTGTTTTGTTTTGTTTTGTTTTGTTTTGTTTTGTTTTGTTTTGTTTTGTTGGAGGGGTGATGGGTTAGAGACAGGATTTCTCTGTGTAGCCTTGGCTGTCCTGGAACTCAAAGATATGTCTGCCTCTGCTTTCTGAGTGCTGGGATTAAGGCGTGCACCACCATCACTGGTAAATGTTGTTTTGTCCAGCTTAGCCCAGACCATATTTTGCCAGCTTTCCTGCCCAGAACTGTCCAGTAAAGCAGAGTACCACAGTAATAGACAGCAATACCCTAACCCAACTAATTCTCCAAGGAAAGGCTTTCTTGCAAGTAAGCAAGAGATTGTCTGGACTAAGGACCAAATACTGCCCTGAATCTATTATGTGCTATTTATACCTAATGTACACTAAGCCCAAGACAAAACTGAACCCAGGAACCCCCACTGCATGTAGCCATTACCACCCATATTATCCTCACAAATGAAAGCATCATGTCTCTGAAGTCTGAAGCTGCCTGTCAATATGTCATGGTAAAGGAAAGCCAGGTCTGCTGGTCACTTGGAGCTACACCACAGCTAACTCCCAGAATTAGATCTTAGAAAACACAGAGATACTAAGCTCCTCTTTCTTTGCCAGCACAAGGGGTCACAGTCCACTGAGAAAAAAAAGCCGTAAGTTAAGGTCATGTAGGCTAGAGACCCTATGCTGAGTCTCTAGCCATCATCAAATCATAGGCTTGCTTTTGCTGTCTGTACTGAATGAGAGCCAGATCTCCCACATACAGCCAGACCCTGCTCTTTCTCTAAGGATGGGGACCTGGTTGCTAGGCAACTCACAGAAGTGTTGCTAGGATACCTGTCCAACCAGAAAAGGCCAGAGCAGACAGACACCCCAGGACTCAGCATCCCAAGCTGTCTCCAAGGACTTGTCTCTCCATTCTCAGGGACACATGGACACTCAAGGAGACACATGAGGACACATTCCTGCAAATAAACAGAACATACACAGAGATACCCAGACAGGCGCAGTATAGAGACACAGAGACACAAGGGATATGTGCTCAGAGGTGCACACAAGAATCACATATACAAAACTCACAAAGTGAATGCAGGCACAAAGAGAAAGATACAAACAGGATGTAAACTAGTGTGGAAACAGGCAGGCACAGAGCAAGGCCCCTAGATATATAGTACATAGGTATGCACTCTCTGTTACTGTCTCTGTCTCTGTCTCTCTCTCTCTCTCTCCCTCTTCCCTCCCACTCCAGGCAAAGCTGGCACACAACCTCAGAGTTATCAACCAAGTTGTCTCTGTGCCTCTACAGAGCCTCTTTTCCTAATAGTCTTTACCTGCTTTCCAGCCCAGGTTCCAGATTTAGAAAGAGGGTGCCATAAGCATTGTTTAAATATAGGCAGAACAGAGCCACAGAATGTCCCTTCGTCTCATGACCTTGAGTTGGGTCCTGTGTGCTTCACCTTGCCCCACTGCATGGATCCCATACCCAAACCAGCTCTACTCTGACCTAGCCTAAGAAGCTTTCCCTGCCACTGCCTCAGTCCCAGGAGTTCTTGGCTTAGCATTATGGCCTCAACTATGAATCAGCTACAATGCTGCCAAGTAAGACTGAGCTCTGGTCTCAACATATATCTGGAATTGTGTACCAATAGAATGTAGCTCAGAGTCCACATGCTCAAATGCTGTCTCAGATGGAAGAATAATTTGGTTATCTGACAGGTGACTCGGCCACAATGGGGCACTGGTGGTCCAGAGGAAACAGCTCAAGCATCTTGATCCCAAACAGAAACTCAGCAAGGATAAGTGGACTTTCCAGAGGGGATGAAACAGGACAATACATAACATAAGTGACACAAAAGTGTCAGCAAGAAACATGAGAGTAATACTGAAGATTCAGGCAACACAAACAACAACATGACTCATGTAGACAGTTCACTGTTGAAGCCACCAATGGCTGCACATAGGTATTAGAAGTGCCTAAGCAAGGTCCAAAACAATACTGTGTAGGTATGACTGTCCTGTAACTTGTTATGTAACTGTCCTGTAACTAGGCTGCCTGGCCTCAAACTCAGAGATCCACTTGCTTCTGCCTCCCAAGTGCTAGGATTAAAGGCATGTGCTACCAAACCCAGTTCAGTTACATACTTTCTTGCCTCAAGAGGAAAGAATTTGGCACACAGTTACAATAAAATCTGTGTGTGTTGGGGTTAGGGGTTCTATAATCTCCAAACAGTGAAAATAAAAACTTGGCTCATTATCAGGAACTATCTAGGATAGACTAAAGGCATGCAATCAATCTTTCTGAAGATGGCCCACTCTATTTGCATGGTCTGCGATCAAGGGCTTCTGGCTAACTTGACAGAGAAAGGAGCTCTAGCAATTAATCCTTTACTTAATTACCTGCTGCTAAACAGTATATGTTAATTTTCCAGATTTTTGCACTTATTTAAACATAAAACAGTAAGAAAGTGTTGACTTTTTGGTACAGAATTTTTAGAGTTAAGAGACCAGCACTTATTCAAGCACAGAGAATTATAAAGTAAGAGTTAAGTTTCCTACAAGGCTGGAGATCATCAGACTTTTGGTCTTCCCACTTAAACCTGTTCCCCTAAGGCCTGGCAGGCCCCAGAAGTTCATCCTGACTTAGACAAACTGGACCAAACTTTAGGAGTCTGATGCCAGGCAACTTACTGCCAGCATATTCAATTGCAGTACAATTTTGGGACAAGTCTCCTGGTATAACACAATCCCTACTGCACAAGGAGGCATTATTACATTGAATCTCAATTCAAAGTACATGTGATTTCTTCCAGGAAGATGAGTTCTAGAGATAAACTGCCTTAGGATCCTAGGGAAGGATTTGGTGTGGAGTGGGTCATACAATAGTGTAGAGATCATTTGGCCTATTAGCCACCTCCAGTCCTGGATATGAAGCTTGGGGGCGACCCAAGCTATACAGATAATATAAGGCTCATTTAGACTACTAGCCATTTACTGTCCTGGTTGAGGGAGCTTGATATGACCTTACCTAACAAATAATACAGATCACCAGGCTATTAATCACCTCCAATTCCCAGCTTTCTGAGAAGAAAAACAGGTAACACAATCACAAAAGAACTCAAATGATATGTACTCACTGATAAGTGGATATTAGCCCAGAAACTTAGTATACCCGAGATATAAGATACAATTTGCAAAACACATGAAACTGAAGAACAAAAAAGACCAAAGTGTGGACACTTTGCCCTTTCTTTGAATTGGAAACAATCACCCATGGAAGGAGTTACAGAGACAAAGTTTGGAGCTGAGACAAAAGGATGGACCATCTAGAGACTGCCATATCCAGAGATCCATCCCATAATTAGCCTCCAAACGATGACACCATTGCATACAGTAGCAAGATTTTGCTGAAAGGACCCTGATATAGCTGTCTCTTGTGAGACTATGCCGGGGCCTAGCAAACACATAAGTAGATGCTCACAGTCAGCTATTGGATGGAGCACAGGGCCCCCAATGGAGGAGCTAGAGAAAGTATCCAAGGAGCTAAAGAGATCTGCAACCCTGTAGGTGCAACAACATTATGAACTAACCAGTACCCCAGAGCTCTTGACTCTAGCTGCATATGTATCAAAAGATGGCCTAGTCGGCCATCACTGGAAAGAGAGGCCCATTGGACACGCAAACTTTATATGCCCCAGTACAGGGGAATGCCAGGGCCAAAAAATGGGAATGAGTGGGTAGGGAAGTGGGGGGGAGGGTATGGGGGACTTTTGAGATAGCATTCTAAATGTAATTGAGAAAAATACATAATAATAAAAAATATTTTTAAAAAAAAAGAATGGTTAATTTCTGTATGGGAGCTAGATAGCAGAGTGGGGAGTTGCCTTTACTGACAATAAGATGGAAATGTCTTTCTCAATGTGATCTTAGACCAAAGCTTTTTATTCTTTTAGTTAATAGTGAGGCTAAATTATATTTTTCCATGCTTGTGAATCTAAAAGAAAGAGAAAAAAAAAAGGAAGGAACTAAAAGACTAGATACCTGAGAGAGACACCATCTATCTGCCCAGTGTCAATCCTATCCAGTGTAAAGTTTAAAGGCACAGACACATACAGCAGTTGGGGTTTTTGTTTGTTTTGGGGTTTTTTGTTTTGTATTTTGAGACAAGGTTTCTGTGTAACCCTGGCTGTCCTGGAACTCATTTTGCAGACCAGGGTGGTCTCAAACTCAGAGGCCTTCTGAGTACTGGGATTAAAGATGGGGTTTTTTAACCTCTCATGAAATGAAAATGCATTAAGTCTAAATTCACTTATTTTGACCTTAAAAGTTGTAGAAGTTAGCTGAGTGGCAGTGCCGCATGCCTTTAGTCCCAGCACTCAGAAGGCAGAAGCAGGCGGATCTCTGAACTTGAGGCCAGTCTGGTTTATATATCCTGTTCTGTCCCAGAACATCCAGAACTACATAATGGAGAGTCCCTCTCTCAAACAAAATATAATAATAATGATAATAATAGTAATAATAATAATATGATATAACATGATCATATGATAAAGGCAAAGAAGACAGAAAGAAGAAAAAGAGCAAAAAGCATTTTTAACATTTCAGGGTTCTTTCTGTTCCCAGTGCAGCATGGCTCATGGTCCCAAGAGACATAGCTCCAAAACATTAGCTACTGAATAAATAAACTGGCATGTTCCTCCTTATCCGTCCACTGGTTCCCACAAGCTAAGAGAATGTCTATCTCTGATCACTTCTGTAAGTGTAGATGTAAGTGTGCCTTGACAGGAGAGAAAGTTAAAAAGATTTGCATGCAGCACTTCATTAAGATTGATGGCAAAGCAGGACTGATCTAATCTATCCTGCTGAAGAAGTAGAGTCAGGTTTGGGAATGCCAGAGGAGTGATTAAACAGCTAATGAATGTGGTAGTTTGGATGAGAATAACCCCCATAAGCTTATATATTTACTAGTCTGGTTCCCAGTTGATGGTCTGTTTAGGATTGGAAGATATAGTCTAGTTGTAGGAGGAATGATACTGGGGGTGGAAGTTTCAAATATCCATGCCAGACCCAGTCTTACTCTTGCTGCCTGCAACATGCAGATTAGATGTGTATTCTTAGCCACTAGTCCAGCAACATTCCTGCCTGCTACCATGCTCTCTGCCATGATGATCATGAACTAACCCTCAGAAATTATAATTAAACTCCCAATTAAATGCTTTCTTCTATAAGCCACCTCAGTCATTCATGGTGTCTCTTCATAGTTATAGTAACCCTAGCTAAGACCATGAATTACTAAAATTATACATATATAATTTCAAGTTGAGAGACAGTATAGAAGCAGCAATGCCATTCCTAATGTGTGTTGGACTTAAAACTTACTGCTTTGAGGGAGTAGTTCTCCCACTGTGTCTCAGAGCACCTCAGGGCCTCTAGAGGATCAACCTTTATGATGATGTTCTCTGGAAAAGCCATGAATTGTTCCACCTGAACCAAAAATAAGTTATAGAAAGTCTAGAAAATGTCTATCTGTGACACTTATCAAACATTAAGTGTATCTCTGGCCAGAAAAACAGAAATTAAGAAACTCAAAGTGACATACAAACCATCTGGGACAGATCAGTCACTGATAGTCTAATGCACTCACCAACAATACTTTAAGATGAACTTCAGCATGAACTCTCAAAATGATAGTGATGAAGAGACAGAAACATGACTCCATACAGTCAGTGTTAGCAACCTGAGGAGTTTCCCTAGACTTCTAGGGATCTCAGCTAAGACCCAACCAGCAGCATTGACTTTAACACTGAAAAGGACTACCCAGTATAATAAAGATATTTTAACACAAAAAGGACTATTAAGAGGGGGGGCGGGAAAAAAGAGCTGCCGGGAGAGAAAATGAAGGGGCAGCAGATGTGGTTCCGGGCTTAAAAGTTGCTACTTTTGCAGGACCTGAGTTCGGTTCCTAGCACCTGTAGCAAGCCACTTACAACTAACTATACTTCCAGCTCTAGGGTTTCCAACACCCTCTTCTGGCCTCCAGAGGCCCGCAAATATGTGTGGCATATGGGGTGGGAGGAGACAACAGATAGAAAGAGGCTGAGACTGAAACAGGCAGAGACAGAGAGATACAGGCACAGAAATACAGAGAGACACAGGGAAGAGAAAGAAAAAGGAAAGCATACTTTAAAAAACTAAATAGAATAGACTTCAAAATTTAAGAAGAGGGGCAGAGAAAGAAAGTATACCTAAGTGTGTGAGTGGGCTTCCAGAAGGAAAATAGTTTTTACAAATGTAACTTCTTTATTTTTTGTGGGTTTGTCTGTGTACCCTGTGTGTCTGGTGCCTACAGAAACCAGAAGAGAGCATTGGATTCCCTATCACTGAAGTTATAGACACTTGTAAGCTACCATATAGATGCTAGGAGCCAAACCTGAGTGTTCTGGAAGAGCAGCCAGTGCTCTTGACCACTAAACCATCTCTCCAGCTCCACAAAGGGAATATTTTTTAAGGTTTACTTTTAATTATGATATGTTTGTGTCTGTGTATAGGTATGTATACATGAGTGCAGGTGCTCTCAAAGTCAGAGGCTTCAGATTACCTAAAACTGGAGTTACAGACAGTTGTAAACCATTCAACCTGGGTGATGGGAACCAAACTCAGTTCCTCACATAAAGAAAAGTTTATGTTCTGAAACTCTCAGTCATCTCTCTAGTCTCCAGGAATTTTTTTAAGACAGGGTCTTATTTTGTAGCCCCGGCTGACCTGGAACTCAGGATCCACCCGCCTCTCCCTCCTAAGTACTGGAGTTAAAGGTGTCTGCCACCACACCTAGCAGAAATGGGAATTTTTAATATAACATGGGAGCTCTTTTCTCTCTACCCATAATAATATTTTCCTTAACAGGAAAGGTCAGAGAAAGGTAGATAAAAGAAAGGAGTTGTTCTAGAAATTTAACTTTAGTTTTGACACAACAAAATTATTTTAAAATTAATTTCTACTTATTTATTTTGGGGTTTCCTGGTGGTGGTGGTGGTGGTGGTGGTGGTGATGCATTTGTTTGTTTGTTTGTTTGTTTGTGACAAAGTCTCACTATATAGCCTTGGCTGGCCTAGAACTCCTATGAAAAACCAGGCTGGCTTCAAACCCACAGAGATCAGAGTGCCTCTGCCTGCTGAGTGCTGGGGTTAAAGTGCCAGCACTGGCCTGCTTTTTTCCCTACACCCTTTTATTAACACTTGCAAGTTCAATTAATATATTTACAAAGCATAAAGCCAGTTGGAATCTGGTTTTCTTCAACACTTCCTCCCTTCATTAAACTGATATGGAAGGAGTGCCCAGGGGAAAACAGACTGAATGCTAACAAATTACCAGAGGTCTGAAAACAAACAAAAAAGTGGTTGGAAACCAAAATGCTTTCAAAGCAAGCAAACAAAATGGGTAGCCTGGAGCAGCAGTTCTCTGCCTTCCTGATGCCGAGGCACCTCCCATACGATTATGTCATTGCTACTTCATAACTGTCATTTTGCTGCTGTTATGAATTGTAATATAACTATCTGATATAGTGGATAAGGGTCGTTGGATGTTGAGAACTTCTGAGTTAACTAGCTGTCACTAAGGAAAAGAGTTGTTTTTGGGCCGGGCAGTGGTGGCACATGCCTTTAATCCCAGCACTTGGGAGGCAGAGGCAGGCAGATTTCTGAGTTCGAGGCCAGTCTGGTCTACAAAGTGAGTTCCAGGACAGCCAGGGCTACACAGAGAAACCCTGTCTCGAAAAAACAAAAAACAAAACAAAAAAAAAAAAACAAAACAAAACAAACCCCCCCAAAAAAGTTGTTTTCTTTGGGGTTGCCACCCCTAAATGGTAGCCAGTAGATGGCAGTACACCCACATGAACATACTGGCAACACTGAGTGGACTTGGTGAGTTTTAAAAGGAGAGTGAGGAGTTAGAGGAAATAGGAGGTAGACTTATAAAAATTCATTATATGTGTATTAAATTCTCGAAAAATAAAAATATGGAAATCTTAAACCAAATGCTTTGAAAAAATCGAACAAGTAAGATCCTAAACAACCAATTCAGAATAAATAATAAATGAATTATTGGCCAAACCAAAGAAGCTCTGAGCCTCAGAAAGAACTCACCAAAATCTACCTGAAGAAATAATGTCAATGGTTTGGACACACAAAGGTTTCCACATTGGTACCTAGTTCTAAGGCAGGTGACTCTTCCCATCTTGGGGTCCCACATGTGGTACTGTAACCGCCCATGCAAAAGCTCAGCTCTAACCTCAAACGGAATGGGATGTAGTTTACACTGTATGAGCGACTAGGACTCAGGAGTACAGATTTATGTTGCCCAAAATTCCATGTCCCAACCAATAACAGTTTCGTGAAATTTCTATAGTAACAAAACCAAAAAAAAAAAAAAAAAAAGTCATAAATCAGGCACTTTTCAAATGATAGGAATATCACACAGGCAGTTACAGCAAAACAGGGAAACACCTCAGATGCTATCTTAATGGCAGTCTTAGCTTTAGGGTGGGTGGAAGTTAGTTGTCTGTTAATATTTTCCAAACGGTTTCACCTGTTAGTCACAAAGCTGTTCGGTCAGACACAGAGGTAACAAGGAATGACTATCAAGTTAGCCCAAGAGAACTTATGCTCTTCTGTACCTATAACCCACAACCTCTCGGTTGTTGACACTCTCATCAATTAATCAGCAGAAGGATCACTGGAAGGTGCTGTGCTTCAAGAGCCTTACAGTTTTCCAACCCCACAAAGGCAGAGGAAAAGTTATAGTCCCTTCCTAAAACATAATTTTCTCTTGCTCCCTGTGTGACCTTATTTCATCCCTCCATGGGAACTGGAAAACCCCTCACACACATGTCTCCCTAGCATAGGCCCTGGGAGGGTGAGAAGGTCCAGGACTCTGTCTTAAACAATGAAGCCATAGGAACAGTGGCATTCCCAATTGAGTATTATATATCCAGGAAGTCTGCTCTGAGGAGGTGGCCTGCTGGTGAGCCTCCCCAATTCTGTTTTTTCCGAGACCAGGACCTTCCTCCTAAACAGCCCGAGTCCAGCTGTCACCCCCAAAGACCTACACAGGGAAGAAGGAACCAGAAAAGGCTTCTTGGGGGTGCTTTGGAATGCAAATGTTTGGGAATTGGAAGAGAATCTTCATCCCACTCAGCTGTGGGGTTGAGAAGGCAAACTTGGGGACTGGGTGTTGTAGAGTCATAAATGGACCTTCAACCAAAAGCCAGAGCAAGCTTCCAAAAACAGTGGAAACAGTTAATATCTTCCTGAAGAAAGTCTAAAAGCTTAGCTGAGGGCCAACTTTCAGCCATAACATGCCCACCTGCAAGTAACAGAGACCCACCTGTCAGCCCAGATGTGCTACCTACAAGTGAAAAGATGGTCCACCTACAGGTGCTCAGGTTCCAAACTCCAGTAGCCATCACCGGTCCATGTAGGAATGAAGGAGAGACTTAAACACGGGCACTGAAATTATCACACTCATTAACAGATTGTGG
Organism: Mus musculus; assembly: GCF_000001635.26. Classification (NCBI taxonomy): domain Eukaryota; kingdom Metazoa; phylum Chordata; class Mammalia; order Rodentia; family Muridae; genus Mus; species Mus musculus. The sequence goes on along the minus strand of NC_000068.7, from coordinate 181,705,213 downwards.
ACTTAATACATTAACTTCATTAGCCTAATTTATGTGGGATAATCATATGAAAAGTGATTAATGATTTAATATGAGTAAATTATAGAATTAAAAAGTGAATTACAAGAGAATTTTTCTTTCTGAGATTTGGTGACCTCACTTTACTTACACACTACATATAATTTAATCATACATTCAAGTATAGAGAGAATTTCTTTTTTTTTTAAGATTTATTTATGGGCTGGAGAGACGGCTCAGGGGGTAAGAGCACCCGACTGCTCTTCGGAAGGTCCTGAGTTCAAATCCCAGCAACCACGTGGTGGCTCACAACCATCTGTAATGAGATGTTCTGGAGTGTCTGAGGACAGCTACAGTGTACTTACATGTAATAAATAAATACAAAAAAAAAAAAAAGATTTATTTATTGATTATATGTAAGTACACTGTAGCTGTCTTCAGACACTCCAGAAGAGGGAGTCAGATCTTGTTACAGATGGTTGTGAGCCACCATGTGGTTGCTGGGATTTGAACTCCTGACTTCGGAAGACCAGTCGGGTGCTCTTACCCACTGAGCCATCTCACCAGCCCTAGAATTTCTTTTTTAAAAAAAGATTTATTCATTTATTTTATGTATATGAGTACACTGTAGCTGTACAGATGGTTGTGAGCCTTCGTGTGGTTGTTGGGAATTGAATTTAGGACCTCTACTTGCTCCCGTCGGCCCTGCTCCCTCCGGTCAATTCCACTTGCTCAGTCCCTGCTTGCTCCAGCTCAAAAATTTTATTTATTGTTATACATAAGTATACTGTGGCTGTCTTCAGACACACCAGAAGAGGGCATCATATCTCATTACGGGTGGTTGTGAGCCACCATGTGGTTGCTGGGATTTGAACTCAGGACCTTTGGAAGAGCAGTCAGTGCTCTTATCCACTGAGCCATCTTGCCAACCCTAGACTAAATTTCTTATAAGCATCACCTGTCAATAAAAAATTTTATGGCCAATAAGCTGAGGCAGGAAATAGGAGGTGAAACATCCAGCAGGGATAGAGAGAATTCTGGGAAATAGTGAAAGGCACAGGAAATTTGAGCTGGAATGCCGAGGAGACAGATGTAAGCCACTTGTTAGCTAAACTCAGGATAGAATAAAGGGGAGATTCGCCCCAGGAACAAGGAGAGGAAGCCAGCCACATAGCTGAACCCAGGTTAGAGTAAAGAATAAATGAAGAGCAAGTTAGAGAAAAAGCCGAAGCTCATGACCTCAGCATGGGAAGAAAAAACATGGATTTTTTTTTTACATTCAAGTTTATCAACTTTCCCACAAATTTTGTGAATATTTTGTGTATGGGTGTTTTGCCTGCATATGTGGAAATTATATTTCTTAAATATGGAAGAGTACTTTAGTTTATATATGTACACCAATCCTTCATTATGTGTTCATCTATTGATGGACAACTAGTTTGATTCCAATTCATTAATATAGTGACTTTTAATATATAGACAAGGACATGCAAATATGTCTATGGTAGGGTATGGAGTTCTCTACCCAGGGGTAAAATAGCTAAGGCATATGATAGTTATAATTTTAATTATTTGTGAAATCTGGAAACTGATTTCCACAATGGCTATGTTAATTTGCCCACACCAAAAGTCAATAACAATTCTTTTCTCTCCATATCCCCTCCAACCATTGTTGTTAGATAAGTTGAAGATAGCCATTCTGACTGGCAGGAAGAGGTACCCCAAGGTAGCTTTATATGCATTTCAATGATAACTAAGAATATTAAATACTTTCTAAAATAGTATTTAAATATTTAAGTATTTAAATAGTTACCAAACATTTGTGTTTATTTTTTAAACTGTCCATTCAAATCACTTGCCCATTTGTTGACTGATAGTTTTTTCTTTAGCATTTAATGTGTTTTTTGTTTTTAGTTTTTTTCCACTGTCCTGAAACTCACTCTGCAGACCAGTCCTGCCTTGAACTCATACAGCTCTGCCTGCCTCTGCTGTGATTAGAGGAGGGTACCGCCACTGCCTAGTAATTCTTTATAAATCCTGAGTATCAGCCGCCTGACTTCCTCCCATTCTGTGCGCTGTCTGCTCTGCTGATTGTTTTCCCTTTTCTGTACGGTAACTTTCTATTTTCATGGAGTCTCGTCTGTTGATTCTTAAAGTTAGTTCTCATGTTGTTGGTATTCTATTTAGAAAGTTCATGGCTACCCCAATATTTCAAGTTTTAGATTAAGATCTTTTGTATGAGGTGAAGAACCTTTTTACTCTTCTGCAGGTAGAAATCCAGCTTTGCCAGCGCCATTTGTGGGCTAGTCTACTTTCTCTCCAGTGTATGTTTTTGCCTCCTTTGTCAAAAATTAAGTCAGCACAGCTATATCATTGTATTTCAGGTCCCCTATTCCATTCAGTTGATTTGCCTGCATAGTTTTCGTGCCAGTACCAGACTATCCTTATCACTACAATTTGAAGTCAGGTACTATAATACTGCCTATAGTGTTCTTATGCCTTAGAATTGCTTTGTTTATTCGTGGTCTTTGTGGTTCCACATGAATTCTTGTATTGCTTTTTTCTAAATCTGTAAAATATATCAGAATTTTAATAGGTATCACATTAAATCTGAAATTAATTTTGGTAGTATAGCCATGCTCACAATATTAATTCTATCAATCCAGAAGTGTGGATGTCTTTCTGTAATCTATTATCTTTTGTGATTTCTCTTTTCTGTTATTTTTTTTATTATTTATTTTTGTGAATGGTTGTTTTGCTTGCATATATGCCTTTGCACACCACATGCATGTATTGCTCGCTGAGGCCAGAAGAAGTTGTCAGATTCCTTGGAACTGAGTTCCATGTGGTTGCTAGGGATTGAACCAAGGTCCTCCAGAGGAGCAGTCCATGTCTATCTCAGGGTTTTACTGCTGTAAACAGATGCCATGACCAAGGCAAGTATTATAAGGACAGCATTTAATTGGGGCTGGCTTACAGGTTCAGAGGTTTAGTCCATCAAGGTGGGAGCATGGCATTGTCCTGAGAGTTTTACATCTTCATCTGAAGGCCACTAAGAGAAGACTAGTTTAGGGTCTTAAAGCCCACACCCATGGTGACACACCTACTCCAACAAGGCCACACCCCCTAACAGTGCCACTCCCTAGGCCAAGCCATACAAACCATCACACTGTCCTTAATCACAGAGTCATTTCTCTGGCTCGCTATTTCAATATCTGAACGTATTTGTTGTCAAGGGCTTTACTGCTTTGGCTAGATATATTCCTAAATACTTAACGTTTGGAGTTATTTTGAATGAATTATTTCTCCTGATTTTTTCTCCAAGAAAACTCTGGTGATACAAATGCTTTGTTTTATTTTTTATTATTTTGTTATGTATGTGGGTGCTTTGCCTGCATGTATCCCTGTGCACTGTGTGCATGCCTGGTGCCCATGGAAGCCCAAAGAGGGTGTCAGATCCCCTAGAGCTGGAGTTATAGATGGTTATAAATTGCCATGTGGGTGCTGGGAATTGAACCCAGGTCCCAGGTTCCTTTGGAAAAGCAGCCAGTGCTCTTAACTACTGAGCCATTTCTGTAGCCCCTACTGCTTTTTGTTTATTTTTTTATGAGTTTTGTATCCTGCAACTTTATTGTAAGTGTTCATTACATCCAATAGTTTTCCAGCAGACTAAGTAGGATCTTTTAAGTAAAGAATTGTGCCATCTGGATGAACCTAGGCCTCCCCGCACATATGTAGCAGATGTGCAGCTTGGTTTTTGTGTGAGTCCCAAACAACTGGAGTGGGGCTATCCTAAAAGCTGTTGCCTATATGTGGGATATATTCTTCTAGCTAGGCTGCCTTATCTGGCCTTAGTGGAAGAGGAAGAACTCAGTCTTGATGAGACTTTAAGTGCCAAGGCGGGGGTGGGGTGGGGTGGGGGACCCAGGATGTCCCCACCAGCTCAGAGAAGGAGAGGGGAGTGGAGGAAGGATTGTAGGAAGGAATGACCAGGAAGGGGGCAGTGAGTGGGATGTAAAGTGAATAAGCAAAACACAAATTATTTTTTAAAGTATTTTTTTTTAAAAATTGTGCTCCCCCCCCCCCAAAAAAAGCTGGGCGTGGTGGCACACTCCTTCAATCCCAGCACTCAGGAGGCAGAGGCAGGCAGATTTCTGAGTTCGAGGCCAGCCTGGTCTACAGAGTGAACAGCCACGCTATAGATAGAAACCCTGTCTTGAAAAACCAAAAAAATAAAAAATAATAAATAAAATAAATTTAAAAACTTAAAAAATTGTGGCATCTATAAAAAAAAAGGATAGTTTGATTTCTTACTTCCCTATTTTATCCCCTTTATCTTTCTCTTGTATACTCTTGTATACTTACTTTAGCTAAGATTTTGAGCACCATATCAAATAAGAAAAAGGGAGTAGTTGGGTAGCAGTGGCTCACACCTTTAATCCCAGCACTCAGGAGGGAGAGGCAGGAAGATCTCTGTGAGTTCCAGGCCAGCCTGGTCTGCAAAATAAGTTCCAGGGCAGTCATAGCTACACAGAGAAACCCTGTCTCGAAAAGAAGAAAAAAAAAAAAAAAGATGGAATGAATGGGTAGCCATGTGTCTTTCCTGATTTTTAAGAAAACACTTATTCATGTGTAGAATTTGTCCAATGTGTGTGTGTGTGTGTGTGTGTGTGTGTGTGTGTGTGTGTGTGTGTGTGTGTGTGTATGTAAACAGATGTACTTATGGCTATAGTACAATATGTTGTAAAAAAGAAAACAAGAAAGGCTAAATATTAGAAGATAAAGAACTAAATACAAGTAAGGGACACAAGTTATAAAAGAGGATATAAAGCTAATTGTTTTTCAGGTTTGGTGGTGGATACATACATAAAAATATATGCAATATCAAAAGAGTAAAATCTAATGTGAAGCTACAGTTTCTATTTCAAATAGCTATTCTAACTGTATAGAAGTTCACTGAGGTGTATAGATGTGGAGTCTTCCTGCCTCTCCCTCCTGAGTGCTGGGATTAAAGGTGTGAACCACTGCTACCCAACTACTCCCCTTTTCTTTTTTTTTTTTTTTTTTTTTTTTTTTAGATTTATTTATTTATTATATGTAAGTACACTGTAGTTGTCTTCAGATACACCGGAAGAGGGCACCAGATCTCATTACGGGTGGTTGTGAGCCACCATGTGGTTGCTGGGATTTGAACTTCGGACCTTCGGAAGAGCAGTCGGGTGCCCTTACCCACTGAGCCATCTCACCAGCCCCCTACTCCCCTTCTCTTATTTGATATGGTGCTCAAAATCTTAGCTAAAGTATACAAGAGTATACAAGAGAAAGATAAAGGGGATAAAGTAGGGAAGTAAGAAATCAAACTATCCTTTTTTTTTATAGATGGAACAATTTTTTAAGTTTTTTAATTTATTTTGTTTATTTTTTTATTTTTTTGGTTTTTCAAGACAGGGTTTCTATCTATAGCGTGGCTGTTCACTCTGTAGACCAGGCTGGCCTCGAACTCAGAAATCTGCCTGCCTCTGCCTCCTGAGTGCTGGGATTAAAGGAGTGTGCCACCACACCCAGCTTTTTTTTGGGGGGGGAGCACAATTTTTTTTAAAAAAATACTTTAAAAAATAATTTGTGTTTTGCTTATTCACTTTACATCCCACTCACTGCCCCCTTCCTGGTCATTCCTTCCTACAATCCTTCCTCCACTCCCCTCTCCTTCTCTGAGCTGGTGGGGACATCCTGGGTCCCCCACCCCACCCCACCCCCGCCTTGGCACTTAAAGTCTCATCAAGACTGAGTTCTTCCTCTTCCACTAAGGCCAGATAAGGCAGCCTAGCTAGAAGAATATATCCCACATATAGGCAACAGCTTTTAGGATAGCCCCACTCCAGTTGTTTGGGACTCACACAAAAACCAAGCTGCACATCTGCTACATATGTGCGGGGAGGCCTAGGTTCATCCAGATGGCACAATTCTTTACTTAAAAGATCCTACTTAGTCTGCTGGAAAACTATTGGATGTAATGAACACTTACAATAAAGTTGCAGGATACAAAACTCATTTAAAAAAAATAAACAAAAAGCTTTAAAAAAAAAAAACCCTCTTGCAGTTTACAGAGATGTCAGTCTCTGTGGTCTTTGTGAGTGAGAGTCTTTTGGCAGACTCCAACAATGCACACCTTTAATCCCAGCACTCTGGAAGCAGAAGCAGGTAGATCACTGAGTTCAAGGCCAGCTTGGTCTACAGATAGATTTCCAGGATAGCCAAAGCTACACAGAGAAACCCTGTTTCTAAATAAATAAATAAATAAATAAATATTAAACTACTGTAGTTATTTTTTTTAAATCACTAAATTGAGTGCACTGTAGATTATAGAACTCTAAGGCCTGCCATCCAAGTTTAGAGACAGGGTTTAGCAAAACTTAGGTAGCAAGATTTAAGTCTCATTTTGGTAAACCTCTAGACCCCTGAGATCCCAAACTTACTCCAGAGTTGATGAAAGGGGGTTCTGAGTTCCTACAAGGGCTTACGGTGGGCCTTAGCCACAAAGGTATTTTGTAGGAGCTATGCCCAGAAAGCTAGCTCCAAAGAGCATCTACAGCCAAAACCCAGCCCCCAAAATCGGGACAGTGAATCTGAGACTCAGAGTCACCTCAAAGGAAACATGGGAGAAGACCTGAGGCAGGATACAACACACGCATGACCCTAATCCCTGCACCTTAATGCTTGCATTGGGGCTTATTGGGGTGAGGGCGGGGCTTCAGGTTGCTAGGCAACATAGTCACTAAGGCCAAAGACTTCCCACCGAAACGGCAGAAAGTATGAGGGTGTGAGGGCCTGGGATGGGGAGGCCTAGATGTTGAGCTGGTAGGTGGGCAAGTGGTTAGACAAATTTAGGGAAGAGCACTCAACCATGTCTCTACTTCTCACCCACAGGAAGTCAGGAGCTTCAACTAGGTTGAGAATGGTTGCTAGGGTTGGTTTCCTTTCCCTCTCTGAGCCATTCTTCTTTTGTCTCTTCTTCCATGGGTTCTGCCTCCCACATCTTTGCCCATAAGGAGATAGGCCAGGAGAACAGAGGCTTGTCTTCCCTGTGTACATATGTACACACAGATCCAAATTCAAATATACCTACACCATTCACATACACACTCCGACAGACATGTGTAAATACAAACACAAGATGAGGTCCTCTGCCCAAGGTATCATGAAGGTTCATGCCCTTAGCCCTACCCCAACCAAAGACTAGGGATCAGGGAACAGGATCAGACCAGTCTCTGATGCTACAGAGTTAGGGAACGCTGAATGACCCATGACCATAGTGATGTGGATTGTGGAGCAACAATAGCAGGTAGTACAATCCGTCGTCGGGTTTTATAGTCCTAAATTGGGTATACTCCTAAAAGTGGAGAGGATCAGAAAGTCATGGCCTACTGCAGATATGCACAGGGTCAGCTACCAGTTTAGGAATATGAGTTAGGTGGCTACAGGAAGTCCCATAGATACAGAACTGGAGCCATAGTTTTCCCCTACGTGGCTGGACATCCCCTTTTCTTCCACAGACCGGAGCATGCCGACCCTGGGAGTAAAGGGTGCACGGGAGCGGGACAAAAACAGTGCATCTGGAGCTGGAGCTGGAGCTGGAGCTGGAGCTGGAGCTGGAGAGAAGCACAGGAAGGGCCCGAGGACTACAGACCCTCCGAAGACAGGCTGGGCATTGACTAAGCAGAGGCTGGTAGCCTTGTCCCCTACACTACGCCAACGCCACCTGCTCTTTGGCGACTTTCTTGACGACATAGGCAAGGTGGCCTCCATGTTTCCACGCGAGTCGGTGGAGTTACCCTACGACATGCCTGACCCGCGCACCTGGTCACAGGCATTAAATCTACCATCTGAGCATCAAAATCGGTTTCTGGGCCTTATTAAGGCCGCGGAAGCCCGGGGCCGAGTCCATACCCTGCGGTTGCGCTACACCCGAATGCGGGTAGGAAGAAGGGAGAGGACCCAGTGCATCTTCTAAAGAGGGCCTACCCTGCGGGTGGAGGGAGGGTACTCCTCTAGCATGCTCGCAGGGTTGCTCAGTAAACTTGGTTCCCAGGCAGAGGAAATCTCTTTGCTGATCCAGAAGCAGAGCTCCGCGCGCGCTGCCATCCGACTGGAACTGTTCCTACCACCCCAACTGAAGCCCACAAAGATCCCTGATCCTCTGGACCGACACGAGGTGTGGGGAACCCCGGAGACGGGTGGGAGGGTTCCGTGCCTCGCCACACATTGGCTCCAGCCTCTCTCTCTGCAGCGGAGGCGTGTTGAGACAATCCTGGAAGAGGAGGTAGATGGCAACATCTTCCCCCGATGACTGAGACCTTGGCGTTCAGAGACCCTACGGTTACAGCAGCTCCCCACCCTCTCATATAAAGTTCTCTTCCAAGGGTTCTCTGGTATTTCCCCTCTTTTCCCCCTGGGCCCCCACAGGAAAAGACAAACATGGATGCTGCCTCTCCTTCAGCCACAGCCACAGAAGCAAGGAGATGTTGGTGGGTGGGCACTCCTTTCTCCCAACAGCCTGCAAGTGGTGCCCTTCAGTGCCATTAGATGTGGGAGGTTACTAGTGTGGAAAAGCACAGGGATGAGCCTGCCTAAACACCAGCACCCCCGGAAATCTGGGCTGTCTCCAAAGTTAGGGTCATTCCATCTGAGGACTGGGGTGGCATTCTGGGAGGGGGAAATGAGTGCAAAGCCAAAACTGGCCTTTAGAGAGTCCAGTTGTGCCCAGATGACCAACAGGTTGAAAATGGGGTGCTCTCTCCAAGATCCCTGGATGGTGGGACAGAAAACCCTCCCACTCCCTTTCACCGGAAACAGCCTCCTGTGCCCACTCATCCACCAGACACAGGAAGGAAGCTACCCATCCCATTCTGACCACTGGACTCTGAAAAAGCCCCTCATTTCTGGGCTGCTCATCTTCCTCCTCTCCACAGCACTGGTTCTTTGCAGAACCTGTGGCCTCTTGGCCTCTTGGCTCCCAGTACTTGTCCTCCTTTCCAGCCCCTCTCCATCAGGCTGCACAGAGGTGGAAGCTGCAGAGAGATAGACAATTGTCTGCTCCTGCATGGGGGCTCCCACTAGCTCTGCATGAAACAGAGAACAGGAGGGAGGAAGAGATCAAAACTGTGGTCCAGAAGGCTCTTACTTGCTGGTGACCAGTTCCCAGGGCTCTGTTTCCTCAGCTGGTCTTCTCCCGCTGCACATGACCCTTCTCACTCTCTGTCCTGCTGCTGCTCTAGGCCTTGATCCAAGCCCAGACTGCAGCATTCACAAATCAACAGGAGCTCTCAGGAGGAGGGGAGGAGATTTCTGACAGTGGGAAAGACCACAGAAGCAGGGAAATGGTAGGTTTGTACACAGGTATGGACAGGGAAAAGGAGACAGTCTCTTCATCCAGCAAAGATGGTTCCTCTCACACACAGATGTAGATCTCTAATGACCGTCAATTAGACCACATGATAGCCAATGCTGGGCTCCTCTGGCCAAGCTCTAAACCCCAGAATTTTGTCTCTTAGAGATTTGCTAAGTGAAAATTTTCATCTACTTTGTAAAGTCATACCACTGTTTCACCCCTTCTGACCGTGCATTTCTTCCTGAGGGTTACTGGAATATGCCTAAGGTCATTGCAGTCAGTGTCCCACACAGCGAGTAACCCACATAAGCACTTCAGAACAGGGCTGAGAACAAAGACAAAGCACTCCAATGACACAGGAGCGCCACACCAAATGTCAGACCAACTTAAGAGCACCTCTGGATCTGTATACCAGTGAGGGACTAGGTGTACAGAGGCAGCTAGGAAAGCCGGCATAGGATCCCTCTGTCTGAAGGAAATCTTGCAGGAATACAAAACCTGTGCCCCACGCACCATCAGGTGGGGCTTGTGAGGACCTAGGGGCACTGCTCTCAAGCAGAGTTTATTGGGCTCCAGTTCAATTCCCGCTGGCATCGCGTGTTCAGTGCTCCTGCTCTCCTTCCTGGGTTTAGAGGCATTCTCTGTGCTTAGGGAAAGATGCTAATTGTGTGGTAAGCAGATGTAAGGTGGCAGAGAACAGGTAGACAGGCAGGTAAAAGGAATTAAGAGGAAAGCATACTGACTTCTACCCACGGTCATGCCCACACCAAACACTGCAGAATCAGGTTTGGTTTGTGGCCTCCATCAGGTACTCATCCATGTCTACTGGGCCTCCATGTTCTGACCTGTGTCTACCTTAGGAATATTATCTAAACTAAAGTAACTTCCTGTTCAGATGTGCTTAGCCTCTACCTTACTTAGGAAGCCGCCAGCGTGGCAGCCAAAGGGTTCTGTGGTCAACTCATAAAGCCCCCCTCAGAGCCTGGGAGTCTCTCACCCATTGTTCTCTCTTCATCCTGGACCCCTCAGCATCATGGCAACATCCTGTCTCCTCACCTTTCACCCCATCCCTTTCTTGCCTGTCTCCCATTCTAGTCCACTGCAGTCAGTTCAGTTAGTCTGCCTCTGCCCCACTGCCTGAAGAACTCATGTGAAGGATCTCCTTTGCATCCCTGACTTAATATGTATGATGTAGTATGTGAGCATTAACAACTTGTGTGACTGTGTGTCCTGTGCTGGAACCACGAGCCCCAACGGACCACTATGAACACTGGCCCAAAGCATGCTGGGATAATGAACTAACTCAATTTTATACCCAATGACAAAGGATCTGAAGAGTTGACCAAAGAGCAAGGCCATTTGTGGTAAAGGCTATCTTGGAGCAGTTTGAGAGTTCAGAAGGGACTCAACCAGGCCCCAGAAACATTCGGGGTGATTTGATGTAAGAACTTGCTTTACGCTGCAGTCCCTGAACCTCCCTTTCGGGCAAAGTTCGAATGCAGAGTGACAGACTCTTAATGCTACGTTACAGACTAGCCTCAGAAAGGCGAAGAGTCGGACCAGACGGGGCAGTACCACAGGCCAGTCCTTCCCACAGGCCTCTTCTAATCCTGGCGAGCCAAGTAGCACACAGGGCTCAGCTCTGGTGTTCAACATAAAGGTTGGGAAAACCCAGCTAACAAGAATGGAGCGCCGGCTCAATCCACTCTCTGTACGACTCACCCCTCAGGGTCACCATGCCACGCTACCGCGGGACGACACGCCAGCCGCGGGTGGGGCACAGGAGCCGCCGCGGGGCGGGGCACTGCGGGCGAGCAAGCGCTGGGGCTCGAGGAAGTCCCGGCCCCTCTCTTTGGGGAAGTACCGCGGAGGCGCCTGCGCACTGCGCCCCCTCCCCGGCGACCAGCAGGACTTCGGAGCGCGCGGGCGGCGTGACTCGGGGACGCGGCGGTGAGTGCTGCGCCGGACCGTGGACGGGCCCTGGCGATATAGATGCCGGCTCTGTTCCCGGACTTCAGTGACCGGTCCACGTGGATCTAGGTCGCAGTAGGACCAGACCCACCCCTTGCGCGTGGGGGAGGGAGAGCCGCAGCAAGGTTCCCCTTTTTCTTCAGCTCAGAGCGTTGAGAAGTGATTGCTCAAAGGTGGGGGCCGGAAGAACCCAGGTTTCCGCGTCTCCTGCCCGCTAGCTTGGTGGGGAGGGGCCAGACGAGACTCCCGACCTGCCACCTTACCCACCCTTCGAGTTGGGTCCGCTAGCAGTTGGCCCGGTGAGCCATAAGGGTGAATGCTGCATCCTCGGCCCCATCTGAGCGGGGACTCCGTGAGCCTTTCTACCTCGTGCCCGGGAGTACGTCTTGCTGTCTGACTTAAATCCCTACTGCTTTAGAGCACGCCCCTTCGGCAGCCAGGGTGGGGCCCAGTCCGAACCTGGCCCTCCCGCCCCCATCTGCCTTTAGGTCGCTGGTGAGTTGGGCGCCATGGCGAATTCCTTAAGAAAGGGGTGGGGGCGCCAGAGACAGCAAGAGGGACCGTGAAGGGGAGACCAGCCTTCCAGACAACCCCACCTGCAAAAAAGCAGGAACTGGGTGGGGGCCTACCATTCCACAGGTGGGCTTGGGCAGCTGGGTTCGCCATGGTGAGAGGCCGGCCCTGCCATGGAGGTATAGGTAGGACAATGACAGTGTTGGATGGAAGTGAGAACGGATCCGGTCAGTCCTCCTCCCAAAGGTTATGACTTTTTTCCTGGAATTTTTTTGGTCTGGGTGGGCTTGGGCATTCTTTTTGCTTCTGTAGAGCAACACTGACAGCCATTCACCAGAGAGCTTCTATCCCCAGAGACCAGATTTGCTGAATCTGGCCTCTTAGCATAGACTTGGGAGGCCAATACCTGGGAGGCTTGGGGAGGAAAGGAACCCTCCAATAGGCATGTGGAGCAGGACAACCCTGATTCAGACTCTAGGCTCTCCTTGCCCAGAAAGGAGGCAGTAGTGAAGAGCACCCTGGACGACATGGGTGGTCCCAACTGACCTTTGATGGGTGCAAGGAGCTAGAAAAAGGGGCAGGGCACCCAGCGTACAGACCCCATGTCCAGTCGGCTGACTGGAGATGGACCCCATGAGGAATGGTCTCTACAGGGTGACAGGTGAGGGATGATTTTGAACAGCATGGAGACCTCAGGCTACCCCACCCCTTTTCCCTAGAAACTCAACTGCTGGAAAGTACAACCCAAGCTACTTGTGTGTCCTGATTCGCTTGCTTGGAGACTTGAGAACCCACCATCTCAGAAAGCCTCAGGTGGTGAAGCTGCCCAGTATACAGAGATCAGACAGAAAGAGGACTAAAAGGCCTCTTCTGAATGAAGGGCTACAGGAGGGTAAATTTCACTGAGAAAATGTGTGCCCCAGGCTGATGAGAGGAAGGTAGACAAAGCAGAGGCTTAAAGCGTGGATGGCTTCCACCTGGACAGAAGTGGGCACAGGCCGAGGAGAGAGGAAGCATTCAAAACTGCCTCCAAGGTGCTGATTGGATGTTGTCGGGGGAAACTGGAATTTGAATCAGTTTTCAGTAGCCTAAGAGATTCCTAGAACCCCTATGAAGGTATGGTCCAACATCAAGAATGATAAACCATAGGAAATTCCACTGAAGAGCCCAAGGCTCCAGCTAAGCAGTGTATCCTCCTACAATGCCAACACCAGCTTCTGTATCCTAGGGAGATGGATGGAAAGCGGGGTGAGAGTGGGGTGTCTGAGGCAGCTGTTCCCCGAGTACACACCTCTCATCAGTGCACACCCCATTTCTCACACTTCCAGGGGTCTTGTTCTGAGTCCTGGTCAGGGATTCGGTGCTTCAGGCCTAGCACCCTGCAGTCATCTGGGTAGCATCTCTACCCAGCTCCCTAGAGGAAGGGAGTAATCAAAATATCTGATACCCTCCATACCCACTTGTAGCTCCAGTCCCCTTGGGAGGGGCCAGGAGCCGGAAATCAAGAAAGAGGAACCCAAGTTTCCGGCTTCTCAGGGACTGAACAGATAGGGGTGTCTTAGAACCTTCTATGGAAGGCCCGGCTGCAGTAGCCCTGTCTCTGACTAGGGATTCTCCACATGGTGTAAGTAATCAGGCTTGGGGGAGAAGGCTGGGGCAGGACTCTGACCACGCCCTGAGGTGGGTGCACAGGTTATAAGGTGGGCCAGCATCACAGGCCCTCAGTCAGAATTCCAACCTCCTTCTTAGATCTGCCAGGATCCTATGCTGCAGTGAGGGTCCAGAGCTGGCACCACAGAATCTGGGCAACCCCCTCCACTCACCCATGCCCACCCCACATGAGGCTGAGAAACAGGTAGGCACCACCCATTTCTTGGGTTCCTGGACCCCTGGGGCTCAAGATATAACCTTGGGGACACAGGCAGTTGGGCAGAGACAGAGGGCCCAGTGAATTCTAGAGTGGAGGTTGAGACAGCCCTCTCTTCCTCAGCACACAGGGCCAGAGGAGGCAGACAGGCCTCCCTCGATGTCCAGCCATGACGCAGCCCCCTCAGGACCTCCCAGTCGCAATCCCTGCTGCTTATGCTGGTGCTGCTGCTGTAGCTGCTCCTGGTATGTGGACCCTGGGGATACAGATTGCCCTGGGAAGACGTCAGGGTATTTGGGAAGGGGAACATGGCTCGTGGGGAGCAAAGCCAGAGTATGCAGTCCTGGGGGTACATGGTTCATGAAGCACAGAACGGGTATGTAGTCCTGGGAGCAGCTCATATAGAGAAGTACAGAAGCCTGGGTGGCATTTAGGGCTCATTCCTGGTCCCGTTCCCCAGACCTCCAGAGGCATCCAACAAACTACTGAGCCCCTGCCACAGCATCATCCTGCCCAGAGGTTGCTGGGCCTTGTGGGCTGGTGGTAGCACCCAGATCCTCTAGGGTGCTTTGCATGGCTCTTCCATGTATGAATATTTGCCTGAATATGTCTGTGTGCTGCAGACAGACCTGGTGCCTGAAGAGCCAGAAAAAGGTGCCGGGACTGAAATTACAAAGAGTTGAGAGCTAATATGTGGGTCCTGAGAATCCAACCAAGGGCCTAGGGAAGATCAGCCAATGCTCTAAGCGGATCTCTCCAGCCCTCTAACGGGCAGTGTGCTGGGGGCATGTTATACTGCAAGAGCAAGCAAGTGGCAATCATATGGTGTCCATGCACTCACCATATGCCTGCTTATGCCACTGAGAGCTGCCCAGATCCTAGACTGTGTGCAGTAGGGACACATTTGAGAAGAGATTTAGATAAGGGAACAGCTGGCCCTAGGCAGAAAGGTATTTGAGATCTGGGAATGTCTGCTGGCAGGAATACAGAAGATGGTAGAAGTTTGACCATCTTACAGCAATCTGGCCCTGCATAGACAGAGGGACCCAAAGTGGGATCTGTTAAACAGCGAGCCGAGCCACCAGGGCTGTGTATAGGCAAGACACAAGGAATGATGTGAATGGCAGGGCTCGCTGAACGCTTGAGCTGTGTTGTCGCTGAGAGAGAAGCCAGGCCTGGTGGGAACTGAATTCTCTCCATAACTTTGGGAATGAGATATACACTGTGCCTGCTGAGCACAGACTGACAGGGAGAAGCATCCCTTGGAAGCAGGGTTCAGGATCCAGGACCACATGGGTACAGACACCCTGGGGGGGCTCTTACATCAGCCAGAGCCATTGTTGATATTAGGTGTGCAGTCTGGATTTTTCAGTGGCCGCAGGAGTGAGCTGGAACTAGGTTGAAGAGTATGGGTTCTACCTACCCAAAGAAAGGGAGGGGTGCCAGGAGCCTGCAGAGTCTGACTGCTGACCAGGAAAGAGGGGCACATTGGTAACCAGAACAGCAATCTGCATAAGCCACTTCAGTGGGGGCGGTAGTGGGGGATGGGACAAGAGGATGTGAAGAAGGTTCACTCTAGGAGCTTCCTTCCTTGTAACAGACTTACTGGTGCTAGGCACCCACATGCAAAAGCATACATATAGCTCAGTGGTGGGTAGAGAACCCAAATGCAAAAGGTAGAGCCACTTTACTTTGCACTAGGAACCAAGAACGGCAACGAGCTTGGCAGGTTTCTCGGGAAAGCAAGCTGCAACCCCTCCCCAGCTGTGAAGTCTGGTGAGTATGGCCACCATTGTGTAGGCATGCATGTATGTGTACTTGTGTGCATGTCTCAGGCCTGATATGGTCTGGCCCTAATGCCTGCAGCACTCCACCAAGCCCTAAGGAAGTACAGAGCTGGGCACAGTCCTTTGACAAGTTGATGCATAGCCCCACGGGCCGCAGTGTATTCCGGGCATTCCTGCGCACAGAATACAGCGAAGAGAACATGCTCTTCTGGCTGGCTTGTGAGGAGTTGAAAGCAGAGGCCAACCAACATGTGGTGGACGAGAAGGCGCGACTTATCTATGAGGACTACGTGTCCATCCTGTCCCCCAAGGAGGTGGGCCAGATGCAGGGATGAGTGGGGGTGACCTGGGGAGGGCACCGCCCCTCCCCCCTGACCTTGGTGCCTGCCACACAGGTAAGCCTGGACTCCCGTGTGCGAGAAGGCATCAATAGGAAGATGCAAGAGCCATCGCCACACACATTTGATGATGCACAGCTGCAGATCTACACCCTCATGCACCGGGACTCGTACCCTCGATTCCTTACCTCCCCCACCTACCGCTCTCTATTACTCCAGGGGGCCCCACAGTCCTCTGAGGCCTAGGTCATTTGTCACACAGATCTTCTACTCCCATGGGCAGCCTAGGGGCTGGCCCTGTCCAACTTGGCTGGAAATAGACTCAGTCCCAGTGGCAACTGCAGGGTTCTAAGCTGTCCTACCCTGCTCCTACTGCCCAGGAAATGTTCTCATGGAGAACAACACCCTTTAGGCCCACAGGTTTATAGCAGGAGAACTGTTACTCCCTGAGAACCAGATGTAGGACCTCAGAGTCAGACTCATATAAAGAGCCCATTTATATTTTATATATTAATTAACTTTAAAGTTGGAAATATGTCCTTACTGTTTTATCAAAAAAGAGACCTTTCACATTCATGTGTACTCCTCTACATTCCAAAGACATGAAATTGTATTCTGTATTTTTTAAAAACAGAAGCCTCTGTTTATCCCACAACTGGGGTAGGAGGCTGAAGAAAAGGATCACCTACCACACCTACAGTGTGCAGACTCTACAGTGTGCAGACTCTACAGTGTGCCACAGGTACTACTGCAGGCCCTGCTCAAGGTATGACTCTAGGAACCAGCCTCAACTCTACAGTGTGTCAGCATCCAACAAAGGCTTCAGATGCAAGTAAAGATTATGGGAGCAAAGCTGTTGTTATGGTCTTTCCAAAGAAACTAGTCACAGTGTCATCTTAATCTTACTGATCCAATAAAACCAAAGCACCTACTACTTTGTTCTTTCAAGTTGCTAGAAACTTCAGCAATTTGAAGCTAGAACTGACCTCAGCTCAGAGACCATCGTCCCCCATGGGTAAGCAAAGTGAAGGCCACCAGGTCCTTAGGCTGCTATGCCTGGTGAGAATGGGTGAACACTGGGCAAGTTCTTGCACCAGCACACATCCAGCATGGTGGGACATATACAAGCATTAGCAATATTCTAGAATCATATGAACAAGTAATCTCTCCAAACATTAGGGAAGCTCTTATCTATTATACTGCCTCACACCAGCTTAGCTCAAGTGTTGTCTGAGCCCAAGGAGGAGAGATCTACAGCAGTGGAAGGACAGGACCCAGCTGAAGCCTGTGTTTAGCCCATTAGGAGCAAGAAAACATTTAATAATGAGGTAAAGAGGGCAAAAAGTGCACACCAGGTGGGCTGGAACAGGGCGTGCCACCTTCAGGGTATCTCCAGAGAAGCTGTGTCCACCAAGAACATTGCAGGAAGGACAGTGTTAGCCATGGCCAGGGTTACGTCAGAAGGGCTCAGCAGAACTGAAGGAAGGCAGAGAAATGTCTGGCCAAAGCCCCACATGACCCGCTGGGGCAGAAATAGGATAGGCTCCATCCCAGACTCCCAAGTGGCTAGCCGGGTATAGTGCACCACCACCACCCCTGTTCCTACTTCAGGCCCAATATGCATTGAGACAGGACTGGGGGCAAGCATTCTGGGCCCACCCACCTACCTTCCATCGATTCCCACACTCGTTGCAGACAACATAGGTAGTCATGGGCTCATCGGAGCTACGGGTCTGCACCTGTATAGGGTGGGTGGCCAAATCCCTGGCTTTGCTGCCCTGATCTGGGCAGTACTGGTCTTATACCCCCTGATTTCTATTGATGATTTGAAATTGCCCAGTGACCTACATCAACCTTCTAGAACTAGACCTATGGAGGAGGTGGATTATCATAACAGAGGCTTCTGTGGCCCTGAACAATTGTGCTCAGTAGAACTGTCTAGAATGTTGGATAAGTGCAGGATTCCCAACAGGAGGGTCTATAAAGTAAAAGGATCAGCAGATATGCCAGTGGCCTTGGCTATATTGGAAACCCAACAGCAAATATTATCCCACAGGGCCTGAGCTGCTCTATCCATCAGGTCCAGCCCTCTGCAGCCTACTGCAGATGATGGCAGTTTCCACAAACCCTAGAGTTGTCTACCAGAGAGATCATCTTAATTTAGTCCCTTCTTCCCAAGCCCCCTTAGAGTCCATATAGCCTTCCCACCTTCCACCTCCGTAGCAGGATCTGAAGGTCCCACAGCTGCTGACAAGCAGCATATTATACTCCAATCCCTACATGCTGGGCATGGCCAAGCCACCTAGCCTTTGCACAGAGCCTCAGACCAAAAGTAGGGACATAGGTGGTATCCAAGAAGAGGATGAGCGGCCCCCAACCTGCGTGTAGGTGCAGTTCTTCTTCCTGCACTTGTTGCAGGTGAACAGGTCAGTCTGTGTGCCACCTGTACGGGCCATCTGGTGCTCACGGATGGCCTCCTTAGTCATGGCCTTGCGAATCTCCTTCAGCTCGTCACTGGCCATCTCCTGATAAAAAGGGCAAAGTTTTCAGCCGACAGCTCTGCAGAAGCAGTCTGCCCCAGCCCTTCCAGTGGCACTCACCTCTGATGTCATCACAGCTATCTGCTGGGGTGTAATGGCACCACACAACACATTCCGCCGTAGACCAGGGTTCTTGGCATCTTTCAGGTTAGAGATTCGGCTCCGCACCCGATTCTTGTACTTCATGTCAGTATTTCCCACGTCCAGGAAGATGCGTGCAGGTGTTTAAGGACCCACCTGAGGTTTCTGAGCTCCTCCCCCTCCTGGGAGTCATATGGGGAATGTTCTTCCCAGGCTCATGGAGATGAATCTACCCACTCAAGACCTGTGGGGGACCCAAGGGCCTGTGGTGCTCTGCCTTCTCTAGGCCCATTCCTGTTTGAGACCCAGATCTATCTAATAGGTAGTCATAGCCCATTTATGGTCCAGGAAAGGTCAAGGGACCACCCAGAAAGGGTACTGGGTAGCCTACCAGTTGTGTTCAATAGCTACAGAAGACGTACAACTCAGTGGACTGTAGACTCTATCAGAAGCCCTTGACCCTATATACCCTGTACAAAGGATATACTCCTCGATCTGAGATGACAGATGCTCACAGTTCACACCAACGGCCACGTGGTCGTCTGTAAGAGGGAACCCTTACTTGTTTCCCCCACTGTCTTTTTCCATCTGCCACCCCTCTGTTTACACAGAGCCCTAGAAGCTAAATAGGACACTTGCATTCCTGGGAGACAGTTCCCAAGACACAGATGTTGTGGTGACCCCAAAAACTTTAGCCTCTTTGCTAGGTCACCATGAGCTAAAAAGAAAAGCTGCCTCTCCAGCAGCTCTGAGGCAGGCAGAGGCCCAGACCACCTCATGGGTCAAAATCCAGATCTTGTAACACTCACGGTCAGTTTGCAGGGCCAAAGTCAGCATCTCTCGGCATTTGTTTCGTACAGCATCACAGGTGATGGGCACTTGGGGAAATGTAGTGATCCTTGGAGTGGATGGGGTCCTAGGTGGATCTGGCTTCTTGCAGCTAAAGAGACAAAGCCTGCTGGACTCAGATTGAACCTGCTGTGCTCAGTTGCACATCTCCAGTAGCTGATGATACTTCGGGGTGGTCCCCTGACCTTTCCTAGGCCACAGGTGATCCCCAGAAAAGCAAATGTAGATACCATGCTGACCTCCGAAGTCTATTTGCTCTATCCTGACAGACCTCTAACTAGGCTAAATGACTTTATCTATCCCTAGTTCAGCCTAGAATGCCTGTGTGTTATGTCTCATCAGAGTAGAGCATTGGCCAGAAGGTCTACAGTGAGTACAGATCACTCCCTAAGTGGATGCCAGCTCCTCCACAGTCAGTGTCTGAGCAACACTCCATGCTCAAAATGGGATGAGATATTCTTGCTACCTCCAGAGTGCTTCCTAAGAGGCCCAAGACATGGGCCATGCTGTGAATCTCTCTCTACTAATGGCAGAACTAGGCAGATAAATCTAGTTGCCGGGAGTAAAGATGAGGTGGGAGGTCACCCAAAGTCAAGGCTTAAACTGTCACAGGTGGCCCCACTCAACACAAATGAAATTGGGCAAGATTTCCTCACATCTGGGCCTAACACAAGACTTGCCCAAAATTAATGCTGTGCCTACCAGACTCTTTCCTCACACCACCTCTGGAAATCAGCAGCATCAGGTGACTTTCTGAAGCAAAATCAACTATACTATTGAGGTCAGGATATAACATATCAGGAATGCTACACTAGAGTCCAGAGCTTAGCCTGTCATGGCCTCAGCCCAGGCTAAAGTAGTCTCTCATCTATAGTCTGTTACTACTAGTGCTCCTAGTCTCCATGGTAACTGGGCTGTCCTGACTACCTTTAAAGCAATGGTGTTGCCACCGAAATGTGGAGATAAGAGCTGTGCACACCTCTAGCTCCAGATAGCATTTGCATAAAGGGACCCATTCACCAGTCCTGATGAGTAGCACAAAGATAGGATTTGAGGAAGTAGGCAAAGGGCTCTGGGGCTGGGCCAGCTCTGTTGGATAGGAGCTACTTAATGAAGGTCTCAGTGATGCCAGTGACAGGCAGACACAGCCAGACATCTCAGATGGGCATGAAGAAAACTAAACAGTGGGACAGTATCCAACATGAAGCTGACAAACCTTGTAAAACTCACCCTGGAGAGGGACCTTCCCTCAGGGCAGTAACCAGGCAAATGCACACCAGCCTCCTCTTCCCACTGAGGAAACTGAGTCAAGAGGCATAAATGTATGTACCTGCCTTCAGGTATGCTACCTGAGATCCGTAGTCCTTGAGGCATCCTTTGATGATGATGTAGGCAAAGGTGTGCCCCTCCCTTGATTCCTGGATTTGCCATCAGAAACATCTGCCATTATCAGAAAACAGATGGTGTAGACTGGTCAGGAGCAGGCAGCCAGGTGAGGGCCCAGCCTCAGCCTGGCCATTATCCTTTTTGCTTAAAGCTACTTGACAGGCAAGGTGCCAGGAGGCTACCGGACCTTCCTACTGGTCCCCAGCAAGTCCACCAGCCTCTTTAGGACACCCCCCCCCCCAACAAGCTGCTGTAGGACTCATCAAGGCCCAACCGTGCCAAAAGACAAGCATATGCCTCACACAAGGCTCCTTCTGAAAACATGGGCAGAAACCTTGCCCAAAGCCTGAACTAGGGACCAGGGGACCAGGGCATGTGACTGTAAAGAGAAACAGGCTCTGGGTTGTCTCATAGAAGTAGACTGAACGCAGAAGACTACCTTCCTAATCAATAGAACCATCTCTGCAGCCTAGTAGCACTGTCCCCAGAAACAGTTGCTGTCTGCCTAGCTACCCTCTTGCATAGGTAGCCATCCCATTCCCCTCCTCCTTCAGCTGGAGCATCCTGCCTGGATCTCCTTTTCTGTTGGCCTCCTGCAGCCTGAAAACCTCCTCTGCAGCATATACCCTTGTCTCAATGATCATACATCCCAGGCCATCACCTCCCCATCACAACAGATGACATCCATCTTCTACCATCTTCATCCATGTCCAGCCCAGGGATGAGTCCTTTCTGATCTATGTTTGTCATATCCCACCATATATAGTTTCAATCAGGGTAGCAGAGCCAGCACTCTATGCTGTGCTGACCAGCAAGAGCTTCCCTTTACATTCTGAGACTCACCCAAGAGCTTCTTCCAGGACTTGATGAGGGACTTGGCAAGTGCAATGAGCTCCTCATCTGAACTCTGCTTGCGCAGAGCATTGACAGACATCCCAACACGGGTGGACTGCAAGACAAGTGGCCTGAGTCAGAGGCGGAGGGGCCTGTTCCAGAGGCGGATCCTCACCAAGGACTCTTGGCTCCCACAGTGGACAGCTGGGGAATGGCAGGGACAGAAAACATCTCTCCCAATGGCTATTTGGGACCCAGGGACCTACCTCCCACCTCTCTTATGACCAGAGAGAATCAGAAATCCTCTCCTTAGAACAAAGTTGTTTGTGCCAATTAAGCCATGTGGGAGTTAATATAGGGAGCCCTGCTAAGACAGGAAGCACTTACCTGGAGCAAGTGCAATGTAATAGGCATATTCTTCAGCTCCCGCAGCAAATCCATAGCTCCCTCCTGAAAGGAAACGGGATGTTCATAAAGGACTTTAAACCTTAGTGGATGCTGGGTAGTGGTGGTGCATGTCTTTAACCCCAGGATTCAGGATGCAGAGGCTGGTGAATCTTGAGTTAAAGGCCAGCCTGGCCTACAGAGTGAGGCCAGGAGTTCCAGAATGGCCAGGATTACACAGAAAACACTTGTCAGGGGGCATAGTGGACAATCCTACCTCTTTGTCATCACCAGGGGGCAACTTACATGTCAGAAAGAAGCCACTCCTCTACCCTGAGATTCCCAGAGCACTCCATACCTGTTCCTACATCACAACAGGGGCTTTTTACTGCTCCTGCCATAGGGCAGGAATAGAGGCAAACAGCTCAACAGTGCTCTCCTCAAAGATCAGGGGGTTTCTCATCCTGCATCTACGGTGATCTCCAGACATCATGGTAACTAACCACAGGAGGACACTGAACAAACTACTAGAGAAAATAAATGCCCCAACTCCTGCTCAACACGGAAGGACATTCACGGGTATAGCACGGGTTCTTTAACCTTGGTCCATCTGTGCTGTGGTGGGAGAGCAGCCTCTCCTCAAAGCGCCTACCCATCAGGGCAGCACTACTCCTGGGTACTGTAACAGACAACCCTGGCTGCCTTCCTCTGCCCTGGCTTTTCCCCAGCATCTACAGGCAGGCTGCACCTCCAGAGTAGGCAGGCTCTTCCTGTTCCTACCTTAAAAGCCTCTACCTAAACTCTCAGGAATCTCTACTCCAGCCACAGATTTGCAAAGTAACAGCACCATAGCCAACAAGGTTTATCAGAGGCACAATTATTGCTAATTGAAAACTACCAAACCTGGTGACACAGGCCTTATCATCTCAGAGATACTTAGGAGGCTGGGGCAAGAGGATCAAAAGTTCAAAGCTTACCTGAGTTTCAGAGTGAATTCAAGATTAGCATGGGCATCTTAATGAGACCTTGTCTTAAAACAAAGTAAAGAGAGGGCTGTGTAGACACAGCTGTGATAAAGCTCTCACTTGGTAAGTTAAGGCCCTGGGTTCAATACCCACTATCAAAGGGGTGGGCAGGTGAGTTGACTCAGCAGATAAAGGTGCCAACAAGCTGTACAACCTAAGTTCAATCTCCAGAGCCCAAATGGTGGGAGGAGATAACCAATTTCCAGGGGTTGTCCTCATACTTACACACTCACCGAGATAACAAATGTAAAATAAATAAAATTAAATATACAAAGGGAAGTTTTTCTTAAAGCCAGCACCTACAAATCCCATAGTCTCACTTTTTATCTCTTTTCCAGACTGGTCACCACCCTCCTCCTAGGTACTGTAACAGAAAACCCTGATTTTCTTCCTCTGCCTAAGCTCTGTTCTTTGAACCTCAAGGGTAGGCAGGCTCCTCTGGTTCCTACCTTAAACCTCACTCTGCTTAAGGCTGCTCTTCTCTTTACCACTTCCAGGTTATATTCAAACACCTCCTTCCTACAACTGAGACAGCCTTTTCTTCTAACACCCAACACTATTGTGTTTGCTGTCCTCCAAGTTTCCACTATGAGCTCATTTGTCTTTATATGCCACAAAGAGGCAGAGAAAACCAACCCATCCAGCCGTGGTAGGGGCTGGGGCTGACCCTTCAATCTGTGTGACTTATCTGCTCAGGCTGCAGCCTTGTTTCATGGCCCTAAGTTAGTAAGCTGTACACCAATCAGCCCTGAGGTGGCTGACTTTGCTAAGAAGACCTGATCCTTGGAGCCAGGGGCATGCATCCACAATAGCCCTGCACTCCCATAATGAAAACCCAGATAAACCATCAGCTGTTCCAAGGAGCCTCTCTCAAGGACTACTGGAACCTCTGCAGGTTCCCTTCTCAACTGTACAGTCCTATCTGTGGCCTTCCATCCTTACTGGGTCTCCCTTTGGATTCCCATCCTATCTCTGCCACCCTTAGTTCCAAGTTTGTCATTTGTGCTTTCTCTTACCGGAAAGAAGCTCCAGCAGGGCCTCTGTAGCCCAGATGATTGCAAAGTGGGTTCTGTTTCCAGTGTAAAGGCTTATGTGGGCACTTAACCTACTTCCTGTTTTAGACCCCAGCCCTCCAACCCCTAGAGCAATCCTGCTCATCCCCAAAAGCTGTCCTGCAGCCTTCTACTTCAAGCACAGTCCTGGGGAGGCTGTACAGACTCATGACTCAGCCACTATCTGGGCTGCCCTCAGAGCGGTGCTGCGGATGCTCTAGAGTCACTCAGTCTTAAAGCCACCTCCTAAGTCCCTTCCCACCCACGGAAGGCAAGATTGCAGGTGCCATCATCCCCTAAGGATGCTCCTCAAAGGCTACGCAGGTGACCATGGTCGGAAGGCAGGCTGGACTGCCAAGCCCACACTGGCCAGGGGTCTCAACGCCACAGGCTCAACTGTCTGCCCAAACCGACTTGCTGTTGCCTGAGGCCTGACTAAGCAGGGGAAAAATTTATTAAGAGAAACCTGGTGCTGAAGGGTGGGGGGCAGACAGGGGAGACAACGGCTGGGCCAGGGACGCCCGCGGCCACCGCTGGGCGACGAACAGAGGGTAGCTTTCGGTCAACGCGGCGTCCATTGCGAAGCGGCAGTCCCAGGACAGGGTGGAGGGCGGGCCTGGGCAAGGGGTCTCGACTGACTGGGCTAGGTATCACTCTGCCCGAGGGTAGGCTCAGACGGTCTCCGCGGAGCGGGGCCCCAGGGTCCTGGCGGCCCGCGCCCCTCACCGCGTTCTTCCTGGTCACCATTTTGTCCAGCCTCCGGGCGATACGAGCAATCTCTTCCTCCTTGCCCATCACTACCTCGGTGGCGGCGGGTTGTGCCGGTTGCGCCGCCCGGCCTGACCTCGGCCGCCGCCGCCGCCTAGATCCGCGGTCCAAACCTCCGCCTGGCGGCCGCGTGCGACAGAATTAAAAAAAAAAAAAAAAAAAAAGAGTCCCCGCCCCCGGGACCACAACTCCCAGACGACTGCGCGGCCTGCGGCCTGCGGCCTGATTGCCCGCTGGAAAAGGTAGTTCCGCAGGTATCTCCGCCGGACCACGGCCCCACGTGCCCACCGAATGCCAGGGGGAGGGAGGACCTAGAGGAGGGAGAAGGACAACCCTACTGCGCTCAGGTCTTTAATTCAACCCATCTGAGCAGCTTGCCCTGGCGGCCGGTCGCGCCTTCACTAGTGCACTTAGATCGCCTCCACTTCCGAGAGTCACTCAGCTCACTCCACACACTTCACTTGGTACCAAGCCGAGTTTGGGGGCTTTCTTGGCGCTGCGCAGGTGGCCGGGACTCTGAAACGGTTTCTCCGCAAGAATTCAGGCTTTAGCCAAGCAATGTAGGCTCATGCCTTTTTAATCCCTGCACTCGAGAGATAGAGAGTCAAGCAGATCCCTGTGAGTTCAAGGTCAGCCTGGTCTACAGAGCTAGTTCCAATACATTCAGGGTTACACAGAGAAACCCTGTCTCGGGGGTGGGGGGTGGGAGTGGGGAGAACTATTCAGGTTCTGAAGTCAACCTAACGGTATAAACCCCAAGTTCTGCACATTGTTGTACGTCTCAGTCTCCCAACCTGTGAAGTGACAATGACAGAGGCTGCGATCAGGAGCCTCCGATTCATATTTTACACTGAGAACAGGGCAGGGTACTGAGGCAATCCGCTACTGAGGCATTACCTCAGGAAGACCCTAACCACGTCCAGGAAAGGGAGAATGGTGCTCTGCTCTTCTTCTGTCCTATACATGGTGGCAGGTGTGCTGGTACTAAAAGTCAATCTGAATTTTTTTGTACCCAGGAGGCCAGAGTGCAAATGACATACACAAATGACCTAAGCTGACCGTTTTAATCAGTTATGACATCTTTACCATAAGAAAAAGGCATGGAACTTCTTGAAGGCAACAAAGCTTTTCCAGAGGTGCAGTGATGGCTGAACCCAGCTCTCTAGTTTCATACCACCTCTCATTCTGCCCTTTACTGAGAGCTGGGCCCTTGCTCTAAGCTAAACCCAACAACAACAACAAAAATTCTGGGAAAGGGAACCCTGTGTTTGAGTACTGAATTAATGCTTTCAGGACCCTACCACAAGACAGGCAGTAAGAGAACCACAGGACCTTCAGCCATGCTGTGTTTGGCTGATGACTTGACCCCATCAAGGGACTGCCTACTGAGTAGTCCCAGCTCTGACTGGTCCCAATGATGAGCAACAGCAGCCTGTAGGTGGCAGGAGCCACCCACAGATCTGCTCAAGAACAGGCTCTTTCCTGAGGAAAATCCAGTAGATCACCAGCAGGGGAGCTATGTCACAAGAAGCCAGATCAAAGGTGTGTTCAATCCTGAGGGGTCCTTACTTGTGGGGTTGGTACTCACCAGCCAGATATTTCCACATTGCAACCTTAGAAAATTCCAACTTTAGAAAGCGCAGTTGATAGTATTTTGTTTAGCATGTAGGAAGCCCTGGGTTCAATCCACCGTACTGCATACAAACCAGGCATCACAGGTACGTGCCTGTTCACTCAGCACTTGGGTGATAGAGACAGGAAGGCCAGAAGTTGAAGGTTATCCTCAGATATGTATATGAGAGACATGTTTCAGAAACAAAAAGTCCTGATCCCAGATCCTACAAGAGCTCCAAATCGAACCTTCTGGCCCTTGATCAGAAAAGTCACCTCCCACCCCAGATTCTCCCCCACCTCACCCCACCCCCATACACCTTGCTGACTTTCAGAGCTTTATCTTCAGTGGAACCTCCCCACCAAACATCTAGACCATAGATTCACCCAGGTGTTCGCTCCAGTGTGGTGTTGTCCTCTACCCTAGCCTTCTGAAGGTGGTGGAGGACACACCTGCCTGGGTTTGGAGATAAGAAGTTTCTTGGACAATGTGATACCAGGTGGGAAAGAAGGCTTCTGGGAGACAGCCTTACCTATCTATATTGTCCAATCTACTACTGGGGTCTTTTCCAAGTTCCCAGAACACCTAGATGAGGTATCCTAACAATTCACCAACGGCTTTTGCACCCAGCCTTCCTGGGGCGCACACTCCCAATATTTCTTAAGAGTCTGCCCCTGAAGTGGATCTCTGACTTCAAGAGTCCTCAGTGAGCAACATAGCCCTATCCTAGGGACCCTGGGATAGAGATATCCCAGCTTGAAGGTCTGAAAAGGACAGGCAATGATCTAATGAGATAGGATCATGGGACATCCCCAGGGTCTGCCCCACCAGGCCAACTGTACCTTTGACCCAAAGCTTGCCCTACCCCCTTCCTCAGTTCAGGAAACATCGGAAGCCCAAGCCATTTATTTTTCTATTTGTGATCCCTGCCCCCCATCTATGTCTGCCCAGAGCTGGCCCTGACCCCAGTGGTGGCCTGAATGCTTCCCCTCTGGCCAAGGCAGGGCGGTGGTGGGTGGGAAGACTCACACTGCCAAGCTCACACGGAGCCTAAGCTCCAGGAGGTCCTATATCCTTGTCACCATATGATAGTCCCTCCCCTGCATGCAGTTCTCAGGTCCTCTGCCCATCTTGGGGGTTGCAGATCTTCACCATAGGGCTCTGTGGATCTACAACCACAGCCAATCCCACTTTAGGCCCTCCTTGGACACTGGCTTCTGTGGTCAGACAAGGCAGGGACCAGTGACAGATAAAAGGGTCTCCAGTATTATGAGGTAGAAAGTGGAAGCTAGGCATGTGGATATTGGTTTTGTCTGTGTAGATGGATACGAGCTCTCTGAGCCTCAGTCTCCTAGACTACAGAATGGGAAGAGCCATAAGCTTATGGAAATGTCTGCTTGGAAAGTCCCCCACCAGCCCACAGCCTGGCCAGGACCCAGCTTCCTCCCCCAGAGGCAGTGTTAGGGAGGCAGGAGACATCCCCTAGAGGCCAGTGAGGCCTTAGCTGCAGGCTTGCTCTAACAATGTGCTTCCCTGACACAATTCCCAGAAATGCTGCCCCCCTCCCTTGCCAGCCCGCCAGCCTGGCGGCCACTCCACCCTCCTACCCTAAGGAGCCCCAGGCAGCCAGGAGGTCAGAGGCAATGGATGAAGCATAGAGGTCTGACTCAGAGGCAGCAAACCTGTGGAATTGTCCCGCCATCCTGCAAAGACCCGCCTGGACCAAGTCAGTCATAGTTAAGCCGCTGCAGAAGCAAAGCTATGCTGGACCTGTAGGATGCTAAGTCACTGAAAAGTATTCCCAGATCTCATTCAGAGGAGAAAGCAAGATCCTTCCAGGCTCCACCTGGCCTCTTGGCCCTCATGCTTAACCCCTGCCCTTCCATACATACACCTGCTCCCTTTTTTTCTTCAGTGGCTTTAAACAGTTCCCCATCGGTGTAGGTAGCATGCTACTTGGATGGTTTCCTCACGGTTCTTTCAGGTTTGAGCTCAAAAACCAGTCATGAAAAAATAGATACTGATATAGCCCTATTTTCATACCCAGTACTCTTGATATTGGCTTATTTGTGGATTTATTGATTTTTAACCTTTCTACTCCAGAATGGAAACATCTTACAGCAAGGATTGGAGTTGTTTGTTCTTTTCCAATTTCCTATCTCAGAAGACAGTCTGGTGCCAGCAGGGGGCTCAGTACCAAAATAATGAATTCTGTCTCTGAACAAAGGAGAGTGGAAGTCCCTAAACATGGCCAGCTGGGTCCCCACCAAAGCTACTTGTCAACAGTCAGGAAAAGAAAAGGGAGAAAAAAACAAAGACGAAAACAAAACATACGAAGCTGGGTGTGATACTACACCTACAATCCCACAACTCAGAAGGCAGAAGCCAGCCTGAGTTACACAGAAGAGTTCCAGAGCCATCTTGATTTGTTTTGTTTCTTTGTTTTTGTTTTTGAAACAAGGCCTCTACATAGTCCTGGCTAACTCACTTCATATACCAGGCAGGCAACCATGCCCAATCCAGTAAACATTTTTTTAAAAAAGAAGGAAAATACCCAGGCAGTGGTGGTGTATGCCTTTAATCCCAGCACTTGAAAGATAGAGGCAGGTGGATCTCTATGAGTTTCAGGCCAGCCTGATCTACAGAGCTAGTTCCAGGACAGCCAGAGGTATGCAGAGAAACCCTTTTTCGAAAAACCAAAGAAGAGGAGGAAAAGAAAAAGAAAGAGGAAGAAAAAGAAGAGAGGGAAGAGAGTGGGGAAGGAGAAAAAGGAGATAGATGTTTTTCTCTGCTTTAGTCTCCTTTTATCTTCATTTCCCAATCTGTCAAAGCAGGGAGGGGCCAGCCTAACTTGGCAGGGCATTCGGGATGGATACCTCGCTCCAGTAACCTAAGAGACCCGCGATTGCCTGCAGTTAGCCCACCTTATAGGCAAAGTACCACCAAGGGGACCGACACACTCTTGAGAACAAAGACAGCAACATCCACAGACCCAAGCCAGGCACCAAGGGGAGAAAAAAAGTAACTATTTATGTAAAGACCCGCAGTCCTGAGGTGTGGGGGCGGGGCCGTGGGTGAGGCCAACGGAATGGGCGAGAGTACCGGCCAGCAGGGGTTGGGGAAACTGGACAGAATGTCTGGCGCCTCCTCCGCCCAGTAGGTTCTCTCTGGCCCGAAGGCCAGCCTTCCTTCCTGAGCGGCTGTTTCCTGGCTCCGCCCTGTTGTCGCCACGGAAACCCATGAGTAGCCCAGCAGCCCAGCCAGGTTCCCATGGAGTCCCTGCAGAGCAGGAGCCCTGTGTTGCTGCAGAGACCCAGACATCGTAGGTGACTACTTTGAAGGACACAAGTTGACCATACAGGCATCCTGGACCAGAACACTTCAAAATGTAGAACAGCAGCCC
This sequence comes from Mus musculus, assembly GCF_000001635.26. Lineage (NCBI taxonomy): Eukaryota > Metazoa > Chordata > Mammalia > Rodentia > Muridae > Mus > Mus musculus. The sequence continues at coordinate 181,675,418 of NC_000068.7, read as the reverse complement.
TATCCCGCTCTCTGACAGCCCACCCAGGTCTCATCCAGTGACCCTAAAAGTGGACAGTGCCTGTGATAAGACCCTGAAAACCCACATGCTCACCACAGTATTATAACTCTGAAATTCTGAAATATCCTTCAAAATATATCTGACCTCTGGCCCACCCACAGAAGCCCCTCCGTTGCATATTGGTTGCTCCCAAATCTCCATAGCACTCTGGTCTGCCATTATCCATGGTAACCCTGCAGTAATAGGTTGATTTGCTTCCCCCGTTCCTACTGTTCCCACCCAGCCCTCCTGGCCAAAGGGCACAGAATGAATGTGAGTCAAGCCATCTCTACACAACCGCATGAGTGAGCATCATTCTTTAACCTACAACAGCTACCACTTGGGCTGTACATGCCACCCCTCCAGTAACCTAACATTCATCCCAACGTTCCCACTCCCACCATGTTCTGGGTGGGACTCTTTGACTCCATAACTAGGAACTGGACCTGTGAACTTTACCAAGAAACCAACATTTGAAACTACTTCTACACATTTATGCACCCATTCATATCGCTTGCTGCATGTACCCATAAAACCAAGGCAGCCCCTGTCTCCTAAATATGCCCTTTCCCAAAAGAAAGGTTTCAGAAACCTAGCAGAATGCATCATCCTAGGACTGAGAACAAAGAGCTGAAGGCTCTGTTAGGCTAGGGCCTAGCTCATCTAAACCAAACCCGAGAGTCACATATGCCTGATAGTCTAAGGCATCAGACTCTGCCAAAGGCTGTGACCCCAGGATAGAAGTAAAGGTTGACCCTAGCTTCATATTCCCCCAAATCCAGCCACCAGAGCCTGGGAGGCCAGCAAGATTTGGAGCCAAGAATAGGGTGCTGAACCAGAAGGCTGCTAGCGAAGAAGAGCCATCCACCTGGAGCTCCACTGCCCTCAGACAGGGACCCCACCCCACCCTTTGGGAGTGGGAGGGTCCAAGCCCTGCAGGACTATGTAATTGGTCCCAGCCTCACTGTTGTGCAGCAGCCAGAGCTGTCTGGTGGGAGCCTGGGAGGTCTGTGCCCAGTCAGTGCTTGGGAGGTCTCACCACCCCCAGGCGGAGCAGAGCCAAGCCAATCCCCCACCATAGCCACCAAGGGGACCTACCCAGAATCCTTTGCAAGCCTCACAGAGGCCTGGGGTCCAGGAAGGCTAAGGAAGGGGAGTAGGTGTAGGCATGGAAGATAGGAGCATAGGGTCCACTAAGCTAGCCCCATACTGGCAGGAAGGTTTGCCCTACCATTCCAACTTTCTGGGGGCTGAGGCTATAGACAAGCTCCTGTCATGAGTAAGTGTCCGTCTGAGCCAAATAGAGGCAAGCAGACTGAAGTGGAGTTCCAGCAGCAGAATTTCCTTCCTCACTTTGGCCAAAGCTAGGGCTGCTCATCTAACAAAGAAGCCTTAGGGATCCATCCCTTCCTTGAATGCTGAGGACAGTTTTTTCCTGAGTAGGATTTCCAGTCCTCAACCCCTGAGTTCCTATCCCTTTATAGGAGAGTCCATCGTGTCTAACTCCCAAGGACTTAGCAAGCCTCTAGCACTAGGAACTACCTCACCCCACACCCTGGGAACCTGACACAGACACACATGTAGACCACACACAGACACAGACATTCACATGGAATGTCACTCTGCTAACATAGCTGGCCACACCCACAGCAGCCCTGTACAGCCTTGGGGAATCTCTCCAGCCCTGGGGCTCTAGGGTCAGGGCCACCCTGCTGGCAGACTGAAGTCACCTCCCCCATTGTTGTCCCATCTGGAAGGAGGGTGGGAGTTGCCAGCATCACTGTTGCCAAGCAGTGGGCAGTGAGGGTTAGCCTGACCCTACAGAGAAAAGGGAGCACTCAGCAGGCTCTTGCCCAGCTAGCTCACAGGATATAACAGCCTGACATCTGAGCCACAGCTTGATTGACTAAGAGGAGGGTCATTAGCTGATGCCAGGAGGGGTGACTGCAGGAGTGTCATGGAGGGGAACAATGAGGTAATGCTGGATACTCTGTTCGGAGCAGGAGGCTGATTCTGAGCTATCACAAGAACTCCAAGCCCACCCCAATATTCAGGGCTATGGCAAAAGACTCTGAAGTTCCTTTTCTAGAGCCCCAGTGAACATCATCTCAAAATAGCTACTTCCCTGGCTAAGTCAGGCTCTGGGGACCTCAGCCTGTACTCACAGCTATGGAGTAAAGGTCATTTTTGATGAAAAGTGATAGAACTGAGGCTATATCAGCGAGCTCTGGTCCCTTTGTTTGTGGTACTGAAGAAGGAAAATAGGACCTTTTGCATGCCAGACAAGCTCTGTACCAATGACCCATGCTCCAGCCGTTACCTCTAGCTCTTTGTGTCCATTCTCAAGATGAAAATCTTCACATAGCTCTTCATGTCCTCACTCACCATCCTCCTGTACCAGTTGTTCAGACTACCTACCTACCTACCTACCTAGACCTGGCCACTGGCAAGGTCCTGAAAGCATTTCACCTTGGTGTCCACATCACTGCCTGCCTTCTGAGAAATTACTGAGTTGTTCCAATGCTTCCACACTACTCAGAATTCATGCCACTGCAGCAGGTGCAGGGCCTCTAATGTGCCTTTTATTACCCTATCTACATGACAAAATATCAGGTAGTGATGACATTCCTCATCCTTTAGTCTGAGGAGCTCTGGGGAATTCTGGGATCTCTCCATGGCAAGAGTGTTCAGAAACAAAGGGACCACTCAGGAGCAGCGCAGGGTTCCATAGGACTTGTATGTGTGAGCAGCCCCAGAAGCCACACAGGCTCTCTCTTTCAATGCTCAAGGTGGGCTATCCTGACATGACAGGGAAGGTCGCAGAGTGCTCAGGGTACGTGTAGATGGAGTTTCTGACTTGTCACGAACAGCTGCCAAGGGTTTTCCTCTATGAAGTTACACTTGGCAGTGCAAAGGGGGCAGCTCTCAGGAGAAAGCCATCAGTTTCCAGGGCCCAGATCCTTTCCTAGTGAAGAGGCTGAACAGATAAAAAGAGAACATGAATGAGGGCTCCTTTGGAAAACTCCCAGTTTTCCTCTGCCTCACCTGCTCAGGCCCTTGTGTTTTCCTTGTCTGGCCCGGGGAAGGGAAACAGCAGCCCACACACAAATTCTGAGGAGCAGGGACTGGCTATGTCCTGTGTCCACCAGTTTACCTTTTCCTTGTGGGCCAAGAGTTCTGCTTTGTCCCAGAGTTTGGTTATGAGAGAGAGAGAAAAGACACATCGTTTCTTCAGCCTCAACGACAAAATTAGGGAAAGGCGTTGGAACTACCTAGCTGAGCTCAGCATCTGGGAGGGTAAACCCACAAGAAGAGGCAAGAACATCGCCAAATCCCATTCCTTTTCCCGAGGTACACGATGAAAGTAACCTCCCTAGAACTTGGTGCTAAATTAAATCTTCCTTCATCCAATCTAAAGCCGCTGCCCTCTCCCATCATTACTGCCCAGGGGTCTGTTTCTGTGGATGGGGTGCCAGCGCGGCTCTGAAACCTGAAAACCCTGGAGGACCCCTCCTTCTGAGACCTAGCCCACACCAGCAGTCCTCTCCCACACGGGGGTCTCTTCTTTTGAGACAGTGGGAGCAGATGGGGGGCTCTGCGCTGGGGAGGCCTCAGCTGGATCCTGCCGGGAAGAAAAAAGGGAGCCACCGCGGAGGGGGGCAGCCCCGCCCCGGTCCGCCAGCTCTGCTGCGGATTGGCCCGATGTCTCTATATCTGGGATGCCTTCCTGGCACGAAGCTACCACGTCCCCAGTGTCTCCACCCGACGTCCATCAGACCTCCGTACTTGGCTTTGCAGTGCCCGCCACTGTCTCCTGCGCTCCCGCGCCGCGTTCCGCCCAGGCCTTGCCCAGCTGGAATGCAGAGATCGCCGCCCGGCTACGGCGCACAGGACGACCCGCCCTCCCGCCGCGACTGTGCATGGGCCCCTGGAATCGGGGCCGCTGCTGAGGCGCGCGGCCTCCCTGTCACCAACGTCTCGCCCACCTCGCCCGCCTCCCCGTCCAGCCTTCCGCGGAGCCCACCGCGCAGCCCCGAATCAGGGCGCTATGGCTTTGGCCGCGGAGAGCGCCAAACTGCCGACGAGTTGCGCATTCGGCGGCCCATGAACGCCTTCATGGTGTGGGCGAAGGACGAGCGCAAGCGACTGGCGCAACAAAATCCGGATCTGCACAACGCAGTACTGAGCAAGATGCTGGGTGAGAGCCTCGAATGCTTAGAGGGGCGGCGAGGGAGGGGACTTTGGGAGAGGGTCGGGATTCGGGATTTTATGGCTGGTCGCTGGGGTCTATGCCATGTTTCACGCCGCGCGCCCAAGGCGCACGACGGTTTGGCTAGTCGTGCGCCCGACACTGGTCCACTAACAGGCTCCCTTCGCCTACAGGCAAAGCGTGGAAGGAGCTGAACACGGCGGAGAAGCGGCCCTTCGTGGAAGAGGCCGAACGGCTGCGTGTGCAGCACTTGCGCGACCATCCCAACTACAAGTACCGGCCTCGCCGCAAAAAACAGGCGCGCAAGGTCCGGAGGCTGGAGCCGGGCCTCTTGCTCCCGGGCCTCGTGCAGCCGTCTGCGCCGCCCGAGGCCTTCGCTGCAGCGTCAGGGTCAGCTCGCTCCTTCCGCGAGCTACCCACTCTGGGTGCGGAGTTCGATGGCTTGGGGCTACCCACGCCCGAGCGCTCGCCTCTGGACGGCCTGGAGCCTGGCGAGGCCTCCTTCTTCCCACCGCCTTTGGCGCCCGAGGACTGCGCTCTGCGGGCTTTCCGGGCACCCTATGCCCCTGAGCTGGCACGGGACCCGAGCTTCTGCTACGGGGCGCCCCTGGCTGAAGCGCTCAGGACAGCGCCGCCTGCCGCGCCACTCGCAGGTCTCTACTATGGCACCCTGGGCACTCCGGGCCCGTTTCCCAATCCTCTGTCACCACCACCTGAGTCCCCGTCTCTTGAGGGCACAGAGCAACTGGAGCCTACCGCCGACCTTTGGGCCGATGTGGACCTCACCGAATTTGACCAGTATCTCAATTGCAGCCGGACTCGACCGGATGCCACTACACTCCCCTACCACGTGGCACTGGCCAAACTAGGTCCGCGCGCCATGTCCTGTCCAGAAGAGAGCAGCCTCATTTCTGCGCTGTCTGATGCTAGCAGCGCGGTCTATTACAGTGCTTGCATCTCAGGCTAGACACTGTCCTTGCCCTCCACCGCTTCTGCATGTGGCCAAGTGGCAGAGTTGCCTGCTCCCTTCCTTTCGCATATGTATGTTAGGGTATGCAACAGCCTTTAGAGCTGGTGGCCTAAAGATGCCATTTCTGTCGCCTCCTCATTTACACACCTCCTTCTGGGGGTTCCTGTGCTTTGGGCCTTCCCTAGGAACCTCAGGCCCTGGACGTGCTAGCTGCCTCTGCCAGGGTTGTTTTTGAATCATCTAATTCTTTTCTGCTATGTATTTTCTAGAATGAGACTGTGTTTTTTACTTTGCCTTTATATATATATACATATATAATACAATATATTTAATTTTTAATTAAACTTTTTTCTTTAAAAGGGTTTCAGTGATCACTAGCATCCATGCATAAGGACTGTAAACACAGAAATTTACTTTGCTTTTGCCTTAGCCACACCACTGCCCTCCATCCTTCCAGTGGGGCTCCCAGATATCATCAGCTCCCAGCCCGAGTTGCAGCTTTTCCTCTGCAAACCTAAGCACTGCCCAGGACAGTATTTTTCATTTGGGGAGAACTGCAGGGCTGACACCTGAACATTACAGATACATTACCAGACCCCAGCAGATAGTTGCTAAGAGGGGCAGCACCATGTCACACTTGCTCTGCTCCCCCAGGGGACCTGACTTAGGCAAAGGGTTAGTGACCAAGGCAGTGCTCAGACCTCATAAGAATCACATACCTCAAATAGTGATGTGAGGAGAGCTGCAACTCGGGGCCCTATTCTCTATAGACAGAGGTCAGAGATGTATAAAAGTCCCCTTAAGTTCCCTAGCTTGAGCTTTATTACAGAGGCAGTGATTGGGCTCCTTCCAGGAGGACTGAGGCCCTCTCTCCGGACCATCTATTTTTCAAAGTCCCTTACTAGACAAACATGCATCTAGAAAGGGGTGGCAAAATCACCCTGGAAATAGTCCCGGCACACACATACAAACACTGACTAGCTAGTCCCCTTAATCCCACTTCTGAAGGAGGAGTCTGTCCTGCCCCGGATTTCCATATAGTCTTCAATGGCGGCTGATCCAAAGATTCACCCACATGGAGTGTGAAACACCTAGCATAACTATGAAGCTGCAAATATATGGCTTTCCATGAAGGTGGTCATGTATGACTTACCTGAAAAAAACAAAACAAAAAAAAACAAAACCTAGGGCTAGATGTTCATGTGGGTCCATGCACAGGAAGCCAGCTTCCCAATACAATTAGGAAGAGGTACACAAGAAGTGGGGATTTCTTAGGCGTGTTCAGCCTCTGAGGCAAGATGATATCATCTCTACACTGACCAATATGAATTACAAACAGAGGTAGAAGATGGGTCTGACCAGGCCTGCTACCAGAATTCATGGGAACTGTCCCCAAGTGTTTAACTATTTAGACTGGGGTATTTTTCTGTCAACTTACGGACATACCAAGAAGTATACGTCAGATAGCTCAGAGACAACTGAAGCAACATTCTCGGGTCCAGAGCACTTCTTCAGTTCTAGGTTCTATACTATTCTATACTTACATTCCCTTCTCCCCTTGGTTAGTAGAGTGGAACCCCAAAGAGTGTAGGTGTGGTTCCACTCTCTCTGTGAAGAGAAGATAGATCAATGTGCTCTCTAAAAGCCCCCTTTCCCAATTGTCATGGAAAAAGGCTAGTAAGGGTCCAGTTTGGAGCAAGATCAAATTTACAAGTTCCAAAGGGTGGAGACTACCCCACAGCAGCATCAGAAAGACATGAGAGATCACACCACTAACGGCAACAGTGGATTGATAATAGGCTCTGTGTACCTGTGTGTGTAGGGGGGGGGGGAGTTCCTATTATTTTTGCCTGAGAAGACCTTCCTCACCATCCCCCAAGGATGAACCCTCCCACCCTTTCAGGTAGAACCATAGCATAAGGCCACACTCCTAATTCCTCATCCTATCTACCTCTTTCCCAAAAGGTCTGAACTTCTGTCCCCCACCCCTTTTCATCCCTTCATCCCTTCAACAGTCTAGTCTGTCCCTGGAGTGGCATGGGTAATATGCTAAATAATTTCCAGCAGAGAAGCAGGGCTGAGAACAGGTAAGGGTCTCCCCAGCAAATACAATCATTACTTTGAATATTTTTGAGGAAACTGTCGTATACCACATAAAGATTCTTGCCCCAATAAGGTCAAGGTGGGGCAGGCAGAGGGGTGGGCATGTCCACTTAAGGTCTCAGCCTCCCCAGCTCCCAACTCAGCCGCACTCCAGAAAGCCTTATCACCTAGCACCTCCTAGCTTCTTCTCTGCCCAGGAGTTCCTCCAACTTGAATTTGGTTAAAAAACAAAAACAAAAACGGGGCCCCACTTGCCTTCTGCTCTCACACTTGGAGGAAGAGCACTTAAGAAGCACTCTGCTCTCTCCTACACAAAACCTCCAGTGCAAAGTTCAGTGATTTGCGAATATTCAGAGTTGGGAACCATTATCATGGAATTTCAGAACCTTTCCATCACCCTCACAGATACTTCCCTGCCCCTAGAAACAATAAGCAGGTTTCTATCTTAGGAATTTAGCTACTTAAAAATGTTTAATTTATTTTAAATTTTGTTTAATTTTATCTTCTGGGTATGAGTGTTTTGCCTACATGTATGTCTGTGTACCACATGCATATAGTGTCTCTGGAGGCCAGAAGAGGGCATCAGATTCCACGAAACTGGAATTAAAGTATTATCATGTGGGAACTAGGAACTGTACCTGAGTCCCCTGCAAGAACAAGAACTCTTAACCACTGAGCCATCCTTCCAGCCCCATTTTATTTATTTATTTTGTGTGCAAGTGTGTAAGTGTGTAAGTGTGCAGGCATGCATGGCATATGTGTGGAGGTCGGAAGAAAGACATAGTAAGTCAGTTCTCTCCTTTTGCTATATGGATCCTGGGGCTCAAACTCAAGGCCTTCATAAATTTCATACGCACTAGTCCCCCCATCTAAAGATTTACCCTTTAAAATTATTTATTTACACTTTTGTGCATGGGTGTTTTGCTTACACACTTGGTGCCTTTGGAGGCCAGAAAAGGGTGTTGGATCTCCTGGAATTGCCGTTACAGATGGTTGTAAGCTGCTATGTGGGTGCTTCCTTTAAAGATTCATCAGTGTGCTGTAGTTTTGGGAGGTTACTTATGTATGTGTTGGCAGGTACCTATGGACGCCAGAGGCATCAGATCCCCCTTGGAGCTAGAGTTACAGGCAGTTGTAAGCTATCCAGCATGCATGGTGCTGGGAACTAAACTCAGGTCCTCTGTATGAGCAATGTGCTCTCTAATCACCAAGCCAATTCTCCAGCAAAAAAAAATAATTATTTTAGAAGCCGGGCGTGGTGGCGCACGTCTTTAATCTCAGCACTCGGGAGGCAGAGGCAGGAGGATTTCTGAGTTTGAGGCCAGCCTGGTCTACAAAGTGAGTTCCAGGACAGCCAGGGCTATACAGAGAAACCCTGTCTCAAAAAAAAAAAAAAAAAAAAAAAAAAGACAACAAAAAACAAACACCCCCCCCCCCAAAATTTTTTTAAACAGAATTCTCCCTACTCTTTTTTTCTTTTAACATTTATTTATTATTATATCTAAGTACACTGTAGCTGTCTTCATGCACATGAAGAGGGCATCAGATCTCATTACGGATGGTTGTGAGCCACCATGTGGTTGCTGGGATTTGAACTCAGGATGTTCGGAAGAGCAGTCAGTGCTCTTAACCACTGAGCCATCTCTCCAGCCCCGAATTCTCCCTACTCTTAAGGCAGTGGCTACCCAGCAAGTGAAGGCCAGACCCAATGGAGAAAATATGTAAAAATTAAATCTAATCACAGATGTTTAGTGTCTTATTTAATAAAAGAATTTTAAAAATATTACTTTAAAAGCCAGATATTTTTATTTATTTTTAATTTGTGAACATGTGAGGGAATGTGTGCACATGATTGCAGGTACCCACAGAGACCAGAGGCATCAGATGCACCTGGAGCTGAAATTACAGGCAGTTGTCAGCCACTCAGGGTGGGTTCTGGGAATTGAACTCTGGTCTTCTACAAGAGTGTTATGTATTCTTAACCACTAAGCCATCTCTCTAGCCCCCTGAGCCAGTTTTTGTGGTTATTGTTTGTTTTGGTAAATTTAATTAAGAATAGATTAATAGGGCTGGTGAGATAGCTCAGTGGTTAAGAACACTGCTCTTCCGAAGGTCCTGAGTTCAAATCCCAGCAACCACATGGTGGCTCACAACCATCCGTAATGAGATCTGATGCCCTCTTCTGGTGTGTCTGAAGACAGCTACTGTGTACTTACATATAACAATAAATAAATCTTTTTAAAAAATAGATTAATAGTTAAGAAAACTCTTATTATTGTTAACAGAGAATCCAGAATTAATTTTATCTCAGGGTATTAAACTTTATCCTGAAAAAGTTTTAATAACCTTTATCTTATAATCAACTTAGTTATAGCTATGTCCACATCCTTTCATTTTAATTCTCAATTCTACAACATACATTAGCCTTCTAGCTTTGTTCTTGTCTATTTTCATTTGGGAACAATTTTTACCTTATTATTCAAAATCCTTTCACATCCAAAAGCAGTTCTTCTCTTTTGTCTTCTTTTACTGAAAATATATGTTATGCCTGTAACCTTTATATATTTCCTTCACTTGATAATTCTTTAATGTCTCATTATAATGACTGTGAGAATTATAAATTTAGAAATCTCTTTTTAATAAGATAGTTATATTTCCAATTAAAACTAGAGGCTTTACCTAAGATGTATATTGTATGTGGGGGTGTGATTACTTGCTTGCTTGGAGACTGAAACTCACTGTATATCCCTGGCTGACTTGGAACTGGCTGTGTAAACCAGGTGGTCTTGAACTCAGTGACCTGTTTCTGCTTCCTGAGTGCTGGGATTAAACCACCATGCCCAGTGAGTGAGTGTGTGTGTGTGTGTGTGTGTGTGTGTGTGTGTGTGTGTGTGTGTGCCACATGTATGTGAGTGTCTATAGAGGACAGAAGTGTCAGACCTCTGGGGCTGGAGTTACTGGCAGTTACAAGCCACCTGAAAGGAGTGCTAGGAATCAAACTTGAGTCCTCTGGAACTGCAGTAAGTACTCTTAATTTCTGAGCCATCTCTCTAGACCAGGATTTACTTTTAAATTTATTTATTTATTTATTTATTTAATGTATATGAGTACACTGTAGCTGTCTTCAGATACACCAGAAGAGGGAATCAGATTCCATTACAGATGGTTGTGAGACACCATGTGATTGCTGGGAACTGAACTCAGGAGTGGTCTTAACTGCCCCAGGATTTACTTAAAAAAAAAAAAAAGAAAGAAAGAAAGAAAAGAAAAGAAAAAGATTTATTTCTTTTTATGTGCATGTGTGTATACCTACATGAGTTTATGTGTACCATGTGTATGCATATAGGGACCCTTGGAGGCCAGAGGGTGGCAAATCCCCTGGAGCTGGAATTACAAGCAGTTATGAACTGCTTGATGTAGGTGACTGAGAACTGAACCCAGATCCTCTGGAGAGCAGTAAATGCCCTGAACTGCAAAGCCATCTCCCCAGTCCCCAGGATTCACTTCATAATTTTTTTGTTTTGCATTTGTTTGTTTGTTTGAGACAGGGTTTCTCTGTGTAGCCTTAGTTATCCTAGAACTCATTCAGTTGACCAAGCTGGCCTTGAACTCAGAGATTCACCTTCTGTCCCCTGAATGCTGGGATTAAAGGCTTGTGCCACCTCCACCAGCTAGAACTATAAATTAAAGACATTTTAATGAAAATGCTCTAATAGAAGTTTATAACATAGTATCTCTTAACCAAGCAATTTCCAGTGTGGCCAGGGCTACACAGAGAAACCCTGTCTCGAAGAACCAACCAACCAATCAAACAAACAAACAAAAGAGTACTTTTAATTTATATTTCTCAACAATAGGTTAAGAAATACACACCCACATGCTACAGCAGCTGCTCGTAACTGGTTCCTTTTTGTGTGTTTTCTTGTCTTTTTTCTTTCTCTTTCTTTTGACAGGGTCTCTCTGTCACCTGGCTGTTTTGGAATTTCCTGTGTAGACCAAGCTAGCCTCACACAGAGTTCTGCCTGCTTCTCTTTTCCAAGTGCTGGGATTAAGAGCATGTACCAGCATGCCTGGTGCCAAACTAAGATTCTGTGGGGCTTGGTCCGTCAGCCACTACCCAGACTAAAATCTTCTGCTCTAGGATAGGACGGGAACTCACTAAGGAGGGAAGAGTGTACATAGAGGGTAGTTGTTTCTAAGGACCTGAGAGCAGGACCTGAGAGCTCTTGTTCCCAGGGGTCCTTCCTCCAGAATTCTCACAGTTTTTCCACAACCCCCGCTCATGGCTTCATTCCTTCTCTTGGATTTGACCATCTACAACTTTATTTTTTTGTACCACAGCCCTGGCTTCTACCACTGTTGCCTCTGGGAACATGCTGCACATGACCCTGGCCCCTACAGCTTTACCATATCTCCCAGGAATCTGCTCCCACTTCTCTACCTCATCCTATATCTATGCCCTGTCCTCCATGACTTCATCCCATCTCCTATAGCCCCCTCCCCTGAAACTCCACCCTCTGTTCCATGACCCTAGCCCCCACCACCTTGTCCAGTCTCCCACACCCCTGTCTGCCCTCCAGAAAACAGGAAGCGTTGGGAGTCGCAACTCTGGGAGTAAGTGCAGGAAGCTGGGCTTATCTTGCTCTGCAGCCCTGACCCCTGGCCTTGTGCCGGGTAGGGGGCGCCAGGGGCAGTCCAAGGACAGAGCCTGCTCACCTGGCTCCCTCTCTCTTGAGCCATAAACTGTCACAACTGGACTGGTATGCAACAAGGCCTAGCCAGTGTACCATTAAGCTTCCAGGGTACAACAGACTGATGTGTGCTCCACAGACTGCAGCAGAAATCCCATCTACACAGCAAGGAGGTGACCCAGGTTCTAGGGCCTCAGGATGTCCCACTTCCCCCACAACAGGCACTGCACAGCTGCCAAGGGCCTGACCTTCCCATTTCCACCCAAACAAGAACTCACTTCCCATGGCAGGTGTTACCTCTTTGCTGCTTATTCCAGAGTCTAACAAAGCAGTGTGTGTGTGTGTGTGTCTGTGTGTGTGTGTGTGTGTGTGTGTGTGTGTGTGTCTGTGTGTGTGTGTGTGTGTGTGTCTGTGTGTTTTTCTCTGAGTTTACAAAGCTAAGTCTTCTTGGGGAGAGGGCAGGGATGTCTTTTGCACCCCCACCCCCAGGTCTTGAAGGCCACTGGCAGGGACAATGGACCTCAACACCTGCCTCACTCTTTCCCCCCAACCCCCGCCCCAGTAATATGTGCTTCCTGGAGTAGAGGGCCTTGTTTATTTCCAGTTAGCTGCAGCTGAAACAGGCAGCCTTCTTGAACATCTGCAGGTTTTAGGACCCCACACGCAAGTATCCAGAAGCCCGCAAGGCCAGGCCTTCTCCAGGTCTGGGAGCAGATGCTTCCTCCTCCTTCACAGCCCTGTCCATGGGGCTGCCAAGCCTCCCAGGAGTCCAGCTTTTTGTTTTCCCCCAATAACTCCTCGAGTAGAAGGGGCAATCATTTAATTCCAAGCAGTTGCAAAGCTGAATCTCCTTTTACATCCACCACAGGATTTAACAGTGTCGGTGTAGTATCTCCCAGTGGAGCGGCCTAAGAATCATAACTTGAACCAGGTCTGGGCCTACTCATTGTCTCCCATTAAAGAATTGTGTGTGATACAGCACTGTTAATTAGGAAAAATATGCAATACTTTATAAATTTATGTGTCTTCTTTGTACAGTGGCCACGCTAACCTTCTGTGTATCATTCCAGTTTGGGTATATGTACTGCCAACGTGAGCCCAGCTTTAGAAATGTAGCTGAGTTTAGAGCTCTACCTGTTTAGCTGTGGCTCTGTGCTCACAGGACACACAGACACAGAAGACATGTCTATCCTTATTACGCCCTTCACTCAGTTCTGCCACACTTCTAGGCTGATGAGGTAGGTAGCAGGATAGGGATGTACTGTCCTAACACAGAAGTCACTCACTCCCTGCTGCATCATGGGAGGTGGGGGAGGGTTGTTAACACACAAGTGGCAAACTCAAGATTAACTTAGGGATTTGCAAAGCCAAGAACTAGCTTGTCATTCATAGCTGTTGCCCAAGTTCCAGATGTTCTTTCAAAGGCTCCTAGTCGTGGGAGGCCGTGGTATCCAGTCTCCCTTCAAAGCCTGCCAGTCCCCTTCTTCCAGGATTACATATGGAGGCCTGGCTCCTGGGCTGCAGGAAATTGCACAGGCCTGGCCAGTGCCTTGGGGGTCCCATCTGTAATCCTCACACAGGCCTTCCTTCTGGGCCATAGCCCCACCTCCCTGGAAAGCCAAGCATTGAAAAGGCTTGTGTGGGATAGGATAATAGCAGCAGTCTCCAGCCTCATGTCTGGGCCTCAGCATCTCCAAGGTCTGTTCTAGCTGGTCCGCAGCTAGCAAACAACTGTGGGGCAGCTTCTGTGCTAAGAATATGCTATGTATGCACAAGGATATGCCTTGTCCTCAACTACAAAGCAGCCCAAGAAGCCTCTGTTTAGGTCCCTGGGCTGGTCTCAGTAGCACTTGACTTGCCCTTTAGCTCCAAGCCTTTCAGAGGGCTCTTGAGGACTCCTGTGGGTGTCCTTGTCCTGCAAGAGGACGGTCATTCCTCTGTGGTTGGTGACCACAGGCTAATGCTTTCAGGACTCCCTCAGAGGGTCATGGGTGCAGGATTCCCAAGTAGCCTCTCATATGTAGTCTGGTACAGGGCTTAGGCATCAACATTTATTCCCTGAAACTAGGCCTCTGCTTTACCTCCAGTCCCAGGAGGCTGTAGTTTGTTTGATCTTTCCTCAGCTGAGGAACAGAAGGTGGGAATCAGGACACCCTGTTGTCTCCCTGCCTGCCACCTGTCCCATACCTGATTTCTCTAAACAGTAGGATGGGACAACAAGATGGGGAGTAGTTGTGAGTGAGGAGTAGCTGTGGGTGGGGAGTAGCTGAGGGATACTTACTATAACTGAAGTAATTTCCCAATAGGATCTAAAGTCAGGGCAAGGATAAGTACAGATTGCCTTGAAAAATGGGTCCATGGGAACTTCATGGAGGGCTGTCCATACTGCTGTTCTGGGCTCAGTGCCCAGGCTGTTACTAATCTTCTTCAGATCCCACTTGACCACTCTTTAGTTAAAGTTCCGCTGCCCTATGGCTTATATTTCAACAAAATCAGACCTTTTTCTCTACACTGGACATTGGCTATACCCTGGCATACCAATAGAGCTCATCAATATAAGTCCAAGTCCATAGCCATCACCTCTCTTCCACTGGTATTTCCCAGCACAAGATGACCAACCACTCAGGCCCTAGGGCCAGGACCCTGCAATGGCCCAGGCTTCCCTCAAACCCTCAAAACAGCTGACATATACATGTACACACTATGCACACATGGGGGAGAATCATTTTAGATCTGACTTTCCTGAAGGTCTTTGTACTTAGGCCCTCTCTGGTACACCCCACCTTGTACTTGTCTACACTGCCTCCTACCCCATAAAGAAGAATCAAAATGTTCTATATTTGTGCTCTATCATGGCTTGTAAGACCATTCGAAATCTGAATCAAAGAATAGAATGTATACTGATGTGCACAAAGCTCCATTTCCCTCCTGTACACTATACTCTGGGTCTAAACCTGACCCCAGCTCTTTCAGCACATGATTGTTGTATAATCAACAACAATCTCTCCATCTCTCAGCTTTCTCAACTGAAAAGAAACAAAAGGTCCCATTGGGCAGATCACACCTACACCTAGGAATGGAGGCATGAAGAACTTCAGTGCTATTTCTTGCTCTTGTAGATTGGACTGCCTTTTTTGTCCCTTGTCTGTCTGTCTGAAAGGTACAGAGAAAGATAATCTTTGAAGTTTTTGGGCTCCACATCCTATTATGAGGCAAGGACTGGGGCGGGAGGGGTGGTTGGGGGGGGTGAGGACATTGCCTCTTTCTGCTCAGGGATAGAACTGTGGCAGAGCAGACACCCAGGTTTATGTAGGTATTGGGGTCGGCCCAATTAGTTCAACAGACAAGTCTAGGGCAGTCTGTGGAGTCATCCCACCCCCATCCCACCCTGACCATCCCCCAGTGGCAGCAGGAAATGGCTTGGTCTAGTTTGTGGCCAGGGCAGCAAGGCTGGCTTCCTCTAAGTCCTGTTTCCTTTATCCGGTTGTTTTGCTCTGAATCCACCAAGCTCAGCCTTCCCCTCCTCTCCATTTCCACCCTCTCCTCCGGTCCAGAGTTGGGCAGGACGGATGCATGACGTTTTAAAATCCCTAACCAGGTTGTCGGGTGGGGGCAGGAGGCTTTGTTGCCTCCCACACTACTCGAGGACCGGGCCAACGTCTCACCCACGCCCCCTGCTGTATGAGGGAGATACAGCCATTGACACTGTGAAGTACAAGCCCCACCCTTACTGAAGTGCAGATCCCTGGATAGACCAGGGCCCATAACCAGTCAGGCAAAGACAAGAAGCATCAGATCACATCATTAGCTCCATTTATTGGGGCCTCAATGGATGTATACACATTCTGGACCTTTGAGTGCAGGCAATCTGAGCTGAGAGGGTGCTATCAAATCAGTTTGTTTCCAATCTTCTGTGATGAGTGGGAGAACAGGGACAGTGCTAGAATTCGCCGGTAGCCATGGCACTTAGTGCAAAGAGCTTTTCCCAGCAGGTGGCGACAGCGTATAGGGCACGTAGCAGGAGCCGCCTCCGACTGTTGCGCAGCTGTACCGCGTGCTTCCTTGGCTGCTGGATCTGCTAGTAGAGACCAGCTGTGAGTCAGTGCATACATATTCTGCACCCTTGCCTTCATCTCACAGCTCATGTTTAGCCACGAGGGAAGTGGGCTGTCATCAGGTCAGTTGGCCCTAATTGAGTCCAAAGCCTCAGGCAATTGGTATACCATAGCTCTTAGGGGAGGGGAGATTGAGGACGCATACCCTGTAGGATGTTCCGCAGTGTCTGCGCATCACTGCCTCGGTGCGCACTGCCACTGTCCATGCCGCTTTCTCTAATGCATTGTGGGGTACTCCAGCCACACTCCCAAGAAGGGTCTGACCCAAGGACTCAATAGACAGTAGGATGCTACTCTCCTAAGTTGGAAAGGAAGGAAAGCCAGAGCAGGGGAGGGACATGGGGGTGGGGCCTGAGGAGTAAACAAATAGTTGTTTGGGGGAACCTTCCCCATACCTTTTGGGCATCACAGGAGGTCCCTGGCTGTCCCTGACCTCCACCAGCTCCAGTCAGGTTTTTCTGAATGAAGCGGTGGTGTCGGGATCCTGGCTGTGTGTGTTGGACACCCAGCCCAGCCCACTGCATTGCAGTCTGCAAATCCTGGAAGATGACGGCTTGGTAGTGGCGGAGTACCTCCTGGACACTGCAAGACTGGGACCCAGGCCAGCCCAGGGCAGATCCAAGAAACGCCAGAAGCAGTGGTAGTATGTAAAAAGCAAGCTTTGGGCGCACCTGGAGAAGACACCAGGTTAGGGCTGAGAGCATAGGCCTCCCTACACAAGAAGTGGCCCCATAGGCACTCGGAGTGACCACAAAGGGTGTTCCCTCAAGTTTGAGATGCTGGGAGATAGAAAATCTCATCAGAACCTCTGGCCATGGCTTATGATAAACCTGGGCAGTCCTAGAAAAGGAGACAAACCAAACACATCCATGATACGATAGCCATGTTCTGTGAACATTTGTGGAGTGTGGAGTGGGACATGGGGAAATTTTCACTGAGCCCCGAAGGACTAGGAAGGTGACAGAGAACAGGTCCAGAGACAAGGGGTGGCATTATGGTCTACATTGGAGAGGAAGAAAAGTGAGCACCGACAGTACCATGGATGTGTAAGAGCTCCCTTATTTTGTACAGGAAGTGGGGTGGGGGAGGGCATACAGCAAGAAGTGATCTCTCATACAGCTTCACCCCGACCATGCTCAGACCCATACCTACTAGTCATAGCCCACTCCTATCCCCTGGTTGTTAGTCTTTTGGCTGTTCTCTCACACATACATCTCAAATCCTTTGGGAGAACAAGAAGGGATCTAGGAATAAACTACTTTGCTTTTATGCAGTACGAGAACTCCAATCACAACCAGTCACAGAAAGCCAAAACTATGGCAAAAACAATGGCTCAGAACTTCAAAATACGCTCCCAATGGGAAGGGAAGGTGGGGTGGGGTGGGGGGGCTCAGAGACAGCAAGAGAAAAAGCAAAGCCTGCCAAGTTTCCTCCCACCCTGAATGGAAAGGACTGGTGCTGGGGAAAGCTCACAAATTAGGAGGACACTGAAGGTCCCCAGAACCCCAGTTCCTTCAAATGGACTAGTTCCCAAATCTGCCTCTAGGCTCCCAGCTGGAGTTAGGCAGTCTACTTGAGCTGGAAAATTAATCTGGTGAGGCCAGCGACAGGACTCAGCTTCCCAGCCCTGGCAGGAGAGCTGAACTGAGCATACCACAAACTCCCACATAGAGATGGGTGGGGGTTGGGGCTTCTGCCTGGGATAACAGCAAACCGAAGAACTCTCTTGCAAATCACTGAGTACCATGGCCAATGGAGGGATATTGAGAACAGCCCATCAGACCACATTAAGAACAAGAGCCAATTAGGCCAGCCAGTGATACTGCTAGTGTATCTAGCACCAACATGGGACTGGTTGGCTGCTTAGGGAGTCCCTACAACTCAGGTTTAGCCCAGTGTAAGAGAAAAAGGGCTCTGAGAAAGTCAGAACATAAGACCTGCAATGGTCATTTTATGGGGTACCATTATAAACATCTGGGGGTTTCCATGAGGCACAGGGAAAAAGACACATCCCCCCCCTCCGTTATGCCCACATCCAGCCCCTTGGCCCAAGGCCCCAGCTGCTCACCATAGGCCTCTCAGGGTCTGGCCCACCCTTACTCCCTCTAGCAGGCCACACACATTTGATCCTGGGGTCCTCTGGGTCTTTGGGTGGCCAATGAAATAGGCAACTGGCAGCCACAAAAGGTCCTCTACTGGCCGATGGGTCCTCCCTAGATAGAGCTGAGGGGCAGGTGGAGAGACTTTTGAAGTTGGCTCCTCCAGCAAAGGGAGGGAGCGACAAGGGAGGGTAGGAAAAGTTCAGTAACCCAGCCTGGCCCCTAGCCCCTCCCCAACCCCTCCCCAGTCGCAATTAACCTGACCCTGGAGCACAGCAGCTGCTTATTGCAGCAGATCCAGGGCTTCTCTGGGTCTTAGATTGAGTTTCCAGCCCCTTGGAGACCCCTGCTCTGTCTCATTGGGCAGAGAAAGCAATAGTCTCTCCTGATAGGCAGGCTAGCCACCAGTCCCCAATCCATATTCAGCCAGACTTGCCCCAGCAAGTCTGGAACTTGGAATTTCCCAGACTTCCATCACTGGCCCCACTTCATCCCTCCAAACCTTGGGGTTATCCAGGAGTAAGAGGCCCAGTCCCAGGGTTGCTGTTTTCCTTTAGAATAACAGCAGCCTCTGGAACACAACTCATCTTTGCTGAGCAAAGCTCAACTTCTTCCAGCAGAAGCAAAGCAATGGCGTGGGCTGAGGAGATAGCCCAGCAGGGTAAGGCACTTGCTGTCAAGCCTTGTGTGATCCCAGGGGCCAACAATAGGAGGAAAGACTCATTAGGTCATCCTCTGACCTCCACAGGCAAATTGTGGCATACATGAACCCAATAAATAAATGTGACCACCTCAGTAACAAAAATATCCTCCATTCTCACAGACAGGAAAGATAACCTTGACACTATAGGCTATCCAGACTTTTCCACAGCCCTACAGAAAACTTAACCCAAGTATCCTCTTCTGTAACTGATCCACTGCATTCATTCAGTCAAAAGAAGAAACCACTACAGCTTGATGCTGTAGTCAAGTTCTTTGCCCTTCATCTGTGAAGGAACTCCTGGGTATGGTCCCTCATCAAAGGAAACCCCATGGATATCTCCATAGAAATGCCCATGCAGCTCTCTTAAGATACTCCTCGGGACAGAAGCAAGAAGTACTTCCCCAAATCAGCACACAAGTAGCCTGCTAAGCATCAATCAATCAATCAATCAGCAGGTTCTGCTCCTGTCCTTGACTGCAGAAGAGTGAGCTCACACCTTCCAAGTTAAGCAAAGGTGCCTGCCTCAGGTGGCTACGGAACAATGGAGACTTCTACAAGCCTTTCAATCTTTTATAGCTTGGTCCCCATGTGACTTTCAGTCTCTTGTATCACAGATCTGTGACAGAGCCTGTATTTTCCATATAGCCTGTACTCTTAACATCTCCACAAAAATCTCAGCAAGCCCTCAATACCCAGCTATGCTTTTATCTGGAGCACATAAGCACTTGTAGGAGGCTCCATCCAAACCAGACTAGACTTGACCATCATTCATGGGGAATAGACGCTAAGGACAAAACAGAAAAACAAGTGAGGCCCAAGCCCCAACATAACTCTATAAAAACCTTTAATGAGTAAAAGACAGTGTAGGGTTTGTGCCCATTGTCCATGTGTTGCTCCTATTGTCACCCCTCCTATCAGAAGGTATTTTTGATGCGGGCGGCCACCAGGACTAGGATTTCCCCAATCTTCCTCTGCCAGTTGGTGATATCCTTGGACACAGCACACCACAGCTCTCCATGTCGGGGCTCTGCATTCTCACAGCGTTTCCTCACCTCCTCCTGTTGCTCCTGGGGAGACGAAAGGGTGCTTTAGGTGGGTTCCTTGTGAGGTTTACGTCTTGTGAGGTACAGGTCTTGCCTGTCTCCTTGTAGATCTGGCCCCAGCAGATTTTAAGCCATCTCCTTCTCTTGTGGAACATGCCCTCATAGTCAGTGCATCTCTGTGTTGAATCGTGTCAGACTCCCTATTTTTTGATTCCCGCAAGTTGCCAGATGCACTCTCTGAACTAGGTACTTCCTGGATTCAATGTGGTCTAGCCACTACTTCTAACGAGGACCCCAGGACACCCTGGTCCCCCTGCCTTATAAGCATGGTTCCAACAAAGCTCAACAGGGGAGGAGCTCCTAGTCTTGGCCACTTCCTGCCTCTCCTTCCCCAGGGATTAGATGGAGCTTTCTACTGTCTCAGGAATAGCTAGGGAAGCAGGCAGATTACCACTGCACACCAGTGTGCTAGTGTAGCCTCACCTCAGTTCCATGCTGCAGTTCAAATTTGTAGAAGAAGGCCCAGGCATCCCCCAGATCTGAGTCAATCTTCACAGTGCGATGGAACCACTCCCGAGCCTTGGTGATCTTTCTTTCACTCCAGAACAACCTGTTGTGGGAGAGCAAGGGACATAGAATAGTGTCTACCATGCTTGGGAGTCATTCTACGTAGGTGATCAGCTGTACCCTGCTCCTGGTAAGACCAACAATCCTAGAAATATGTTATAGAAAAGGTCTGAGTCATGGTTCAGGGCTCCCTGGAGGTCATTCCAGATCCTTCACTGATCCACAGTGTTTTTTAGAATATTTATACACAGTGAGATCTTAATTTCTCCTTTTTATTTTTTTTTTATTTTTTTCAAGATAGGGTTTCTCTATGTAACCATCTTGGCTGTCCTGGGATTCATACTGTAGACCAGGCTGGTCTGGAAGTCACAGAGATCTGCCTGTCTCTGCTTCCTGAGTGCTGGGGTTAAAGGCATGCACTATCACCTCCACCAGGCTAGATCTTAACTTCTTAAAACTATCTGGGCCAAATGAAATTTGAAACTAACCTTGACAAACATTAATTAAGGCAGATTTAAAAAACAAAACCTGAAAACTCAGACTGCTCCTTAATAAGATACCAACCCTACACTATTAACCTCCCTTGAAGCAGATTTAAAACACAAAAAAAACAAGACCTGAAAACTCAGACTGCTCCTTAATAAGATACCAACCCTACACTATTAACCTCCCTTGTCTACCCCTCGTAGCAACCTAAGCAAACACAAAGATCAGCTTCCACATGTCAGTTCTGGGGACCTGGGACACCCAGACCATAGCACATGATTGTTGTACCTGACACAGACACTTGAATAGAAATCCGAAGGGAAGTCTGGCAGGAAGCCAAGAACTGGACTGTTAGAGACTAACTTAGAAGTGAGGCATGGTGCAGGTCTTTAATCCCAGCACCCAGGAAGCAAAGGCAGGTGGATCTCTGAGTTCAAGGCCTGTCGGTCTACATAGAGAAACCCTGTCCCAGAAAAATAAAACAACAACATAAAAGAAACCAACTTAGGGTCGCATGGCACCCCCCACCCCCACATAGTTACTGTAGTATAGCAGGGTGTACAACAGGGAGGGTGGCATGGAATGCTGTGGGGATCACTCTGGCAGGGCCAGGACTTGGGACTGTATTCACCTGGTCTTGGTGAGGCAGCTGGTGCACAGCTAACCTTTCCACTGCAGGCAGCTGTGTGGGCTGCTTTCAGGACCAAGTGGAGTAATTTCATGCTGATAACTTGATTGTTTTTTAAGCCATATAGTACTCTTAATTGCCCAGTGTTAGATAAACTGTAATTTAAAGAACATAAACTCAAGATAGGAGGCACATGGAACACTGGCTTGGGAACAGCAAGGAGTGACTTATTTACTTTAATAAAGCTCTTTGTAAGGTTTATGGCTGCTCTGGCTGAGGGCATACAGAAGTTACTCTGGGAAAGGGAAGCCTAAGCTAGCAAGGCTGGGACCTAAAACCTTGGCCATCTGCTAGGGCTACAGACACTACAGAGGTGCCAGGTAGCAATGTGAAGGTAGTTGCACCAGAATCTGAACACTCAATGCCACTTAAAACCAAATTGGTCTAAGGCTCTGTCTCCACCAGTGGCACAGTCCTGTGCTGGAAGGTGATAAATCACTTGATGACATTGCAGTTCATATGAACCATGGATAATCATTTCTGTACTCCAGGACAATGGATTACAGCAGGTTATTCCCAGGGTCACTGAGCTGAAAGGGTCTGAGTTCTGCTAACACAATGAAAGTGCAAGCCTCTTGGCTCTCTGGGCAGTGATGGTGATAACTTTAGTCCCACCAGTTCAGAGGCAGAGGCAGGCAGATCTCTGAGTTTGAGACTAGCCTGATCTACAGAGTGAGTTCCAGGACATTCAGGATACACAGAGAAACCCTGTATCAACAAACAAACAAACAAAAAACAAACAAACAAACATCCAGCCAACCAAACAAACAAAAAACCTCTCAGATAAAGCCCCTTCAGTCAAATGGGCTTGGCTTAATACTTAAATTCTGTGTGGACCAATATCAACAAATCTGTCTTGCATGTAATCCAGGCCCCATGTGGTACTGAAACAAAGGCAACAGTCCCATCAGAAGCCTGGGACTGAGGATGAGCCAAAGAACCCAGGAGACCTGAGAAGAGGGAGTGACCAGACAGATGTCTAGACTGCACCTCAAGGCCTCTAGCAACAGAGTGCTGCCCAGAACGCTGGAGCAGGAGTTTTGGCAGCAGAGGCCCATGTAGCTCATCCTGTGCAAACAAAGTCAGAATAGCCAGGCAAAGAGGCTGGCAAAACTATACCAGAACCCCATGCTATCCCAAAAGAACAATTACTCACTTAGCCACAGCTAAAAGCACATGGGGGTCATGTTCACACTTCTTCAGGGCATCCACACTCTTGGTCTTTCTCTGGGGCCTTGCCTCAAGGAAGACAGCTTCAGACCACAGGATACCTGAAATTCACAAGCAAATATCTACCCCTCAGCCTCACTTCTGGCTTGAGAAATGCACCCTCTTCTTTAGGATTGCCCAAAAAGGGTATACTCAGGGCAACCACAAGGGTCTCAAACATCTAACCAGTAACCTGAATTATACCAGCCTTGCCAGAACAGAATCAGGTAGCTTTAATTCTTACCGAGTCAGCAAACAGGCAATGGGCAATGATAATCTGAAAGCACTATCACATACTGCTGTTAAAAATAAAGAAAGCAGCCAGGTGGGATGGTGCACACCCTTGATCCCAGCACTTTGAAGGCAGAGGCAGGAAGATCTCTATGAGTTTGAGGCCAGCCTGGTCTATAAAGTAAGTTCCAGGACAACACTCAGGACTGTTACACAGAGAAAGCCTGTCTCGAGAGAGAGGGGAGAGGGGAGAAGGGAGAGGGGAGAGGGGAGAGGGGAGAGGTGTACCTGCTAGTTCCCACAGAGGCTAGATGAGGGTGTGGGTAAGTCTAGCAAAAAACTCAAAACAAAAACCAAAACAAAAAACTACCACTACTAGCACAAGAAAACTTAGCAAAGCAGATGGTATATGACACTACTGTCCGACTACATTTCTTATATACCATATATAAGAAAAATAATAAAAGTTAAAACTTGTCTTAAGGGATTGGAGAGATGACTCTGAAGTTAAGCACACTGACTGCTCTTCCAGAGATCCCAAGTTCAATTCCCAGCAACCACATGGTGGCTCACAACCATCTGTAATGGGATCTAATGTCATTTTCTGGCACACAGGTGTACATGCAGATAGAGTATACTCGTATACATCTTTTTTTTAATAATTTTTTAAAGATTTATTTATTATTATATGTAAGTATACTGTAGCAGTCTTCAGACACACCAGAAGAGGGCATCAGATCCCATTACAGATGGTTGTGAGCCACCATATGGTTGCTGGGATTTGAACTCAGGGCCTTCGGAAATATAGTCAGTGCTCTTAACCGCTGAGCCATCTCTCCAGCCCCCATTTACATAAATCTTTAAAAAAAAAAAACTTAGAAAAATGATAGTGCCTCAGAACATGAAATCAAACTGTCCCATACTAAAACTGAGGATTTAGTCTGAAGTCTTTGTAACCACATCAACGAAGCTAGACTAAAATGGGACACACAGGATGTGTCTTCCAGGAGTCCCTGAAAGTCAACTGATCCCATCCCACAAAAGATTTCCTCTGTGCCATACGACACACATGGCCAGGAGTCCTTACCAGAGTTAGGGCACTCCTGCAGCGCCTTGGCCATGAGGGTATTGGCAATGTTCTTCAGCCCTGCCCGGTACTCCAGCCGCACTGACTCCAACCTAGGAAAACAGGCCCAGGGATGGGACATCCCCATCTATCATAGCACAACCAACTACTTCAACTGGCCTTCTGCCAGAGAGACCCTTTTAAAAGGCTTTTGCATTTTTACTTTATTATTATTGTCATGCTACCACACATAGGTGGAAGTCAGAGGACCACTTTTGGAAACACTGGGTTCCACTAAACTAAATGCAGATTGTCAAATTTGCTCAGTAAGTGATTCTTCCCCACTGCCTGTAAAGGAAGGCTCTTGTCTCCTAGAAGGGGGTTAGAATTTCATTCTCTACATGGATGGTAGTACTGGTGTCCAGTCTATAAGAAGGCAGCATTCCCATCTAAGATCCCAGACTCCACAGGATCCAGATACAAGTGAAGACAAGGGAACAAACACAGACCATACATGATCACTACATGGCAGGCACCTAAGAATGACAACCCCCGTCCCCCAGCAGTGTCCTCTCTCATCTCTGTCTAACCCCTAGCTGGACTCTGCATCCATTACCCACACCTCGTCATGTGGCCCAACCTGGCATAACTCACTAGCCTTCTCCATTGATCTTCCAGGTACTAGGGAATATTAGTACCACCATACTCAGCTCCCTCTAGCAAGTTTCTTCATGTTACTCAAGGCCTTCTTGTTACCTCTTTTATAGTCCACTTTCTCAGTTCCGTTCCCTGACATCTCAGAACACGTCATCAAAAGTGCACTTACCATCTAGACCCAGCTCTCCCAAGCAGGACTATGACCCTCATAAAAGCTGTCACCTATTATTGAGTCCACAGGAGACTGGGTAAAATGAAGAAGGAACTGAGGAGCCTCAAAGGGGGAAGTGAGGTGATTACCGAGAACTCACCATAGCCCAGGGTTCTTTGGGTTTTTCAGACGAGATTTCTCTAAAATGGCCCGAGCACGTGTCAGCTGCCCAATCTTTTCCTCTAGTCGGGAAAGCAAGAGCCAAAGCGGTGTGGAATGAGGACATTTCTTCAGCTGTGACCAAAAAATTGTACAAAATAATAGTTCAGAGAGCATCTACAAAAGACTGAGAACTGTGGTCAGCTCATAGGAGCACTTTAGGGCTGTTAAGACACGTGCTTCATACTCGACATGGCTCTACAGTGTGCACATGCAAACAGGTATGCATCGGGTTACTGTGTGCAATTGTGTTGTATACAGGTACAGTAAAGGATGCCTGTAGGACTCTGAATATGTGTCATGCACATGTGTACACAGGGTGTGCACTTTGTACACAATGTGCTCATTGTACGACTTTTGATGTACTGAACAAACCCTATATATCCCAAACACAGGGTGTGCAACTTTGTAGGAAAAAAACACAGTACCCACAGTGACAGGAAGAACAAAGGCTCAATTCCAAGCACAAAGTTCTATCCCCGACCACTGGCCCTCCACTTCTTTCCCAGCGTGGGAATGACTGCTGCCATGTCATGCTGCCGGGTTCCCTGGGATACCTTGACAGAGGCTTACCCCCTGGTTGTAGGCCTCCCGGGCCTTCTCCATCAGTTCTCCCTGCTCCTCAATCTGCCCCTTCATCATCCACAGCTTGGGGAAATCTTCATAGTGCCTCAGAGCCTCCTCACACAGCTCCTGCGCCGCAGAGATGTTCCCCAGAACCCACTCCAGCTTCACAGACTTCATGAATACCTGCAAAGCAGAACAGCACTGTCACATGAGGGACACTTCCCATCATATGCTTGAAGTCACAGACATCTTCACACATCTGTCCTGGGCCTCATCCGTTTTTGTATTAGCTCTTCTGCAAATACAAAAGGTATAGATAAATAAAGGGATGCATGTTAAAGCCAATACCAAGACAGGGCTGGGGTCTAAGCTGTGCCACTCATCTGTCTCCTTCCAAACGCCATGCGGGAGCCAAGAGGCACCCTGCCAACTCTCCCTAACCCACCAGTCACCACTCACACGGGCAGTGGGTGCGCTGCTCCGAGCCTTGGCCAGTAGCCTCCGGGCTCGCTCGTATTCATTGTTCTCTGACTCCAGCTTCACAGCCGCCAACCAGATCTCTTCGCTGTTGGGGTTGGCCTGGAGAACAAACACAGCTGCATCAGAAAGGCTCATCACAGAAGTGACCAAGGCTAGATTATGCTTAATCAAAAACAGGCAGCCTCAAAACTGAGCTGGCCCTCTCCCTGATGCATGACTAGTATTAGTACACTCCTGCACAAGCTACAAACTAGGGGATGACTGGGTAGACCTCAGCCAGGACCCAAGCTTACCTGAAGGAAAAACAAAACAAAACAAAAACACAAAAAACCTAAAACTTCACATTTGTTTTTACTCTTGTACAGATGAAGCAACAATGCTAGAGCTGTAGAGCCGCCCTCTCTAGAATCCGTC
The DNA here is from genome assembly GCF_000001635.26 of Mus musculus. Classification (NCBI taxonomy): domain Eukaryota; kingdom Metazoa; phylum Chordata; class Mammalia; order Rodentia; family Muridae; genus Mus; species Mus musculus. The sequence goes on along the minus strand of NC_000068.7, from coordinate 181,648,710 downwards.
TAAATTCTACACAGCCTCTAAAACGCATGCCTTGTGTTAGGAGCTGCTCTGTCTAACTTAATCCCTTCCCCTTGGCTAGCCACACCATATGGTCAGGGTAGAAAGATGTTCAAGGTGCAGATAATGACGTGTAAAGGGCTCCCAAAGGCATGGGCCAAGCCACACAAACACACAGTCCAGGAGACGTAAAAGTGGTGCACTCAGAACTTGTATCCACCTTCCTCTGGGACTTCTGCTACATGGCCATGCTGCCTACTGTTATGGGAAAGGAGAACCAACCATCTTAGAGCTTTGGCATGCAACTAGACGAGAAAACTGTATGTGGGAAAAACATCAATCACTCTGCACAGCACTATCTCTCTGCACAGCACTACCACTTGCTCCTCTGTCCTTTCCAAGTGACAGCTGGAGCAAAAGATTGACCCAAGTTAGCTCTTTTTCTGATGTTTCTGTTGTCTCACAAGAACAAACTTTACTGTGACCTTAGGCTATGATACTAGACTGATATTTATATAGCATCCTATAACTTATTAAAATAATCTAACACCTATGTTATGATAAAATATTAGGATTTTTTTTGATAGAAATATTTTTCGAATGTTATATGTTGACTGGGGAGATATCTCAGTGGGTAAAGTGCTTACTGGGCAATGTCAGTGGGTAAACGTCAGGCATGGCAATGCATATGTGTAACCCCGTGCTGGAGAGTGGAGACAGACGGGTTCTAAAGACAGCTGATGTGAGATAAACCAAACTGGCTCTAAGCTCTAAGCTCCGGGCTCAGTGAAGGATCCTGCCCTTAAAATAAATGAACAACAAGAGGAAGGCAATAGAGGAAGATACTCTAGGCTGACCTCTAGTACGTACACACACACAACCCACACACACACCCCCACACACATATACACAGTTACCATGCCTGCCACATACACACGATACATGTTGTAACAGCAAACCTAGTCAGTCCAGGTAAGTACGACTGTTTTAATTTGGTCCCACTCTCAAAGAGGTACTAAAATACCCTGGCAGCTTGTGCTTTGCCCTTGTACTCTAGAATACTTAGCCTACAGTCATACTAAGTATGACTAAGAGGTCAATGTTCCTGATTGGGGTGTTCTTCATGCTTTGACCCCATAAATCAGGCCATGCACATAATTTAGTGTCTCTAGACTAGACCATGGCATATCCTAAAAAATTTGTATAGAATAAATTCTGAGGCTACAGTAGCACCAAATCTGAGTTTGTGTTCATAGCCCCTTCCAGGGCAGGTATCCTTCACCTACCTGAAAGGCCAGGGCCAGGATGCTCCTTGCTGCAGGTACATCCCCTGCCAGCCACTTTGACTTGGCACCCATGAGCCATAGCACCTCTGCCTTGGGGCAGTGGGCTACAGCCCTCTGCAAGAGTGCTTCCAGAGACTCCCTGAAAGATAGAGGACATGGTCACTAGAGCTAGGGCCATAAATCAGGGCATATAGCTACTAAGATGCTGAAAAGACAGTTACCACTCCAAAGTTCGGTACTATTAATGATTTACAAGATTTTACGATGGGGAGAGTGTGGGGAAATCTTTCCTTCCAACAAAGAATCTAAAATCAACTACTGAAGAGTGCTCTATAAAGCAAAGCATTGTTTAAACAGCAGAGCCTTTTATAGCCATGTATCCTGGGCACTGATAACATGGCAGTCTGGTGACAGTGAAGGCCTTTTTATCTTGAAGCTCAGAGGATACCCTGGATACACTAATAAAGATTAAGGTCCCTAACCCTGTCTCCCTCCCCCAAAAAAGGTCTCATTGAGAGTGATTTAAGGACATTACTGAACTAGAATATTTGTCAGCCTTGGATACTGGGTATGAAGTCTCTGGGTCATCTCTGGCCACCACTACCTGTGGGTCATAGCACCTTCACTGATGAACCCCACGTGCCCTCATGTTCACGAGCAAACCGAAGGATATGCAAATCCGTATCATACAGAAACACCACCATGTTCCCCAGAGCCCTGGGCCCAAGTGTTTTGTTTTGTTTTTTTAAAGATTTATTTATTTATTATATGTAAGTACACTGTAGCTGTCCTTAGATACTCCATAAGAGGGCATCAGATTTTGTTATGGATGGTTGTGAGCCACCATGTGGTTGCTGGGATTTGAACTCGGGACCTTTGGAAGAGCAGTCGGCGCTCTTAACCACTGAGCCATCTCGCCAGCCCCTGGGCCCAAGTCTTGATGACTTTCCACATCAGTCTGAGAGCTAGCCGCAAAGAAAGAATAGGTTGTGGGAGGGAGCTAACCATTGAAACATGTGAGTAGGCAGCAGCATACACTAAGGCCACAAGTCATGACTACCAAGTGACATTCTACAGAGTAAATCCTAAGGGTCCTTTCATAAAGAACTTCAAGTCCCCTAAGGAGTTAACTCAGAAATACCAAGGCAGCTGGCAGAGTAAGAAAAAGGCCCTGTGGAAATTAACATCAAATAACATCAGAAAAAAAACAAGGTTCAAAGTCACAGCTGCAACCTTGGTGAAACCAGCAAGGTCTGTGTCCACCCAAATAGGGAAAAGCTGAGGACCCATAAGAGGATGATATAGGGTACCCAGGGACATGAGCCCAAAACCCTAGAGAGTTACACATTTAAAACAAGAAATTACAATGCCTAATTTAATCAGCATTTACAGCCAATAAGGCAGACCCAAAGATTTTTCCAATTAAAGGGTACAATTAAAGGAAATTGTCAAGGACCTCCTTCTGTGTACAAAAACCAGCCAAACCCCAGAAAGCTAGAGCAACGTAAATGAAAAACAGACTGCATGCCCCTGACACCGTACCGCCCTCTGCTAAAGGCAGTGCCCCAGCATTAACAGCCTGCATTGGAAACTCTTAGACCCAAGGGGCACTAGTAAAGAACAGGCTTCCAAGATGCCTTGGTTTCTCAACTATAAAATAGTGATAATCCAATCACTGAAGGGCTATAAAGAATGAGGCAGTTTCAAAGTCCCAAGGGCCACAAAATTGTAACCTGATCACAACCACAGAGAAACAGACCCAAAATGGTGTCATGCAGGAAAGTGAGGTTTGAATCCAGCACCATGCAAATAGGAAGTGGAAACTGACCACATACCTGGTACCATGATTCTTCTCAAAGTAGGCAGCTCGTAACCACACACTTTTCTTGCTGGGGAAGACTTGTAGGGCATAGGCATATATGGCTCGTGCACACTCCAGGGCATTGTGGGCCACACACTAGAGCAGAGAGACACCACGAGGAAGGTTACTCAGGGCTGCCATCGAGCAGATAGAAATACTTTTTCAAGCCTCATGCAATTCTCAGTAATGCTGTCTGGTAGCAAATATGCTGTGGCACTGATGTAATTAAGCTATAATCTAAGACAGACACCTGGGGATGGGGACACAAAATGTTGAGAAAGCCCAGAAGGCAACCTTCTGGGCCTGGCATGCAAGGACAGCTAGTAAGAGGAGTACCAGTTCTTACCTGCAGGATAACACATGCGCACAAATGCACATGTGCAGGGCTATGGCTAAGGCTGTGTGTGTATGCACATACACTAGACTACACTACACACACACAAACACATGTGTGTTGTGTTTGTGTTTATGTGTGTATCACATGCTGATTCTTAACTAGGAGTACTATTTATTTTCCACTAAAAAGGTTAAGCTATTCAAAACCTGTATAAGACAAATCAACACAAAGAGGTTAGGAGCCCACCAACCTAGTAGAAATCACAGCAGACACCATTAGGCTCTGCTTCCTTTAGTCTCCCCACCCCCATTCTATCCTCCAACACCAGGATTTAAACCCAATGCTAGGGCCCTGTAATGACAAGCACTCTACCACCAAGCTACATTCTTCACCCTTTGTTATTTTGAAACAGTTTCTCTCAGTTATCAGACTGGCCTTGAAACTGCAATCTCAGCTTTCCTAAGGAGCTGTTTAACAGGGCTGCACCATTAGGCCTCGATCCTCTAAATTTCTTTTTCTATGTTCAAGTGATTTTAGGGGCTGGAGAGATGATTCAGTGGTTAAGAGTACTTGCTATTCTTACAGAGGCTACAAGTTTGGTTGCCAACACTCAAATCAGGGAGTTCACCAGTAACTCCAGCTCCAGGGGATATGGTGCCCTCTTCTGGCCTCTGCAGGTATCTGCAAACATGCAGCACATGTTCACATACATGTATTTTAGTGGTTTAAATAAAAGTGGCCTCCATAGGCCTATACGGAGTGGCACTATTAGGAAATGTGGCATTGTTGGAGTAGGTGTGGCTTTGCTACAGGTGGTATGCCACTTAGGGGGTGAGCTTTGAGGTTTCAGAAGCCCAAGCCTGGCCAAGGTGTCACTGTTATTTTTGGCTGCCTACAGATCCATATGTACAACTCTCAGCTCTTCCTGTCTGCTTACTCAGAGCCATGCTTCCCACCATGACAATAACGGATTAAACCTCAGAAACTATAAACCAGCCAGGCAGTGGTGGTGCATGCCTTTAATCCCAGCACTTGGGAGGCAGAGGCAGGCAGATTTCTGAGTTTGAGGCCAGCCTGGTCTACAGAGCGCGTTCCAGGACAGCCAGGGCTACACAGAGAAACCCTGTCTCCAAATAAATAAATAAATAAATAAATAAATAAACCGAACTGAAATGGAGTCTGAAGCAAGAAGATCATAAGTTTGAGACCAGCCTAGGTTACACAGTAAGATCTTTTCTCAAAAACCCAAAAGAAAAACCTGGGATGTAAAGCCTGTGGCAGAGAGCTCGTTGCAGCCAGTCATGGGGTCTTGGGCTCAGTCTCTAAAAACACGTAAGAGACACACTGGTTCACACCTGGAACTCTAACACTTGGGGGGGGGGTAAAGGAATGAGGATCAGAAGTCCAAGGTCATCTTCAGTTACACATGAAGTGTAAGACTGCGCCACATGAGAAGTTACTTCAAAAAATAAAAGTGGGAGCTGAAGCTGCATAGTAGTGAAGAACATTCATCTGGGTGACAATGATTCATCGCTAGCCATGCTGCTTCTTTGTGGAGATCTCTCTGTCTCTCTCTCTCTGTCTGTCTCTGTCTCTCTCTCTCTCTCCGTCTGTCTGTCTCTCTCTCTCTCTCTTTCTCTCTCTCTCGATAGGGTTTGTCAGCAGTTAAGAGCACTGACTGTCTTCCCAGAGGACTCAGCACAACGTTCTCTTCTGGCCTCTGTGAGCACTGGAGACACACGAGGTTCACATGAAGCTTAACCACTCATTTACATTAAATGCACAAATAAACAAATAAATAAATGATTTAAAGAGCCCCAAACCAAATCAAAACAGAAAATCAGCACTTGGCATAACCATAGAAACAACCATTTCAGTAAAAATACATTTTTCATTACTTTGGCTTAGAGGCTCTTGCCTGTAAACTTTGCACTTGGGAGATTAAAGAAGGATTTCTGTCAGCTTGAGGTCGGCCTGTGAGACTACAATGAGACTATCTAAAACAAAGAAATAAAGAAAAAAAAAAAGAACAAATAACAAAAACAACCATTATTAACAGTTCCTTAAACTAGTAAGTTAATGCTTGAAGGATACCAACATAATTTCAAAATGCTTCCTCAAAAACACTCACAAAGGAAACAACAGTAAGCTTACAAGTAAGTCCTAACAGCTGCTGCCTGGGACAGCTGGTCAGAGTGAACACTTCTGTATCTCTGTAGGACACATCAGAGTCAGAACTCAGTAAGTATATATACTTTGTATGAAGGGAGACCTGACACTATACTGCTAAAGACAAACCTCAATCAAGCCACAAGCAAATATAATAAACAGCCAGGTCAAAATGTATTCCGGAATACCATTGGCCCCTAATACTCAAAAATCTAGATTTGGGTAGGAGACGTAGCTTAATGGTAGAGGGCCCGACCAATATACCCACGTCCCTGGTTCCACAATAGCATCAGATATCAAACCAACTAAATAAATAATAAAAAGGAGATTCATGAAACAAAGACAGATTGAAGCCTTTTTAAGGTCTTTCTCGGGTTAAGGTTGACCTGAGGCTGTGTGGCCCTGGCTGTCTTGGGTGCTGGGATTAAAAGGGTGAGCCACCATCACCTGGATTAAATAGATATAATATCTATAATATGTATTATATATTATATACATTTTTAAAAGGAGAACTCCTAGGAAGTTGGTAAGATTCAAGAAGATCCACTATGAATGACAATGCTCCAGCCTCACTTCCTGATCCTGACACTGTGTGTGTGCTAAGGAACCCACAGCAGTGGTGTGTAGAGTGTAGGGAAATGATGCAAGTGTGCAAAAGTGTGAAGGGTGATAAGGCACATAGGTAAAGTGTGTAAGTATGAGTATACAAACTCTAATTCTGTAATATTCCTGGGTATTTGATTTTTTTTTTTTTTTGAGACAAGGTTTCTCTGTGTACCCCAGGCTGTTGTAGAACATGGTCCATAGATCAGGCTGGCCTCAAACTCAGAGATCCACCTGCCTCTGCCTCCCAATTGAAATTATTTTTATTTTTAAATAAAAAGCCAACTGTGGTGGTACTGCATATGGAAAGATACTACCTACTTTTAAGGCAGAAGCATAATACCATAATCTAAAGCTAGCCTGCAATACTGAGGAGGACCTTGTCTCAAAATTAATGAAAAAATGAATAAATGAATAAATAAATAAATAAAAAGATGGGCATGGAACCCATACCTTTAATCCAATCACTCAAGAGGAGGAGGCAAGCAGATTTCCCTGAGTTTGAGGCCAGCCTTGTTTACCTAGAGAGTTAAAGGCCAGGCTAGTCAGAGCTACGCTGTGAGACCTTGTTTAAAAAACAAACAAATAATTAATAAATAATAAAAGGTTCAAACTGTTTAATTACTGCTTAGCCTGTTACTTCTTTGTAATATACTCAATAAATTGGTTTTTTTCCAAAATGACTAGAAAAGGAAGGAGGGAAGGAGGGAGGGAACGCCATATCTGTTTGAAACAACTTTTTATTTGTTTTGTTATGTTTTGTTTGAGATAAGGTCTACAGAATCCTGGCTGACCTGGAACATGCTATGTAGCCAGACTGGCCTCAAACTCGCAAGATCCACCTTATCGGGCTGGGCAGTGGTGGCACACGCCTTTAATCCCAGCACTTGGGAGGCAGAGACAGGCGGATTTCTGAGTTCGAGGCCAGCCTGGTCTACAAAGTGAGTTCCAGGACTGCCAAGATTATACAGAGAAACCCTGTCTCGAAAAAAAAAAAAAAAAATCCACCTTCTCTGCCTCCTGAGTGCCCTGTTTTTGTTTATTTGTTTTGTGTTTTTTGTTGTTTTGACTGGCTATCCTGGAACTCATTTTGTACACCAGGTTGGCCTCAAACTCACTCACAGAGATCTGCTTGCCTCCTGTGTGCTGGGTTAGAGTTGTGGGCCAACCACCATGCCTCCTATTTTAATATCCTAAACATGTTTATAAATGTATCCCTATAGTTTCCCTCTGGGAAATGGGAAACTACTTTGAGAACATAATTTCAAAGAGGCAGCAACTCTATGCAAAATGTTTCCTGAAATGCAATCTGTAGAGGAAGCAGAAGTGGGAGAAACTCTGGTGCCATAAGGTTCTCAGCTGAGCAGGTTGTGATTGCAGCAGCCACAACCCTGCAATAGCTGCTCCTCCACTTAGTGAGCACTCAGACTTACACTCATGATTATAGAACTCTGCTACCTTGCACTGTAACTCCATCTAAAGTAAGTGCATCAGAACTAGATGTAATCCCAGCAATGAGGATGATGAAGCAGGAAGCTCTCCAGCCTAAGGACAACCTGGGCTACAGAGTGAGGCCCTGTTTCAAAAACAGACAAAAAATACAAATAAAATCAAGCACATCAGAAAGACTTTTAAGAAGACAGAAGAGAAGGAGGGGGAAAAGATATGGAAAATAACCTACAAATTAATGGGGCCACTGTTCCTGTCAAGGCTACAGGCTGGAAAGCAAGCAAGGAAGCTTACACTGTCAGCGTCTTCCATCCAGGTGTGTTTGCGATCTTCCTCCTCAATCCCAATACCGATTACAGCACGCATGACAGCCTGGCACGTGGCCACACTCCCTGCCCTGTCACACTCCTCAGCATCCTGAAGGAGAAACAGACATTTTGTTTGGATTTTTTTAGTAAAATGAATGTTATTCCTGAATGATGACGACATACCTACTATCTTGGGCATATACTCTGGCAAACCCGAATAGCATATCTGCCATAGTGTTTCTTCATCGATCCCCCTGTCCTAATTTCTCTGCAGTTAAGTCCTCAATTAACATGCATGACTGAGTGAAACTACATTTATACATACAGTACATTTTAAGCAAGATCCAGTGATATACCACTTGCCTTATTCAGGGCTCTGGGTTCAATTCCTAAACTTCGGAAAAAATTATTTTAAAGATGTTGGAGGGGGGGAGGGGGGTGGGGACTGGTAAGAAGGTAAAGACATTTGCTATGAAATCCTGGTAACCTGAATTTAATCCCTAGGCGAGATCCAACTCCAAAAAGTTGTCTTCTGATTTCTACACTTACACTATAGCACATGACCCAAACACATTAAAAACAAGGCTGCATAGTGGCACATACTTTGAGCTAAAGAAACTTTGAAAGGAGTGGGAGTAAAAGACAAGTTAAAAAATATTTATACCCTTTGGACTAGAACTCACAACTTAAATTTAAAAAGAAAAAGAAAAAAAAGAGGAATACTTAGGCCTATATAAGAACTGTTAGTGGGCTGGGCAGTGGTGGCGCACACCTTTGAGCCCAGTGCTTGGAAGGCTGGGGCAGGCGGATTTCCGAGTTCAAGGCCAGCCTGGTCTACAGAGTGAGTTCCAGGACAGCCAGGGCTACACAGAAAAATCCTGTCTCGAAAAACTAAAAAAACAAAAACAAAAGAAAGAACTGTTAATGGGAGTTCCGCAAGGGAGATTAGATAAAAACCTGGGTTAAAGCAGATGGCCAATCACAGGAAGAGTCCACCGGGACAGGTCAGCATGCAGCAAGGCACTTCTAATTTTAGGGAAGCAGATTTGGGACACAGAGAGAAGACATATCTGTCTTAGGGTTTTACTGCTGTGAAAAGACACTGTGGCCAAGGCAAGTTTTATAAGGGCAACATTTAATTGGAGCTGTAAATCCATTCTCATCAAGGTGGGAACATGGCAGCATCCAGGCATGGTGAAAGAGAAGCTGAGAACTCCACATCTTCATCTGAAGGCTGCTAGTGGAAGACTGAATTCCAGGCAGCTAGGATGAAGGTCTTAAAGTCCACAACCACAGCACCACACCTATTCCAAAAAAGGCCACACCTTCTAATAGTGCCACTCCCTGGGCCGAGCATATACAAGCCATTACAATATGTATATCCAATTTTTTTCTCCATAAAAAAAAAAAAAGTTCTACATCATAAGACAGAGGGATGTGTTACTAAAAGTTGGGTATAATAAAAGGATGGACCATGTAGACACTAGCATATCCGGGGATCCATCCCATAATCAGCTTCCAAATGCTGACACCATTGCATACACTAGCAAGATTATGCTGAAAGGACCCTGATATAGCTGTCTCTTGTCAGAGTATGCCTGGGCCTAGCAAACATAGAAGTGGATGCTCACAGTCGGCTATTGGATGGATCACATGGCCCCCAATGAAGGAGCTAGAGAAAGTACCAAAGAAGCTAAAGGGATCTGCAACCCTATAGGTGGAACAACATTATGAACTAACCAGTACCCCGGAGCTCTTGACTCTAGCTGCATATGCATCAAAAGATGGCCTAGTCGGCCATCACTGGAAAGAGAGGCCCATTGGACACGCAAACTTTATATGCCCCAGTACAGGGGAACGCCAGGGCCATAAAAGGGGAGTGGGTGGGTAGGGGAGAGGGGGTGGGTGGCTATGGGGGACTTTTGGTATAGCATTGCAAATGTAAATGAGCGAAATACCTAATAAAAAATGGAAAAAAAAAAAAAAAAAAAAAGGAATTAAACTAGTGATCCAACAGACAAATGTTGTAAAGGATGAAGACATACAGTTTACCAGAAAACAAAATACAACAAATTTAAGTATCTGAAAAGAAACTATAAGCTATTCTCTTCTGTAAGATGCTAAACTGTTTCCAGGGACATTTTCAGATCAGTATGGTATCTTATCCTTTCATTAGATAGCACTGTACCAAGTGTGAGGAGATTGAGATCGCTAGTGTCAGAGGTTAGAGTTGTACAGGGCAGGAGCTTTGACAATCAGACTCCAGATCCTCCATCCTGTTCAGAATCAAAATGTGAAATTTTGTGTGTATGTATGTAGGCCGGGACCGAAGAGAGGTATCTAACCAAGTGGTAGACATAAAATAGTTTTAAAAAGTTAAGAACTAGTCCAGGAATGAGCCAAAGCTCATGGCCAACACATTTAATAATAAGTAGTAAGTCCCAGAGTCATTGCCCTTGGGAACTAAATGGCCAGGAGGAAAAAGAGTTTATAATTTTTTAAACCTATTGAGGACCTGAGTTCAAATTCTCTCCAAGTACCCACATAAAAAGCTAAGCATGTCTGGGCATGTGTGTGCAAGCCTTTAATCTTTAATCTTAGCACTCCAAATGCAGAGGCAGACAGTTCTCTAAATCAGAGGCCAGTCTAGTGTACTCAGTGCTACCAGCATTCAACACACTTTTCCTTTTTTTTTTTTCCCTGATGGCTTTTTGTGTACTCTGGTTTGCTTTAGCAAGGGTAGAAACTTATAAAAGCCATGAGGAGCCAGCCAGTAAGCACCCCTTGAAGGCCTCTGCATCATTCCCTGCCACCAGGTTTCTGCCCCGTTTGAGTTTCTGCCCTGATTTCTTTTGATGATGAACAGTGATATGAAATGTAAGCCAAATAAACCCTTTCCTCCCAAGTTGCTTTGGTCATGGTGTTTAATCACAGCAATATTAACTCTAACAACTGCAAAAGGGTGCTAGTCATCCATGTCTCATTCAGCACAAGACAACTCAAGGGACTGGCTCTGGCAAGAGCACACTCACAATGAGCCCGTGTGGGAACTCTCCAGTGCTGCCCTGTATCTTACGCGAGACCTTATGTAGAAGAGGGAGGAACGACTTGGTAATTAGAAGCACTGGCCACTCTTTAGAGGACCTGGGTTCAACTCCCAACACTTACATGGCAGTTTATCTATCTGTAGCTCTTCTGAGCACAAATATGCACGCAATCAAACACCTATATAAATAAAATTTCTGGGCTGGTGAGATGGCTCAGTGGGTAAAGCACCCGACTGCTCTTCCGAAGGTCCGAAGTTCAAATCCCAGCAACCACATGGTGGCTCACAACCATCTGTAATGATGAGATCTGACTCCCTCTTCTGGGGTGACTAAAGACAGCTACAATGTACTTACATATAATAAAAATAAATAAATAAATCTTAAAAAAAAAAATTTCCAAGAATTGTTATTTACTTACTTATTCAAAAAAGTCTTGCCTGGCCTTAAACTTGCAATCCTCCTGTCTTCACTTCCTGCGTGCTGGTACATGTATCCACTACCAAGCCTGACTGTTTAGAACAGAACCCTGAGTGAAAGCTTACCTGGATCCACTGTTCGCGGTTGATCTCTACACCATTGGCCCGTAGGGAGGTGATGGCTCGGTCAATGATCTTTTCCACCATCTGAGTGTTCCCATTGGCCTCCTCCAGTTTGGCAGCTGTGATCCAGATGTGCCGATCTGTAGGAATGTTCTCACGTGCTTTATTTAAGACCTTGCGAGCATTTTCATAAGTTTCTAGTCTTGCCAAAGCAAGCCATAGCTATACAAAAAAGAGCCATCAGGGGGGGAAAAAAAAAGAGGAGAAGTGTGTTGAATGCTGGTGGCACCTAGTGTCTTCCAGACTGGACGGCAAGCCAGTCTCAATGGTCCACAGCACTTCTGCAAAGTGCTTTCTGAAAGCTTAAGCAGAGCCTATATCACTCATAGGAGCCGTTTTCACTACATCAACTGTGTAGGTATACTTCTGACACTGGTTAACACAAAAGGTTGATGGGACTCTTTAAATGTGCAGGGTGCCAGACTTGACAGTAGGGGCTAGGCCAAAGGTGAGCAAGATGGATTCACAGACAGTTGTATGATGAAACTTAGCCTTCTGGAATTCTCATGCCTCAAAGCTACTAACTGCAACATTCCACCCCTAAAGTGTGCACTCACTCTTTATTTTAGTGTGAGTGTGAATGTGTGTGTATGTGTGCCAGAGTATAGTTCATAACATAGTTTTCTGTAGCTGTCAGGGATGAGCAAAGAAGACTCGGTTCTGTCTATCTCTGTCTGTCTACCACATGCACTGTGCACCACTCACTTGTACTTTGCACCATGGCAACTGAAGCTACCTGTTACCTTATTTGGCAGCTATTGTAGGATGCCATTTCAGGCTTCATATTGTCCTCTACTGCCAGGAATTATAGTTTAAATAAGCAGCATACATATGCAGTCTTAGTTAGGCACTGGACTTAGGCCTTCTGCAGTGGGGTGGTGGGCCTGAGCCCGGCAGACTCACCTCTACACTGGTGGGACAGCACTCTACTGCTCGGCTCAGCATGATTCTAGCATCTTCAGGCTCTTCAAGCTCAACAGCTGCTTTCCACAATCGAACAGAGTTTGGAACATGCTCAAGTGCTGGAAAAGGTCAAATAACAAGAGTGTCAGGAAAGTACTGCCAGATGGATAAGAAATGACCCCCTCCATGCCCCTACCCCTAACCCCTGATAATCAAGGGCTACAGACATGCCCATTTTGTGGGTTCTTTGATGTTGGGACAGACATAAAGCCAGACAGGAGACATTTTGATGTAGGATAGTTCTGCCATTGTTTGAGAGCTTTGTTCCTCTAAGCCTTTGTGCCACCCATCAGGGCAGGCAATCTTTGCAATGTTCCTTCCATTCTCAGAGCCAGAGCAGACCGGCTGCTCCAATGCATACAAACTAAGCCTTAGGTGTACATCACTATGCTGACTATAGCTGGCAAGTAGGAGCATCATGCACTTGAGATGTACAAGCCAGAAAAATGGGAGACATTCTATACAAACCCAAAGGGCCTACCTTTGGGGGAATTTTATAGGTTCTCAAGGTCTGGGGCACATTAGGACTTCCCTTCTATGATGAAACCCAGTACCTCTTTTCAGTAGGTACTTCTACTGAAAGTTAACACCTGGCCTGGAGCAAGGAGAGATGGCTCACAACCATCTGTACAGTTACAGTGTACTCATATACATAAAATAATTAAAAAAAAAAAAGAAAGTTAACAGCTAGTCTCAGAGCCTTAACCCTACAGGTGCACCCTCTGCCAATTGCTAAGTACTCTAGATTTTGCCACATGGTGAGACCTAAAAGGACAGACAACTCAACCGTGAATCTACTAGCTTCTTCTTACTCCACAGATCCGACTCCACAGATCCGACACCACTAGAATTAATTGTGCTAATCCTCAGCACAGAAGAAAGCTACACTCTCCTGCCACATCTGCTCACCTACTGAGGAAGATGATCCTAGCAGGGAACTAGGACTGGCTAAGACCACAAACATACCTGACCATGCCTCGGGATGGGGCAGATGTGGAGCTTCATCAGGATGGAAACAGAAAAGATGGGGTGGAGCAAAGGCAAGGACAGCATAGATCCCAATAGGATCCACAGGCAGACACTTCCCACAACTAGAAGCTAATGACTTGTCTGCTACCCTATGAGCGGATATATGGTTCTAGAAAAGCCTTAGGACCGAAGGACTGAGAAGAAAAAAGTCTTGTCCTAGGAGTAAAGTCACTGGGATAGTCCATTAAGACATACAGTGTGGTGGTCTGAATGAAAATGCCCCCATAGATTCATAGAGAGTAGCATTACTGGAGGTATGGCCTTGTTGGAGTTAGCGTTTCACCGGGGGTGGGCTTTGAGGTTTCAGAAGCTCAAGTCAGGCCTAGCAGCTCAGAGTCTCTTCCCATTGCCTGCAGATCCAGATGTAGAACTCACAGCTCCTTCTCTAACACCATGTGTGCCTGAATGCCATCATGCTTCCATCCATGAGGATAATGGACTACTGAACTGTAAGCCAGCCCCAACTAAATGTTTTCCTTTATAAGAGTGGCTGTGGTCAGGCAGGGCATGGTGGTATATGCCTTCAATCCCAGCACTCAGAAGGCAGAGGCAAATGCCTGGTCTACAAAAAGTGAGTCCAGGACTGCCAGGGCTCTGTTACACAGAGAAGCTGTGTTTCAGGAGGGAGTTAGGGGGTTGCCATGGTCATGGTGTCTCTTTCTAGCAATAGACCCCTAACTAAGACATTCATACAGGACGAGCCTTCTATCTATTTTTCACTTTAGTCAGCATGGTGGCCAGGCAGACTAGCTGGATAATTTCCCAAAGCTCTTAAGAGCACCAGAAGACAAAAAGGCCTTTAAGTCAAGTGCTCAACCTAACACGAAGTGCCACCACGTGCATATGTCAACTTACACAGCAGAGCACACAGGTCTCTGAATGTGCAGTGCTGTCTGAGACATTCCCATAGTCTTCACGTCCTACTTTTACTTCTCCAAACCTCACCACCAAAAGGCCTAGTCCAGAAGCAGAAAAATTCAGCCAAGCTGTGAGACCAGCACTGACTCCTGTGGTACAATCAGGTTGCCAACCACACTCTGGGGAGGCCATTTTCCAGGTCAGATGATCTTGAGTCTTAATTTAGCCCTTCTATTTGCAAGTATAAAGTTAAGAGTATGTAGAACCCACAAGGCAAAAACAAAAAGATTATACATTTAAGACTAGCCTGGGCCACATGTAAGACATGGCTACGTGTCTTTAAAAGAGAGAGAACACAAAAGAATGAAGGAAGGGAGGGAAGGAGGGGAGGGGGGAAGGAAGGAAGGAAGGAAGGGAGGGAGGGAGGGAGGGAGGGGAGGAAGGAGAGGAAGGAGAGGAAGGAAGGAGGGAGAAGGAGAGGGAGAGGGAGAGAGAGAGAGAGACAGAGAGAGAGACTATAGTCAAAAAAAGCAAAAAAGCACCAACTTATGATCCAGGCCTTAAAAGGTCTAGGTCGCCGGGTGTGGTAGCGCACACCTTTAATCCCAGCACTTGGGAGGCAGAGGCAGGTGAATTTCTGAGTTCAAGGCCAACCTGGTCTACAAAGTGAGTTCCAGGACAGCCATGGCTACAGAGAAACCCTGTCTCGGAAAAAAAAAAAAAAAAAAAAAAAAAACCCAAAAACCAAACCAAACCAAACAAACAAAAAAAGGTCTAGGTCACTGGATCACTAATCCAGGTAGAGAGATAACCCTTGATCCCTACACAAGAGGGAAAAGGAAATCCTAAGTCTAGTATGGTACACAGTATGGTATATTTGCCCCTTGTGTGCATGTGGTAACAGTGGTGTTTCTACCACTTCTTCCTCTTCCTTTGTGCACTTCACAATTCCATTTCCAGAGCACAGGCTATCCTGGAGGGGCCACAGAGTCACAAACCTGTCCTGAGTAAGGAAAACTTGGATGACAGTGAGTGCTGAGCTCATGCACTATAGAAAGGTAATGCATAGCCCCCCAATCAGTATGAGAACATCCCTACTAAGAAAGTCCAAGGGCAAAGGCAACCAGCCCAGGAAAAAGGACTAGCTCATTACCAGCTCCTTAACTATGCTCACAAAAAGTCTGAGCAGAGGAGGAGTGAAACTGCTCTCCAAGAGAACAAAACACCAGAAAGCAAGGCCACTACCTCCAAGGGACAGTCTGAGGAGCACCTCCCAGAGACGCTTACCTTTCCGAAGAACACGCTTCTTTGCTCGAATGTCTGTTTCTAGCTCTGCTGCTCTGATGTAAATCCTAACAGACTGCGGGAGATGACGGACAGCTTGTGCCACCACAGCCTTGGCTGTGTCCCCAGGCTGTAACCTAGCTGCTTCTAGCCAGACATCTTCACTCTGGGGGAAAGAGAGCAATAAGAACATGGACAGCAATAAGAATAAGAACATATGCCTGCCTGGGAAGTTCTCATTTGTGCCTAAAGTTCAAACAATTCCACAGAGGGTTTCTTTTATTATCAGAAATTACCTAATCCACACAGGAAAGCATATGACATTCAGTTGGTTTTATAGCACTTTTTGATCTCATCTTTATCATCCCACACAAAACCTGTGTTTTGTTTTGTTTTCGATTTACTTATTCTTATTTTATGTATACCGGTGTTTTGCTTGGATGCATATCCAGAAGAAGGCATCAGATCCCCCAGAACTGGATTTATAGGCAGTTGTGAGCTGCCATATGGTGTCTAGCAATCATAAGTCCTCCAAAAGCGCAGCCAGTGCTCCAAACTGCTGAGCCGTCTGTCCTGAGTCAACATCTAGGTTTTCTATATTATGTGGCCTGAGAAGCTCCCAGGTTTATCACTTTTAGTGATGTTAACCCTGCCATTATAAAGATAAGTCAGTCTCTGCTCCATACAAAAGCATCAAGAACTTCCTTTCCCTCCGTTTATAACCTTACACTGGCTCTATTTTTCCAGTGTAGGTACCATGCCCAGCAAAAAATAGAGGGTTTCCTGGGAGCATAAATCATGCAGCTGTCCAGAGAAATATGCTATAGCTTCACCTTGGGGCACATCTCTGTCCCTTTCATAATAAGGTTTCGAGCTACTTGTAACTTTCCAGTGACTTCTTCCAGGCGAGCTGATGCAATCCAAGCTGGTGGGTGATGAGGGTTTGTTTCTCGAACAGATTTGAGAAGTAGTCGTGCTTTCTTGATGTCACTGTAAATATTAGAAGGCACAAAACATCAGGCCACACTATTAGAGGTGTGGCAAGACCCAGGGAGAAGGCTGCTCCACGCATAAATTGTTAAGGAAAACATGCTGAAGTCATAAAATCCAAAACAGCTCTACTCTTTTTTTTGGGGGGTGGGGGGGACTGAGCAAACAAACTGAGGTCTGACTATCCAGACAGGAAACATGAAACCATTAACAAGCTGCTTTCTAGTTCATCATAGGCATTGACCTTATTATTTATAAAATATTTAATATACATAGTAAAGGAAAATCATTTCTCAGAACATCCATGTCATATTTTGACTGTATATTCTTTTTTTAGAAACTCCACAACAACACAGTAAGCAGAGTTCCCACTTCACCCATCAGTCCTGTGGCACACTCACTTTATGTCCCCGCCATGGGTTGGGATCATGGAATTTAGATCTGTCAGGTAGCCTTTGGGGTCCACAACAGTCTGCCCACTCACTGAGTCAGATACCTGCGAGACAGGTAAAGGTGCGAATCAGCTAGACATCACCAGTAATGTTTAAAACAATGAATTATTAACAACCCCGAAGGCCCTCCCATCACATCTCACTAAGAGTAAGTAGTCAGGAGGAAAACAACCTTATTGTAACTCAAACAACAGTTAGTGATTAGAAAAATGTCTTCTACATGAAAAGTGTAGAAATCGTCTACAAGGATTAATACTGTAGTATTAATTTCAGCATCACTGAAAGTGATAAACCAGGCAGCTTGTCAGGCCACATAGAACACCTAGAGGCTGAAGCCAGAGAGATTCAGCAGTTCAGAGCATGTAAAAATGGCTCCCATCGGCTCATATGCAAATACTTGGTTCCCAGTAGGTGAAACAATTTGGAAAGGCTTAGGGGGTGTGCCCTGTTGGAGGGGATGTATCACTGGAGGTGGGCTTTGAGGTTTCAAAAGACTTGGCTACTCTAGTAGTGTGTGTCTCTCTTCTAAGAAATGAAATGAGAAGAGAAAATAAAAGTAACCAAGACACTAAGACACAGAGAGATCCTAAAAGTCCTAGGGGGGGGGGGGGAGGAACTCAAGTAAACATTAAAAAAAAAAGTCTTTTCAAGATTGACTCAAGTAAAAAGTTGGTAATTTCAACTTTTTTAAAATTTCAATACAGCAGTTCATTGTACTATTCTTTTTTTTTTTCTTTCTTTTTTTTTTTTTTTTTTGGAGACAGGATTTCTTTGTGTATCCCTGGCTGTCCTGGGACTCATTCTGTAGGCCAGGCTGGTCTCCACCTGCCTCTGCCTCCCTGAGTGCTGGAATTAATCATTCTACTACTCTAATTGTAAGTTTTTACATTTCCATGATAAGCCATGTCTGACAACAGACATGTAATCCCAGCTACCTGGCAGGCTGCTGCAGGAATAACCAAAGTTTAAGGCCTATCTGACTACATGATGAGCTCAAGGCCAGCCTAGACTGGGAGCTGCTGAGTATTAGTTCCAAAATTAAAAACTACAAAGAAGCTGGGCATGGTGATGCATGGCTTTAATCCTAGCACTCTGGAGGCAGAAGCAGGTGGACCTCTGTTAATTCGAGGCCAGCTTGGTCTACAAAGTGAGTTCCAGGAGAGCCAGGGCTATTACACAGAGAAACCCTGTCTAAAACAAAAATAAACAAACAAAAAAAACTATTAACAGCCAGCCTGGGTACACACCTTTAATACCAGTACTCAAGAGGCAGAGGCAGGCAGAGCTCTGGTCTACACATCAAGTAGTATCAGCCAACTAGTGAGACTCTGACTCAAAAAAACAAAACAAAACAAAAAGTATAAAAAAGGCCTGAAGACTAGAGAGGTGGCTCACAGCAAGCATAAAGACCCAAATTAAGGGCTGGAGAGATGGCTCAGCAGTTAAGAGCACTGACTGCTCTTTTTTTTTTTTTTTTTGGTTTTTCGAGACAGGGTTTCTCTGTATAGCCCTGGCTATCCTGGACCTCACTTTGTAGACCAGGCTGGCCTCGAACTCAGAAATCCACCTGCCTCTGCCTCCTGAGTGCTGGGATTAAAGGCGTATGCCACCACGCCCGGCCCCTGACTGCTCTTCTGAAAGGTCCTAAGTTCAATTCCCAGAAACCACATGGTGGCTCACAATCATCTGTAATGGAATCTGATGCACTCTTCTGGTGTGTCTGAAGACAGCTACAGTGTGCTTCTCTAAATAATGATAAATAAATAATATCTTTTTAAAAAGACCCAAATTAAAATCCCCAGCAGTCATGTGTTACAAACAAACAAACAAAACAAACCCTATGCATGATCATGGGTACATGTAACGCAGCACTTGGAGGAATCCTGGGAGTTCACCAGCCGGTCAGTCTCACCACAACAGAGAGCTCAGGCGTCAGGTGCGAGGCAGGACACCTAACAGCCTCCCTCTGCTCATGTTTTCCTACTCTAACTCCATGGGTATAGGCTCTTTCCTGAGCAGCGCCTCCCCCCCCCCCCATTTTTGTTTGGGTTTTATTGCTGTGAAGAGACATCACAACCTTATAAGAGTTTATAAGAAACTCTTATAAAGGAAAACATTAATTGGGGCATAGTTTCATATCTTCATGGCAGGAAGCATGACAGCATGCAGGCAGGCATGGTGCTGGAGGAGCTGAGAGTTCTACATCTTGATCCAAAGGCAGTAGCAGGAGACTGCATCATACTAGCCAGACTTGAGCTTCACAGACCTCAAAACCTGCCCCCACAATGGCACACTTCCTTCAGCAAGGCCACACCACCTAATAGTGGCACTCCATATATGCCATTCCTGTTCAAACCAGCACTCACCCACCCACCCACCCACCCACACACACACACAACAAAGGTTTAGTAGTTCAGAAGTAGAATATTTGCCCAACTAGCGTATGCACAGCCCTGTGTTTGATCTCCAGAACTGAAAAAACAGAAACAAACAAAAAAGCAATGACAAGCAACAATAAAAGTATAAATAGCTATAATAATTTGATTTTTAAAATTCACAGGGTTAGGGATTAGTTTGACAGGAAAATGTTTGCCCAGTATGTATAAGACATGGATTTAATCCTCAGTACCTTAAAAAAATTGCAAGGAGGACAAGGTGGACATGCCTACAATATATCAGCACTTACAAGACAAAGGCAAGAAGACTATGAGTTCAAGACCACCTGCACTTCATAGTAAGTCCAAAGTCAGTCTAGGCTAACAGTGAGACTTATCTCAAAAAAAAAAAAAAAAAAAAAAAAAAAAAAAAAAAAACCTCAAAGAGGGATGCAAGGGCAGGTCAAATGTAGATCAAACAGTAGAGTGCTTGCCTATCAAAACCTCCCTGGGTTTGATCTCTAGCATCATATAAAGCAAGTTGTAGCCTCAGTACTAGGGAGATGGAGACAGGAAGATCCAAAGTACAGGGTCATACTGAACTACACACTGAATTCAAATTTACCCTGGATGAAACCCTGTTTCAAAAGAAGAACAACAACAACAGGGAGACTGGAGAGAAGGCTCAGTGGTTAAGAGCACTTGTTGCTCTTGCAGAGAACCAGGGTTTGGTTTCCAGCATCACATAGTTGCTCATAAACACCTGCAACTCCAGTTGCAGGGACCCAATGCCCTCTTGTGAATTTGAACACCACAAAGCACAAACATGTTACACAAACGTGTATTCAAACATGCAAGCAAAACCACTCATAAACATAAAATGGAATATAAAAAAATAAATAAAAAGGACAAACACTAAGCAAACAAGGGCAAACATCTTGAATATCTATTTCTTTAAATATTAACTACATAAAAGAACGGCCAACATTACTAATCATTAGGAATATGCAAATAAAATTACTACTTCACACTCATTACAATGGCTATTTTGGGAACCAGGAAAGATGGTTTAATTGGTAAGTGTTTGCCACCAAAGCATGAGGGCCTGAGCAGTGCCCATGAGAGCTGGGCACAGAAGTACCTGCTTGTAACTACAGTGCTAGGTGGATGGCAACAGGAAAATCTTCTGGGACCTGCAGGCCAGTCAGTCTAGTGGAAGTGGCTATCTCTAGCTTCAGTAAGAGACCCTGTCTCAAAAAAGAAGTGAGATGAGGGCTGGGAAATAGCTCAGCATGTAAGAGAACTTGCTGCCCTTGCAGAGGATATAGATTCAGTTCCCAGTACCCACATAGTGGCTCACAAGTGCAAGCTGTAATTAAGATCTTATCCCCTCTTCTAGCCTTCATGGGCAACACATATATATGGTGCATAGATATACATCCAGGCAAGATGTACATAAAATGCATAAAATGAAAATAAATCTTTTAAAAAAAAAGTCTGCTTAGTTGCAGTAGGAAGGCACTGTGTGTTATCTCCAACTACCTGGAGCAGTCCACAAATTCTGAGAAAGAACAAAACCAAAGAGAAAGAGATAAGGCTTGCTTAGAGCTAGGAGGTGTGGGGGTCTTTCCTCACCCACTGCAAGGGGCAAAAATTATGCCTTTAAAAATGTTTTTAAAAGACAAGATCTCACACTATAACCAGGCTGGATTCAGGCTCAAGGTGATAGTCCTGCCTCAGCTTCCTAAGTACTGAAATTACAGGTGTACCACCACACCTTTCAACACTCTTAAGAAAAGACAGGATAACAGCACAAAGCACAGAAAAAGGGGAAGGGAGAAGAATTACTTTTCTAGTGACTGGGCATGGTAGTGCGTGCCTAGAATCCCAGCACTTGGAAGATCACAGTAGAAGGATCAGGTCATCCTTGGCTACAGTGTGAAGCCCACTAGGCTACATGAGACTGTCTACCTTTCCTCCAAAAAGCCAGGTACAGTAGCTTATAACTATAATTCCAGCACTTGGCAGTCAGAGGCAAGAAAATTTCTACAAGTTCAAGACTAGCCTGGTCTACATAGTTTCAGGCCAATTACATGCCAAATCCTGTCTCAAAATAAAACAACAAAAATACCAAGAAGAACATGGCAGAAGCATTCTGTTTTATACAGCCCTGGCTTTGGTATTATTTGCCAATTTAAAAAAAAAAAGAAAGAAAGAAAGAAAGAACGAACAAATAAGGCTAAGGTAAGAGAATAAAAGACACCCAAAGCTGATGTCTGGCTTCCATACATAAGCGCATACAGACATGCATAAACCCACATAAACATGTACTGCATCACACACACTCACAGAGAGACAGACAGAAAGAATATTGAGCTAGAGAGAAGGCTTAGCAGTTAAAAGTGCTTTCTGCTCCTCCAGAGGACCTGAGTTCAGTTTCCAGAGCCCATGTCAGGAGACTCGTAACAGCCTATTAATTCCAAGACCAAGAGGACTGGATGCTTCTGGCATCCACGGGTATCTGTACACATACAGCAGACACACAACACACACAAAAAAACCATAGACACATGAATAAAAATAAACATAAAATAAAAATTGGGGAAAATGAGGAGAATCTAGAATCCTTACGCAGTTAGAGCTGTGAAATAATGCAACTACTACTACTATGGAAGCCAGTGTCACTGTTCCTAAAAAATTTAAACAAGGCTATCATTATGCCACAATTACACTTCTGAGAATATACCCTTAAAAACTGAAAACAAGGTCTGAAACAAGTATTCGTATGATCATGTTCAAGAGCAGCATTATTCTCAGAACCAAAAGTCAGAAACAAAGCATGTGTCCACTGAGAGGTTGATGAATAATACATGAATATACGTTCATACACACAATTAAATATTATTCAGTCTTATAAAGGAACAAATTTCTAATACATGCTAAACATGATCCAGGAAGACAAAGAGCCAAAAGCACAGTAAATGAAAATATATGGGGGCTGTGGAGATGGCTCAGTGGTTAAGAACACTGACAGCCAGGCGTGGGGGTGCACGCCTTTAATCCCAGCACTCAGGAGGCAGAGGCAGGTGGATTTCTGAGTTCGAGGCCAGCCTGGTCTACAAAGTGAGTTCCAGGTCAGCCAGGGCAGAGAAACCCTGTCTCAAAAAACCAAAAAAAAAAAAAAAAAAAAAAAAAAAAAAACAAACTGACTGTTCTTTTGCAGAGGATCTGGGTTCAATTCCTAACACGCGCATGAAAGCTTACAACTGTCTCTAACTCTGGTTTTAGAGGGTCCAACACCCTCCCACAGACATACTTGCAAGCAAAATTCCAACATAAATGAAATAAAAATAAGAATATAAAACATGGGGGCTGGTGAGATGGCTCAGTGGGTAAGAGCACCCGACTACTCTTCCGAAGGTCCAGAGTTCAAATCCCAGCAACCACATGGTGGCTCACAACCATCCGTAATGAGATCTGATGCCCTCTTCTGGTGTCTGAAGACAGCTACAGTGTACTTACATATAATCAATAAATAAATTAAAAAAAAAAAGAATATAAAACATTTTTTAAAAGTTCCTCTATTGAGGGCTGGAGAGATGGCTCAGAGGTTAAGAGCACTTGGTTGTTCTTCCAGAGGTCCTGAGTTCAATTCCCAAGAACCACATGGTGTCTCACAAGAATCTGTAATGGGATCTGATGACCTCTTCTGATCTGTCTGAAGACAGCTACAGTGTACTCATATACATGAAATAAATAAATCTTTTTTTTTTTTTTTAAGTAACTCTGTTAAAGACAAAGGAGGAGGAGAAGGAAGAGAAAGAAGAATAGCAGCAGCAAGACAGACAGTCAGGCAGTGGTGGCACATGCCTTTAATGTCAGCACTCAGAGGCCAACCTGGTCTACAAAGTGAGTTCCAGGACAGCCAGAGCTACCTAGAGAAACTCTGTATTGAAAAATCCAAAAATAAATAGATAAATAGAATAAAAGAAAAGTACCTATAATGAGTCCATCTAAGTTATTGAAAGCAGAATGGAGGTTGTTGAGGATTAGGGTAGAGGTAGACTGTTAAGTGTTTAACATAAATAGTTTTAGGGGGTCTGAGGAAATGGCTCAGTGGTTAAGAGCACTGACTGCTCTTCCAGAGGTCTTAAGTTAAATTCCCAGCATCATGGACATGGTAGCTCAAAACCATCTGCAATGGATTCCGATGCCTTCTTCTGGTGTGTCTGAAGACAGCTACAGTGTACTCATATAAATAAAATAAATAAATCTTAAAAAAACGTTTCAGTTTGAGATGGCAAAGAGTTTTGGAGGTGGATGGTAGTGATGCTTGTATAATAGTGCGAAAGTACTTACATCGATAAACATAAAAATGACTAAAATGTCCAGGCATCATGAACATTATTATATCTGTATATATGTATATTATATTGGCATATTATATCTGTAGCCCCATCAAGGCAAGAGGCTCACTTAAACAACGTAAGAGGACAGCCTAACCACAGGCATACTAAGACCCTGTCTTACATAAACACATGCAAAATGGTTAAAATGGTAAATTATAGTGCTGGGGTACAGTTCAGTAAGTATATTGCTTATCTAGCAGGAGTGAAGCTCTGGGTTCTACCCTAACAATTATTTTTATCAAGGGTAGAGAGGGACATAAAGAAAATAAAACCTGTCAGACATAGAGGTGCGCACCTTTAGTCCCAGTAATCCCCAGTCAGAGGCAGATGGACCTGTGATTTAGAGCCCAACCTGGTTACACAGTGAATACCCAGTCAGGGCTACACAGTGAGAAAAAAAAATTTTTTTTAAGAGAAAGAATTAAAAAAAAAAAAAAAAGGATGTAAAGTTATCACGGTACATATTTTTCCTGTTTTGGGTTTGTTTGTTTGTTTTTGTTTTTTGTGAAGGTTTTTTGTATTTGATTTTTTTTTCCCCAAACAAGCCCTGGCTATCCTGGAACTTACTCTGTAAAACTAAGCTGGCCTCAAACTCAGAGATATGCCTGCCTCTGTCTTCAGAGGGGAGTGTGCTCCTCCACCACCTGGCTCTGTTTATTTTTGTTTTGTTTTGGTTTGTTTTGGTTTGAGTTTGGAGATAATAGTTCTGAGGTAGAACACCTGCCTAGTATAATCAAGGCCCTGGGTTCCATCCTTGGCACCACGAGAAGAGAAGAGAAGAGAAGAGAAGAGAAGAGAAGAGAAGAGAAGAGAAGAGAAGATGAAACAGAATAGCATTAATTGCTTCTCACTGCTCTTACAACAGCTCTGGAGGAAAAACAATAAACCAAAGGCAACAAAATGACACTGATATTAAATACAAATCAAACTGGAAAATCTACTGTCACAATAAAGATGTTTCTCAGACCCTCAGAGACTAACAAGGCTGGAGAGATGTTACACTGCTCTTCCAGAACCCAGACTTTTGATTCACAAAATCCACATGCTGGCTCATCTTTAACTCTGATTCCAGGGAATCCAATGCCCTCTTCTGGCAGCTGTAGACACTGCACACACACAGTATACAAGACATACAATACAGGGAAAACACCCATACACATAAAATAAAAATAAACAAATCTTTAGAAAAAAATTGACAAACTGGAAGTTCACTGAGTTCAGAGATGGACAGTGTACTTTAAACAGGCAGAGGTAACAAACAGAATCCAGCTGTGCCAGGTGCCAGAGCATCATCAGCAGGTCCAGGATAGGAGTGTAGAACAAGGAAGGTAATATTCAAAGTAAAAATTCCACTTCAAAGACATTACAAAAATGCTAACTTAAATGTGCTGCATAGAAGTCTATGAATTCGAAACACAGTAAGTTAAGAGAAAAAAAAAAGGAAAAACCACCCAGAATTTCTCTGAAAATCAACTACTGAGACCATGCATGGCATCAGTCAACTGTGATTCTAGCACACAGAGGCTGAAACAGGAGTTTGAGAATAAACTTGGGAGGAAAAGATAGGAACTCTGTGAATTCTAAGTCAGCCTAGTTTATATAGAAAGTTACAGGCCAGCCTGAGGCTACACAGTAAAAATGCTGCCTAAGAAAAGAAAAGAAAAGAAAAGCAGAGCAGAGCAGAGCAAGGGCCAGGGCCAGGGCCAGGGCCAGAGATGCAGCTCAGTCATAGCATGCTCACCTAGAATATAAAAAAAGTCCATCTCTCCAATAGCACACACAAAAAAACCATTAAATCACACTGCATATTTTACAAGGTAAAATAGGCATACACAAGTTAACATAAAAGGTGCAATCAATAAGCTATTGAGTTTTTTATTATAAAATACTTGCTGTTATAAATTTTCAAAAATACAGTAACAAAGGGTTAGGAATTTAGTTCAGTGGTAGA
The DNA here is from genome assembly GCF_000001635.26 of Mus musculus. Lineage (NCBI taxonomy): Eukaryota > Metazoa > Chordata > Mammalia > Rodentia > Muridae > Mus > Mus musculus. The sequence continues at coordinate 181,622,743 of NC_000068.7, read as the reverse complement.
ACACTTGCCTAGCAAGTATAGAGCCCTGAATTCATTCCCAGTGCTTACAGAGTTAAGCTTTATCAACAGAGCATATGGACTTTGTTGGGAACACACTCATCCCCTATAATGGCCATATACCACCAAGGGACAGACTAGCAGGACAAACGGGGCTGGACCTTTATTTGTTTTGCTGTGTGTGTTGGCATGCCCTATAGAGAATCACACAAATACTCACCTGTAGAAAGAATCTCACCTACTCTATGACAGGGCAGAGTATCAATTTCATGATAAAACACAAAGATAAACTTTACACATTTCTGTTTTTAATTATTGAGTGTTTTGTTGCACACGCTAGGTAAGTGACGAACAACTGAGCAACATCCCCCAAATATTTTGCTTTTTCCCCATTTCAGTAATAAGAAAAGATGCATTACGAATTCTCACCTGGCTAAGCCTCATGTCCATCAGGGTATTCCTTGCCTGGCCAATCTTCCTCATGTCCAGCTCCCCTGTACCAGGTGTCATCAATCCAGGTGTCATTCCACCTGGGTATGGAGTGTTCAGGCCTCCCGGGTAGGGTGTGTTCAGACCTCCAAATTGCTAGGGTGAGGATAAGACAGTGGTTTGAACTGTCATACTGAAGATCCCCACCCACCTCGTCTCTATGTCCTAATGAGGCATGGCTACACTGACTCTTGCCACAGCACAGTTAGCTACAAAAACAATCAACACTCACCCTTCTCACCACACCCTCATCCAGACTAAAGAAGCCCCATTTGCCTCTGTTCAAATACTCACAGTCTGTCGGGGATCCACAGAAGTATGGTTCTCTCCAGTCTGTAAATGTTTGGCAAAGAAACTATCAGGAACAGGAGTCAGCTTCTCATAACGTGGGTTCCGTTGACGTTTGTTTCTGGCATCGCCAACTTCTGGGATGCTCAGCCACTCTTCTTCTGTGACTTCTGCCAGCTTCCTCTGGAGATACATAGATCCCAAACATGAGTTCTTGTTAGATGTCACACTTGCTCTCCCCAAGCCTCTGGCCTATTGTGCCTTAGAAAAGACAGAAATGCTTTTTCCATTTAAAAAAACTTGATAGCCAGGCAGTGGTGGCCCACACCTTTAATCCCAGCACTTGGGACGAGGGGGCAGGCGAATTTCTGAGTTCAAGGCCAGCCTGGTCTACAGAGTGAGTACCAGGACAGCCAGGGCTGCACAGAGAAACCCTGTCTTGAAAAACCAAAAAAAAAGAAAAAAAAAAAAAAAAAAGAAAAACAACTTTATTCTTTATTGCATGTAATGTATATGTATGTGTGCATACGCATACACGAGGATACATGCAAGAGCTTTTACCTACTGAGCCGCACTGATAGCCCTGGTTTTCCACTTACTTTAGAGAAATCAATTCATTGGGTTGGCACTATTTTACCAAAAAGTAAATTATCAGATCAAAGTCTAATAGGTAGTTTGGAAAGACTATGCCTAAATGAAGAGAAATTTAATAAAGACTGTTTTCCTACCTTTAACAGTAAAAAATGGGATTTCTTTTTTTTTTGGCTTTATTTTTATTTTTTTAATTTTTATTTTTTTGGTTTTTCGAGACAAGGTTTCTCTGTATAGCCCTGGCTGTCCTGGAACTCACTTTGTAGACCAGGCTGGCCTCGAACTCAGAAATCCACCTGCCTCTGCCTCCCAAGTGCTGGGATTAAAGGCGTGCGCCACCAACACCCGGCTGGCTTTATTTTTTTAAGGATTTATTTATTATTATACATAAGTACATTGTAGCTGTCTTCAGACACCAGAAGAGGGCGTCAGATCTCATTACGGGTGGTTGTGAGCCACCATGTGGTTGCTGGGATTTGAACTCAGGGCCTTTGGAAGAGCAGTCAATGCTCTTACCCACTGAGCTATCTCGCCAGCCTTTTTTTATTTTTTAATGTATATAACAGATGATCAAACTGACACTGAAGCACAAACTTCCCTAAGCAATTAATCCTCTGAGCTAAGTAAAGAGCATCATTAGTAAAGGCTCCATAGCATTGCACCAGAGCAGTCCTGCCTTCTGCTGCTTAGGTGAAGGCCTGGAAGCCAGTAATGCTAGCCCACCTGCTCACCTTAAGGTCTGAAAATTGCTGCTGGATTTTGGGACGTTCCATTCGGTATTTCTCAATCTCTTCTTTCTCCCTTTGCTCTCTAGGAAATAAAACATGTACCTGCATTAGAAATATCACATGTAGGCTTAGGGCACTTGTTCCCATAGAGAACCCAGGGTTATTTTCCCAGGACCTACGTGGTAGCTCACAGCCATCCACTGCTCCAGTTCTAAGGGGTCCAATGAATGCCTGTTTTTGACATCTATGGGCACTAGGAAGGCACTTAGAACATATACATACACGTAGGCAAAAAAGTCATATATATATAAAATAAATAAATCTTAAAAATGAAACCCATTAAGGAAAGAAAATTATCTATTGCAAAACAAAATTGGTTTGTTGTATATCTTAATTAAATAACCAAAAACAATTCCACACATTTAATAGCTAACTAGAATGTATTTTAGGCAACTATAGATATAGTAGCAAATCTAGTTGTTCAATTATTTACCAAAGAAAACAGGCAAAAACTAAATAAACTGGGTATCTTACTTTCAGAGATATTCAAGTAATAGTATGTTTACATCAAAATAAACCTATTGTAGTCAGGCAAAGTAACATACACCTGTAATCTGAATACTGGGAGGCAGAGGTAGGCAAATCTCTGTAAATTCAAGGCCAGTCTGGTCTATGTATCTATGTAGGGAGTTCTGGGACAGCCAGGACTATGTAGAGAGACCCAGTCTTTAAAAAAAAGAAAAAGAAAAAGAAAAAAAAGAACACTATCAGGAAAATATATTTTACTCCCCTAAACTGCACACCTGGCCACACTTTAACCCTGTACACTGTAGTGTTAGATGTAATGGACCAGCCTGACTCCATTTTAAGGATGGAAACCGTTTTGTTATAAGGTCAGAAGAAGTTCATTTCCATTTGCTGCAAAATTCAAGTTGACCATGCGTTAGCCTGTTTCTAGAATTTGACATGGTCCCCACCCTATGGAGTTTGACTCACACCTTGAATATACCCAAATAAAATGTTCTGCCTAATAATTTAAAAATGTTTAGCCAAGTCCCCACATAACCAAAATTCTCTAAAAATCTTCTAACCCTCAAACCCCCCCTAGCCTTGCTGGGGTTTTTTGTTTTTATTTTTTAACTTTATAAACCCTATATTCCTATGTACAATGCTATGTTGCTTAATAAATGGAGTCAAGGTGGCAAGTGAAAGTCTAGATTGTTTTGGTTTGAGTTTGTGGTTTGGAAGTTCATGCCACATGTCTCCACTGTAAAACGGAATGAGTCAAACGAGGCTTGGTGGGTGAAGCAGACTACAGGGGTCGTGTAGAGAGCAAGCTGAAGTGGTCACTGTGGTGGTCACTTGGTGCTATGTTGGGCAGGTTTGGAACCTGGGTGCCCTATTTAAGATGCAAGGCTCTCATATTTGTTCTGGAGGGCTTTAAGGTAGCATCTTACACTGAACTCTTAATGTGTCAAATCTGTGTGTCTAGCTAGCCCTCATTATACAAGATACAAAAAAAACCTTGTATTTTATTTGACAAGCTGTAAGCCAAGATTGAGCGGGTCCTGAGCTATTCTGTTACATCCAACCCATAGGCCCTGCATTAACTTTGATGCTTAAGTCTTACTGGGTTATTTCTGCCCTGTCAACCTGTCCTCAGGATCTACTTCTCCTTGCAAGATGCTCAGGATTCATCCAGCCTCCTGGTGGCCTCCTCCTCTCTCCATCTCCTGTCTTCTCCCTGTGGTCTCTCTTGAGACCCCTCACATGATTCTTAGGTCCCGCCTTTTTCTCTCTACTGCCCAACCATAGGCTCCAGCCTTTTATTAACTAGTCACTTTAAATTGGGGAGCAAGGTTTACACAACAAAGGCCAGTGTATGTAAGAAGTGTCACTCATCTGGGGGCAATCAGATCTTGGAGTTGAGAATTTAGCATTTGAATACATAGCAGCAGACCAACCCCAATCCCTGTGCTTATGTTCTCTTAGTACGTTACCTTAATATGGCAAGTTCTGAATTCTGTGTCCTAGTTTTGGGAAAGTTTATAGGAAATGAGCACATGATACTGCGAGGCATAGTTATGTTGCTATGTAAGTTTTGTTTGGATTTATTTTTGAAGCGAGTATCTAGTGCAGGCTTCCTGGAATTTGCTGAAATATAGCCTAGGCCTGCCTTGAACTCAAGAGATTTTCCTGCTTCCACTTCCCAAGGCACGAGATTAAAGACAAGTTTCATGTGTTCAGAAGAAACCATACTCTGAGGTGGGCGTTGTTATGCACACCTTAAATCCCAGCATTTGGGAGGCAGAGGCAGGCCGTTCCATAAGTTCTGGTCTGTCCTTGCAGTCAGCAAGAGGAAAAACCTGTTAATCCCCTCTAACTAGAGTAAAGCCCATTACCCATATTTTTTGGTCAAATTAACCAAGCTTTATTTTCTGTCATACAGTGCTATCTTCCTAAAGCGGGGTTTGAAAATATAGCATTGAACACAGGAATATAGGGTTTATAAAGTAAAAAAAACAGCAAAGCTAGAGGGTTTTGAGGGTTAGAAGTTTTTTAGAGGAATTTTGGTTATGTGGGGACTTAGCTAAACATTTTTAAATTATTAGGCAGAACATCTTATTTGGGTATATTCAAGGTGTGAGTCAAACTCCATAGGGTGGGGACCATGTCAAATTCTAGAAACAGGCTAACGCATGGTCAACTTGAATTTTGCAGCAAATGGAAATGAACTTCTTCTGACCTTATAACAAAACGGTTTCCATCCTTAAAATGGATCAGGCTGGTCCATTACAACTAACACTACAGTGTACAGGGTTAAAGTGTGGCCAGGTGTGCAGTTTAGGGGAGTAAAATATATTCCCTCTCTCTCCCTCCTCATGGTGACTTCCCTGGCCTCCTTCCTTGGGACCAGTGAACTTGCCTGCAGTTTCCCAATAAACCTCTGTGTGTGTGTGTGTGTGTGTGTGTGTGTGTGTGTGTGTGTTTTAATCTGGTTTGAACTGGTTCATTTCACTAGTGGAGAAATAACTTATCACCAAGCACACATATGATACACAGATATACATACAGTCAAAACACTCATATACATAAAAATAATACAAGTTTTAGAAGATTCTTGAAAGCTCAAAATATTTTTTTAAAAAAAGACAGAGAAAAAAGAAAAAAGGAAAAAGAAAAAAAAAAAAAAAAAAAAAAAAAAAAGGCCAGGCAGTGGTGGCACATGCCATGCCTTTAATTCCAGCACTTGGAAGGCAGAGACAAACAAATCTTAGTTTAAGGTCAGCATGGTCTACAGAGCGAATTATAGGAAACCAGTACTGCACAAAGAAACCCTGTCTTGAAAAGCTGAAAAAAAAAAAAGGAAAAAAAAAGCTGAGGCTATATAGCTGAGGTGTATGGGGAGGGGGGAGCATACAGTTAATTCACTAGTAAAGTATCTGCATAGCACACACAAGGTACATGTTTCTGAAAGACAAAACAAAACAACCTAAAAGCTGGGCATTGAGGCACACACCTTTATACCAAGCACCTGGGAGGCAGTGGCAGGTATATCTTTGTGAGTTCAAGATCAGCATGGTTTACATAGTAAGTTCCAGAGCAGCCAGAATTACAGGCTGAGACCCTGTCTGGGGATGGAGACATAGTTCCCAGGTTTCAGTCTCTGCATACTCCCTCAAAAAAGGTAACACACTGCTGGACATGGTGGTGTACACACTAAAGAGGCAGAGGAAGACAGATCCCTGTCAGTTCCAGGCTGGCCAAGCTACACAATGAGACCCTGTCTCAAAGCAAGAAAGAAAAAAAAAAGGTGTAGAGACAATGTTATTGTGCCCTGTGTAAAGATTATCCTTGTATTATTTAAATGCTGATTTATGTGGCCCCATATCTAGTTGCAATCCTTATTCCAAGAATCTCCTATCTCAAAGTTGTGTAAACATTGCTCCCCAGTTATACCCTGTTTGGTAAATACAGAACTGATCAGTCAATGACTGAGCAGGGGAGAGAATGGGGGTAGACTTCCAGCCAGGGGGAGGAGAGGAGGAGAAAGGAAATGGGGATCCAGCCAGGGACCCAGAAGATACCATGAGGAAACAGCTGGAGCAGAGAAAACCATAAAATGCAAGCACCTCAGGGATTGTGGCTGGGAGGTGGTCAGACCAGTTTACAGGGTTAAAAAGATTAAGACTGTTCAGTGCTTGTGCCTTAAAGTTTTAAATAAATAAAATAGTCCAGTCTAAATTATTTGGGAATAGCTGAGTTAGGCAAAAACTGCAACAGTTATAAATCTGCACTAACAAAAAGTATTCCTGATCACAAAGTAATGCCCCAAACTCTGCTGCTCTGCTGCAGCTTCTAGCTCTGAGGCTGTCCTAGCTCTGAGGCTGTCTTGCAAACACCCAGCACTTACGCAGGTGCGGCTGTTACAAACTAAGGTCCAAGTAGCCTCCAAAGTCAACATACAGACTACTATTGCAACTTTCCTCCCAGCCCCAAATAAAACAGAACAGCAAAAAAGTTATTTTGATAAACACAGTATGGAACAGCATACCTTCTCTCTTTTCTTCTCTCATCCATCCTTTTATCCAGAGCTGCATAAATAGCATCTGCTTCCTCATCATCTTTTTCATAGGGCCCACTTGAGAAGAGGCTCCCAGCATAGCCATTAAACTAAGAACCAAACAACACATTTAAAGGATCAGCCTTCCCACCAACATAGAAAGCATGCAAAACACTCACATGTAAAATAACTAAATCTTAAAAAAAAAAAAAAAAAAAAAAGACAGAAGGGCTATTCCAGTTAGAGGAAACTAAGCATACTTGTTCACTTCTGCTGCTATAATAAAATATCCTGCTTTAAAAAAAAAAACAAACAAACAAAAAAAAAACTTAGGAAAGAAAGGGTTTATTTGATTTACAATTCCAGGAAAATTACAGAGGGAAAGGCTCAGAGAGCTGAACATAGCACATCCATATTCAAAGGCAGAAAATAAACACAACCTTGCTTCCATCAGGAAACTAGCTTTCTTCACCCTTATATAATTCAGGGCCCATGAAATATTGCCACCTACATTCTGGGTGGGTTTTCTTACTTCAATCAATAATCAAGACAAACGCCAATAGACAGGCCCACAGGACAGCCTGATCCTGATAATTTCTTTATTGAGACTTTCTTCCCAGGTGATTCTAGATTATGCCAACCTGATAGTTAAAAGTAAAATCTGTACCTTAGTTAATAATACAGTGTCAATATTTATTCTAGGATTCCATAATTTATTAAAATTTGTAAGATAAGACAAACTTCCTTTTTTGAAACAGATTTCACCATGTAGCTCTGGCTGGCCTAGAATTTGCTATGTAGAACTTGCTGGCCTTGAACTCACAGGGTGTACCTGCTTCTGCGTCCTGAGTGCTGGGCTTAAAGGCACAGGTCACTATGCCCAATAGTTTAATTACTTTTAGTATTTTATATATTCTGAGACAAGGTCACACTTTGCATCACTGACTGGCCTGGAATACCCTGTGTAGACCAAGATAGCCTCAAACTCACAGAGATTCACCTCCCTCTTCCTCCTGACTACTGAAATTAAAAGCACGCACCATCACAACTGCCCTATTTTTATTTAGGTATGTTGTGCGCGGGTGCCTGCAAATGTGCAGATGACCAGAAACACTGATTCCCCTGGAAATAGAGTTAGAAATAACGTGAGCAGTTTGATCTTGGTGCTGGGAACTGAACTAAAGTCCTTTGGAAGAACAGCAGTACTCTTAACCACTGAACCATCTCTCTGGCCTTTACTAATTTTTTAAGATATTATTTTCCCAAGATCCTGCAAGTTAAGTCTCCTGAAAGATGTCAGTTGCGTATACCAAGCAACAAAGAAGTTCAACAGCAAAGTTAAAGCAGCATTTGCACCATCCCTGAAGAGCATCCAGCACAAACACCAACAAGTGGTGCTCTGAACCCACACGTGCATCTCCTTACAAGAGAGACAAAAGCAGCACACAGCTCTTTACCGCTCTCTCACACACATTGTTAAAGATGGAAAACAAAGCTGGCAGTGGTGAGAGATGAGTAATCCCAGCACTCGGGAGGCAGAGGCAGGCAGATTTCTGAGTTCAAGACCAGCCTGGTCTACAAAGTGAGTTCCAGGACAGCCAGAGCTACACAGAGAAACCCTGTCTCGAAAAACCAAAAAACAACAAGAAACCCAAAAAGATGGAAAATGAATCGGAGCTGCCTCCTTGTGGCTGGAGAGAGCTGCCACAGAAGCCTGACAAAAGTTACTTCATCAAGAACTTTATCTCCTAATTCAGAGCACAACTGTGACAGTAATGCATTCTGTAAGTATTCTTTTTATTTCTTATTTTCTGTTATTTAATTTGCATTCTTACACATATGTCTCACGATGGTCTTGGTTTTGTTTATACATTGTCTAGTTAGATTTCTCATGAGACCACAGGAAAAGAATAAACCTTGTTAGGGTTAAGCAAGAGAAGAGAAAACTACAAAATCAACAAAATGACAAGAATCAATACACACCATTCTATAAGAACTGAATATTAATGGCCTCAACCCTGTCAATCAAATGAAGAGATAGCCTATGGAGAGGGAGAAAATATAAAAAACTCAAGAAACTAAACATCAAGAAAAACAAACAACCCTTGGGACTGAAGATAAGTCATTGGTTAAGAGCATTCCAGAGGAGAGGCCCTTGGTCTTGCAAAGAGCATATGCTCCAGTACAGGGGAATGCCAGGGTCAGGCAGCAGGATTGGGTGGGTTGGGGAGCAGGGCAGGGGAGGGCATAGGGGGCTTTGGGGATAGCATTTGAAATGTAAATGAAGAAAATATCTAAAAAAGAAAAAAAAAGAGCATTCCAAAGGTCCTGAGTTCAAATTCCAGTCTAGAATGAGATCTGGTGCCCTCTTTTGGCTTACAGGCATACAGACAGACAGAATGTTGTATGAATAACAAATAAATAAATAAAGCACTGAATGCTCTTCCAGAGGGCCAGAGTTCAATACAACAAAGCAGCTCACAACTGTCGGTAACTCCAAGATCTGACACCTGCACCCAAACACACACGCAGGCAAAACACCAATGCATGTAAAATAAAACAAAAAAAAAAAGGTAGCCCAATTCTCAAAAGAATACATATACATGGCTAATAAATTCAAGGCTGGGCGTGGTGATGCACACCTGCAATCCTAGCAACTCAGGAAGCTGAGACAGGATTGGTGCTGTTGAGTTCAGAGACAGCCTTCTGGGTTTCAGGTTACCCTGTGTGAGTGTGGTCATTGTGAATGTGAGATCCTACTTACTATTTAAAAAAAAAATTAGTATTCAAGATCGTTAACCACCAGAGAAATGCAAATTAAAAATACTTTAAAATTCATCTTACTCAGTCAGAATGGTTACTGACAAGGTTAGATTGTCAATTTGACACAAACTTTAAGACTTGTCACCAGAGAGTGTTCTATGAGGCATCTTTGTTTCTTTCTTTTTTCAGACAGTCCCACTATGTAGTCTTGGTTTGTAGACCAGATGGCCTGGAACTCACAAAGATCTTCCTCCCAAGTGCTGGAATTAAAAGTGTGAGCAACCACACCCAGCTGAGGCATTTTCTTAATTTCTAGATGATATACGAGAACCCAGGCCACTGTGGACCATGCCATCCCTAAGCAGGTGGGCATGGGCTGTATAAAAAAGCTTCGTGAGTAAGCCAGTGAGTAACTTCCTCCATGGTTGCTGCCCTGATTTCCCTCAATAATGGATTGTTACCTGGAAGTGTAAGCCAAATAAAACCTTTCCTCCTGATGTTGCCTTTTGTCATGGTGTTTACCATGTCACAGCAACAGAAAGCAAACTAGGTAAGAAATGGGTACCAGAAGAGCAGGACTGCTGATGTAATAAACTTAATCATGTTGTTTTGGTGAAGGACTGTGGAAATAAATGTGTAGAACTTTGGACTGGAAAAGCCATTAAATGCTTAGAGCTTAATGAGCTGTTCTGTGGAAATTTTGAACAGTGGTTTGAGAAATGCAAATGTTTGGAGGCCTGGCTTTTGAAATTTTGAGTGAAACAAAGACTCTATAAAGGATAGTTATGTCACATTATGTATGGATCTATGGAAGTCAAATCTGCACTTCACTGGGACAATGAATGTTGATCACCAGGGCCTGATGAACACTAGCTGTGACCAGCATCAAGGTGAAATCGTCTAGAAAGCATTTCTTCAGGGTCAGCCTGCAGAAGCTGCTGTAGAGGGAGCTACGGCTGCATCTTAAGCTGGCAGCCAGACTTGGTAATGTGTATGATGGCACTGGTTTTGTTTGCATGAAAGCAGCACAACTGAAGAAGTCATGAGAATAAACTCAGTCTTTGTACCATGTGATAGTGTCAGGAGAGGCTATTGTGAACGTGTATCCTCAGTTGCCATAGAGACCCCAAGATATTGAAGATGCCAGGTGAGATGACCACCAAGAAAGAATATGGCAGAGGTGAAGTAGAGTCATCTTGAGGCAACCAGATAAGCTATGTGTGCCACATACGGCAAAACTGAAGAAGTGCAATTGCCCAAGGTTTTTTGAAGCCCAGGAGATCATGAGTGATTCTATATGCTAGATATTGAACTACAGAGCATGGGTATACACTACTGGGTTTTGTTTTACTTAAATCTGATAGTTAACTATGCCCTGGCTCTTCCTTTATAATAGGGTAAAGGTTTCTCCATATTGTCTCAGCTGAAGCCATCTTTGGTTTCTACTCCCTGCCCTGAAAAGTCCCATGGGCAAATATCCAACCCTGTTCTAGAAACTCAGGGTCGAAATGCCCCAGCTAACTGCATATGCTTGGCTCTTGTTAAATTGCTTGTTTGCTTCCCTCTGCAACTGCCAACCATGATGTAGTTTTTTCTGTGTCCTTCATCTTTAAAAACTCCCTGTAATATGCACTTGGGGCTGCTCTATGTTCTTCTCCAGGCAATCACTAGTGAGCTTAATACAGAACAGACTCTCAATTCAAACTCTGATCTCTGGGTTACCCCATAACACTTTGGGGATTAAAAACAAATACATAACTTGTTTTCCATTTTACAAGGCTCACAATTAAAGAGATATTGAACTTTTTAAAGTGTTGGCAAATTTAAAGACTGTGGGATTTTTAAAGTTGTATTTTAATGTGTATTTAAATATGATATGAAAGTGGAACACAGAGAATACTAGGAGTTAAAAAAATTTAACTTGGGGAGGGGGGTGCTGGAGAGATGATGACCCAGTGGCTAAGAGCACTGACTGCTCTTCCAGAGGTCCTGAGTTCAATTCCCATCAGACCTCATTGCAGATGGCTCACAACCATCTGCAATGAGGTCTGATGCCCTTTTCTGGTCTGTCTAAAGAGAGCAATGGTGAATACATGAAATAAATAAATCTTTAAAAAAAAAAATTTAACCAGCCAGGCCAGGCGTTGGTGGCACACGCCTTTAATCCCAGCACTGGGGGGGGGGGGGGGAGAAGAGCAGAGGCAGACGAATTTCTGAGTTCGAGGCCAGCCTGGTCTACAGAGTGAGTTACAGGACAGCCAGGGCTACACAGAGAAACCCTGTCTCCAAAAAAAAAAAATTTTTTTTTTTTTACTGGGAATGTGGGTGAGAAGAAACAGGAAAGTAGTTGGTAGGGGTGGGTTAACCAAGACTAAAGATGTATGGAAAACCACTACTTTGGAAACCATAATTTGTTTTTAAAAGAGTTTGAACACAAGTACTCTGCAGGAATAGATTTGGCGGTTTGAATAAAAATAGTCCCCATAGATCCACAAGGAGTGGCACCATTAGGAGATGTGGCCTTGTTAGAGAACTGTATCACTGTCTATTCCTGTTGTCTGTGGGTCTAGGCAGATGTAGACCTCTCCTGTACCATGTCAGGCCTGCGTGCCATCATGCTTCTAGCCATGATGATAATGGACTGAACCTCAGAAACTCTAAGCCAGCCCCAATGAAACGCTTGCATTTATGAGAGTTGCTGTGACCATGGTCTCTTCACAGCCATAGAAACCCTAGCTAAGAAACATGGGTCATTAACTGAAAATCTCAGACCAGATGTGGCAGCAGAATTTTAGTAGAGCCATTATATCTGATATGAACTCTGGAGTGATGGCACCTAGATTTAGAAGTAGCCTTTTGTAAATATTGTCATCTGAAGTGCATAACTTAGTCCTATGATATACCTGGCAAACCAGGAAGTCTCCTATGGATAAAAACTCCCTCAGACAACTTCTAGATCAGATAAGAGGTTTAGTATTTGGAAATTGACTTGCTAAAGGCACCTTTTGTGTAACAATAAAGAGGCTCTGCAATGGAGTCCAGAGTTCAGTCCTTCAGAGGCTGATCCCCTGCTGTTGAGAAGCCTGAAATTGGGCTGGTGAGATGGCTCAGTGGGTAAGAGCACCCGACTGCTCTTCCGAAGGTCCAGAGTTCAAATCCCAGCAACCACATGGTGGCACACAACCATCCGTAACGAGATCTGACTCCCTCTTCTGGAGTGTCTGAAGACAGCTACAGTGTACTTACATATAATAAATAAATCTTTAAAAAAAAAAAAAAAGAGAAGCCTGAAATTCAGCCTGCAATGTCTCTTTCTTGGACAGATGGTTCCAGAACACAGGATGCCTCCCAATGAATTCACCGGTCAAGGAAGCCCCAAAGGGTTCCTTTAAAACAACACAAACTGTTGCATTGTTCTTGGCTGCCCTCCATAGCAAGATGGTAGACCCTATTGCTGAAGACACAACACACTTTGGTTGCTGGACATAGAAAATTCCAGAAAAACTGGAATTGACCTGAAACTTTTTATTGCTGGCTGGCTTTTGTAGGGCTGAAAGGTGTCATGCAGGCCACTTAGGAAGAAATGTCATTAATGGCCTTATATCCAACAGTTAATCTTGAATGCAATAATACAAGTCTTCCAAGCAAAATGTACCCATGGGTGCAATAGAGGTGGGGTTAACCAAGTGCTTGAGGCCTGCTCCACTGTAATATTTTCATACATGAGTCTATAAATCTGCACAAAAGCCTATGACTTGGGAGGTCCAGGCTATAGGGAGAAACCTACTTCTATTGCTTTACTAAATAGAAATGTCAAATTGGGGGACTGGAGAGATGGCTCAGCAGTTAAAGAGCACTGACTGCTCTCCCGAAGGTCCTGAGTTCAATTCCCAGCAACCACATGGTGGCTCACAACCATCTGTAATGAGATCTGATGCCCTCTTCTGGGGTGTCTGAAGACAGCTACATACTTACATATAATATTATACTTATATAATATTATACATATATATATATATATATTATACATATTATACTTACATATAATAAATAAATAGATAGATAAATAGATAGATTTTTTTTAAATGTCAAATTGCTTTCTACTTATGTTTATATCCATAGATCCAGGCTACTCCTAATCTTTACCAAAGTAGTCTTCTACAGTGAATGAAAAGAAAACCTAACAAATTGTCAAAGTGCTAAGAATAAATTATAGTAAGTGCTCATTCCTAAAATATCTATATCATCCGCCCCTTCATAACTAGAGATAATCATTGATGAGAGGTTAAAAGGTATCTAAGATTCAAGGCCAGCCTGGTCTACAGAGTGAGTTCCAGGACAGCCAGGGGAACACAGCGAAACCCTGTCTTAAAAAAACAAAAAAAAAAGGTATCTAAGAGCAAGGGATGGGTGGGTGCTGTGAAATGCTATCTTCTGAGTATGACATAGCTACTGCATTGGGGAACAAGACAAAGTTAACATCAGTCAATATTCCAACAGGTTGCACTCAGTGGGTTGACTCTGTGGGTACCAAAAAAGAGAAGAGATCATGAAGATGAGATGAGAAAGAGACCTGTTGGGAAGTACTAGGGTTGAGGTGGACCAGAAGTAGATAGGATCAAAATACACTGTACACACGTGAAGTTGTCAAATAATAAACAAAACATATTCTAAAAAAACTTCAGTTTTTTAGAGATTAGAGAGATAGCTTATCAATTAAGAATGCATAACTCCTCTTTCAGAGGACTCTAGCACAGTACCCAGCACTCTCTTTGGGAGAGTCACAAACACCTCTAACCCATGTCCTGGGAGATCCAGTGGCTCTGCCTACCTCAGGCCATGCATTCATGTGCACCCAGGCCGTGCATTCGTGTGCACACAGGCCGTACATTCGTGTGCACCCCGGCCGTGCATTCATGTGCACCCAGGCCGTGCATTTGTGTGCACACAGGCCATGCATTCGTGTGCACACTTACTCATCCACAGAACTTAAAAATAATAAAAGTAAACCTTTAAAAACTATTTTCAAAATCACCTCATCGTAGTTGGTATCATTCAGATCTTCATCATCATCATCAGCCGCCTGATTTTTCTTCATCTGGTCCCCCACAGTTCTCTTCCCTGGTGGGGCATGGCGATCATCCACAGGATCATTTGCATCCCGAGCAGGCCCGATGTCTGATCGGGTGGTGAAGCCAGTGGCACTAGGGGAAGCCCAGAAACATCATTATTTAAGTGACCCCGATCCCATGCTCTCTTTTGATCATCATTTAGTAACATCACTTCTCACACTTCTGGGAACTTCCAGAGATTCTAGAACCAATGAACTGGATGCCTACACATTCCTGGTCTTCTTTGTTTGCTAAACTTGTAACCTATAATGAGTAAGTCAAAGACCGTTTCTCTTCATTCCAAGGTGTCATTTCTTCTTCACATATACACACTATATAGGCCTATAGAAGTCTGAGTCTCACCCGGGCAGTGGTGGCGCACACCTTTATTCCCAGCACTTGGGAGGCAGAGGCAGGCGGATCTCTCAGTTCGCAGCCAGCCTGGTCTACAGAGTGAGTTCCAGGATAGCCAGGGCTACACAGAGAAACCCTGTCTCGAAAAACAAGAAAGAAAGAAAGAAAGAAAGAGAGAGAGAGAGAGAGAGAGAGAGAGAGAGAAAGAGAAAGAAAGAGAAAAAGAAAAGAAAGGAAAGAAAGAAAATGACACCTCATTCCCCAAAAGTGGGGTAAGTAGTTTTTGGCCATTCAATGGGTAATGGGTGTTTGTCATCAAAAGGCATGGAGGGGGTGAAGGGTTGGTTAAAAATTGTTAATGGCCAGGCAGTGGTGGTGCACGCCTTTAATCCCAGCACTCGGGAGGCAGAGGCAGGCGGATTTCTGAGTTCGAGGCCAGCCTGGTCTACAAAGTGAGTTCCAGGACAGCCAGGGCTACACAGAGAAACCCTAACTCGAAAAAAATTTTTAAAAGGCAGATTTCTGAGTTTGAGGCCAGCCTGGTCTACAAAGTGAGTTCCAGGACAGCCTGGGCTACACAGAGAAACCCTGCCTCGAAAAAAAATTTTAAAAAATTGTTAATGGTTTGGTCAGGGAGGAAACAAAACAAGGGAGGTTACATTCAGGGGACTGCTTTTTCTCTTTCTTTCCTCTATCCTTTCTCTCCTATCTACTGCTGGAGAGAAGGGAGGAGAAGGGATGAAAAGAAAAAAAAAAGGGGAATATTAGTCTAGAGAGAATCTCATATGAGTGTCACCTGTCAATAAAAAACCCTATAGCTAAAGAGCTGAGTCAGGAAATGGGAGGTGGGACACTAGCAGGAAGAGAGGATGCTGTGAAATAGAGAGAGGCTGAGGAAGAAGCAGGCCAGGACTGAAGGAGAGGTAACTAACCAGCAGGTAGATGAATTCAGGTTAGAATCGAGGGGAGATCTGAGCTGGAACACTGAGGAGACAGAGGTAAACCTCAGGGAGCCAAACTCAAGAGAGAATAAAGAGGAGATTCACCCAGGACTTGGACACATGAAGCTGAGGACAAGTAATGAACCATATGGAAGACACAGACTATGTTGAATAGGTTAAGTAAGTTATGAGTTAGTCAGGGAATGAGCCAAAGCTTATGGGTTAGGCACTTATTAATAAATAATTAGTCTCAATGTCATCATTCTGGGAACAGGGGCAGAAGAGAGGGAAAACATTTATTTTTTTTACATATAGGAATAAGATATTTGGTTATAACATATTATGTTTCAACTCAGTTTAAGGGATTGTAATCTATGGGATTCTTAAAACTTTAATGTTAAGTTCTAGTACTTTTGAAATATGCTATTATAAACTGTTAAGGATAAGTAAGAAATGTGAGTTAGTAGTCAGACAATCAAACTCACAGTCGTGTTAGATAGTAGTCTAGTTTATTACAGAAATGTTTTCAAAGTTGAAAGTATAATAAATAGCTAGAAACAATTTATATATTCTATATAGTCTTAAAAAACCTCAGAGATCTACAAAATATGGCATTTAAAGATGTTTTATTATTATTTTTAAAAGGAGTGCTTTTGTTCTTCTTTCTCACTATTTTTTTTTTAAAGATTTATTTATTTATTATATGTAAGTACACTGTAGTTGTCTTCAGATACACCAGAAGAGGGCATCAGATCTCATTACGGGTGGTTGTGAGCCACCATGTGGTTGCTGGGATTTGAACTTCGGATCTTCAGAAGAGCAGTCGGGTGCTCTTACCCACTGAGCCATCTCACCAGCCCCAAGATGTTTTATTATTAAAAGATCTTTTTTGACGAGACAAGCGCCTGCTCCTGGCAGCACCCCCATTGTACTTCAAAGATTATATGGCGTAACTGCAGACCAACTATTATCCAAACTAGACAAATGACACAGGGACATCAACCACCAAGCTCTGCAAAGACAAGGTAGGCAAGTCCTTCATATTTCCGAGTTCACAGTCTGTCATACAGTGGGCCAGAAGGCTGAATGAAGATGCTGCTCCTAGGACTCAGAGAAATCTATGGGTGACTGTCCAGTCAACCACCAACCTCTGTCACTTCAACAGTTCTTGAAGCTGCTTGACTGCACGTCCTGCATAGCCAGGGAAGTTTTATTTCCTTCTCAGATCTACAATGGAGTTGAAGACTAGCTAGTCTCACAACTAAGCTTAAACTGTTTAGGATTTCAGAAAAGGTTTTAAAATCTAAGAAGATGCTGGGCGTGGTGGCACACGCCTTTAATCCCAGCGCTCGGGAGGTAGAGGCAGGTGGATTTCTGAGTTCGAGGCCAGCCTGGTCTACAGAGTGAGTTCCAGGACAGCCAGGGCTACACAGAGAAATCCTGTCTCAACACCCCACCACCACCAAAAAAAAAAAAATCTAAGAAGATATTCTTAGGTTTATAAATGCAAGTTTTGATAGAAAATTATTTAAGTACAGAATTCTAACTCACCAAGATAGGATAGATAGTAGAGTACTTTCTCCAAAGTTGTCAAATACAAATGGACTAGATATTGTGAATGTAATTCTTACCTGATGGTTTAATAATTGTTCTTATTGTATACAATTTATTGATGTAAGAGAAAAAGCCTTTTATTGGACTAAAAAGGGAAAATGTAGCGAGAACCTCTTATAAGCATCATCTGTCAATAAAAAAGCTTATGGGCAATGAGCTAAGGCAGAAAACAGGAGGTGGGACTTACAGCAGGGAGAGGAAGAATTCTGTGAAACAGTTAGAGAGGGGGATATTCACCCTGGAATGCTGAGGAGTTGGATGTAAACAAACACACAGCTGAAGTCAAGTTAGAATATTAGAATATAAGGGGGATTCAACGGGAACGCTGAGGAAATGGACATAAACCAGCCAGAACCCAGGTTAGAATAAACAGGATAAAAAAGAGCGAGTCGGGAAACAAGCCAAAGCTTATGGCCTAGGCATTCACTAATAAGTAGTTAATCTGAGAGTCATTATTTCTGGGAATTAAGTGGTCGGGAGTAAAAACCCTTTTTACAAGTGGCAGATGGTCTTTATGTAGTCCCAATTCAATTAAAATTTAAAACTGCAGTGGACTTAAAATGTTGTGCTCTCTTTCTCTGAATCTAACAAATGCTTGTTAAAGAAAAATCCAAAATCTCCTCACATCACAAGACCCACCTGGTATGGGACAGGAAAACAACAAGCAAGGGACTAGTCTATTGTCACGGATCTCTCTCAAGCTTTCGGGTTTTCATCTGCTAAAATGTTTCTTTTTTTTCTTTTTCTTTTTTTAAAGATTTATTTATTTATTATATATAAATACACTGTCTTCAGACACACCAGAAGAGGGAGTCAGATCTTGTTACGGATGGTTGTGAGCCACCATGTGGTGGCTGGGATTTGAACTCTGGACCTTCGGAAGAGCAGTCGGGTGCTCTTACCCACTGAGCCATCTCACCAGCCCCCAAAATGTTTCTTAAAGTACAAACATTATCTTCCAGAACGACAAGATTATTTTATTTATATATATATATATATATGTGTGTATATATATATATATATATATATATATATACACACACAAATATATATGTGTGTGTGTGTGTGTATGTGTGTGTGTATACATATATATATATATATATATATATATATATATACACACACAAAGTTTGTCTTGATACTAGTAGTCATACAGAGTACTAATTCTAGAAATAAGCTCCATCTAGCTTCCTGTATGTGTTTTCAGGTTTGAGTCTGAAGCAGATAACCAGGAACGAAGTTTGTGTATCTGATAAATTGTGGTCCTCAAACCTTTCAAAGATCTGCTGAATATAGCATTTTAAACATTTAAGTTTGCTACAATGAACTGTGACCGTTCCAAACAATAACTTTTGAGGTCTCCAAAAAGATGGGCCCTGCAACAATGAATCCACCTGGATTATGGTAATGCTAACCACTGAGCAAAACTGTTCCATGCCTCTTCTACCACCAAGTTCTGTGCAAACAGTGGATTCCTTTGGGTTACCAAGCCAGGATTACCACTAAGCTGACAAACACCACTCAAAAATAGCTCTGGACTACAAAATTGCTGAGGACATTCAAATTGCTCAGTTCATATAAGACTGAAACAAACATTTTACAGAACTTTGAACTCAAAATACTTAATCCTAAGACTGCTAAATACAAACAAGCTGTGGAAAGCTTGGTAGAAACAGCTTCATTATTGTCAATAGTTTTGCTGTATTACAGTTAAAACCTTTCCTTTTCATTTAGACAAAAAGGGGTAAATGTTGCAGGATATTTGTCACACTATGAACTGAATTATGCTATTAACTGGAAAAACCTGTTTCTCGTTGTGTTGTGGCTCAGTCTTAGCACACGCTTTAATCCAAGAGCTTTCTGCTTGAATAGTGTAAACAGGATTAAATAAAGTCAACCATTGGTCAAGAAGCAGAGCAAGCAACCAATTGACAGGAAGTGAATCTAGGATTATTGAGAAAAAAACAAAAACAAAAAAACAGAGTAAGAGAGAGCCAGGAGGACAGATAGAGAGATGCACAGGAAGTAGAAGGGAGGGACATTCAGTTTGAAAGGTTTTTTTGAGAAGGCAAAGAGAGGGGGGATTTCTTCTCGGTACTGGCTGAGGAAGGTCAGCTGAGTACTTTTTCTGGCTCTCTGAGCTAGCAGGCTTTCACCCCAACATCTGACTCCTGATTCTTCATTGGTAAAATGAAGCATCTGAGATATTGTTTTTAAAAAACTAACAACAGGTAACTCTAGCCTAATGTTAAAGTCCCTGTGACTTCCAGCTCTTCTTCTTGCAATTCCCACTCTTCTGGATTCTTTTTTTTTTTAATCTAGCCCCACTGGGCTTGACCTTGTTCTTTTTGCATTTATTTTTATGTGTATGTGTGTGAAGCTGTGTATTTAACAACACCACATGCATGCAGGTGGCTGTGGAGGGTATCAGGTCCCCTGAAACTGGAGTTATAAGCAAGCTGTGAGTCTCCTGACAGGGGTCATAGGAATCAAACTCAAGTCCTTTACAAAAGCAGTAAGTGCTCTTAACTGCTAAGGAATCTCTCTAATCCCTTTTATATTCTTTAAAGAGGTTGGGCAAGACATTGGAATCAAACCCAGGGCTTTGTCAGTACTGCTCAGCTACATCTTCAGCTGCCCTTTTAAACTATTTATTTATTTAGTGTGTGCGTGTGACCTGACATATCTGTAGAAGTCAGAAGACAATTTCAGAGAATCAGTTCTCTCCTCCTACCTCGTGAATTCTGGGAACTCAAACTCAGGGTTGACAGAGCCTTTACCCTCTGAGCCACTTCACCAGCCACCTACTTGCCTTTTTATGTGCCTATACCAAATTCCACGTTTTTCCTTTACTCCCCCAAAATCTGACACTTCGTAAACCCAACTAAAATGCCACACTGCTGAATATCTCTTGACTTCTGTCCTACTTTTTGTGCTTATTTATACCAATACCGAACTTGTCTTGTGAACTGCAAGTCTTCTGAAAACGGCTGTGAATGCCTCCCTTCTCCTACCATTACCAAGGAAGACTTATGTTTCCCTAATCAAATGCATAAAAAGTAGGAAAAATACTATTCATCTACCCAACACCTTATGACTAGTGGCACTGCCATCTCTGTCCAGACGGCTGAGAATTTGAACAGGTGACCTACAGCCACACATCCTAGAGAAAAATGTTTAAGGGAAGAAAGGTATAGCACACTCTTACTGTATACATCAAAGACTCAACTGCTTCTTACAGCCAACTCGCTTACGGATATTACTTCAGACACCAAGACACTGAGATTCAGACCCCTCAGTCATATCTTAGAGTGGTAGTCAGGCCTCATGAACCTACATATTTCGACACATACATACATACATGCATACCCACTTTGTCGGAAAGGCATTATGCCAAATTACCTAGTTGTGGCGGTGAAAGTTAACCTTGTTTTTGAGACAAGGTTTCGTTAAGTAATTCTAGCTGTCCTGAAACTCGCTGTGTAGCCCTGGCTGTTTTGTAATTCGCTATGTAGACGAGGCTGGTCTCTTAACTTAAAAACGAAGGCCTCTGCCCCTGCCCCATCCCATCCCACCCACCCCCCACAACAATGCTGGGGTTAGAGACGTGCGCCACTAGCTCCAGCCCCTGGTTTTTTGTTTTATTTTGAGACGCGGTCTCTCTAGCTCTAGTGGCTGCTAGTCCAGAATCGTTCTCAAATAGGCCAAGAGCGAGCTGTGTTCCAGGGCACCAGGCACCCTACCCGGGGCAAACTCCCCCCCACTGCCTTACCCCCTGCCCAGCCCGGGTACGTAGCCCAGCGGCGCAGGCATGCCCAGGAACGGCTTCTTCTTCTTGTTCATGGCGGTGTTATTGACCGAAACACAGAAAAGCAGGGGAGCAAGTATACGACAGAAGACTCAGAGTCCTCCGGGTGTCGCAGCAGTAAGAGATGCAGGCACTACGTCACCCGCGCACCGGAAGTAGAGAGCTGGGTCACGGAAAGCCCCGCCCACCTAGAGCTTCGGGCGGAAGTCAAAGATGTGGGTTTGCAAAGTGTTTCCGGCCAGCGCTGTGTGCAGTGTTTGTTGCGGGAAGACGCGCGTGCGCGTGACGGTATTCGGTATCGCGCCACAAGGACGTGGGTTCGATTTTCATGCCAGCCTTGACGCGGAGCCGGAACGCATTAGTCCTGTTCAGGAGCGTTCCGGTGCAAGCAAGGCTGCGAAGCCACTTAGTTCAACCACCATAACCACTTCAGACTAGCCTTACTGTACTGAACCGTATGCGGCCACCGACGGTCCAGACTACGCCATCAGATCCGGGACCACTCCAACCCCCGCGCGCCTTCTGAGGACAGATGTATAGTGCACTCAACAGTGTGTGGGCCAGCGTCACAAGCTTGGGAGTGATTGTGTGCCCAGTGGCTTGAGTGGACTCACACCACTCTACTTTGCACAGATATTTTCTGTGTGCAGCTCCTCCCGAAACACAATGCCAGTCCCACCTGTTGTGTAATAATAGCTTCAGGCCGTGAATTAGGCTGTACAGGGCATTAACCCCACGCTATAAAAAGTTGCTTAGCCTCGGCGATGTCTACCTGCAGAAGCAGTATGCCACCCCTGGGAAACAACCCTGCTCCGAGTTAAACCTCAAAAATAGCTGTAAACTCCTGGTAGCTACTCTGTGTGTATGTCCCAGCCCTTTTAGGTTAGGGGCCCTCAGTGTTTAAATAAAGCAGTCTCAGCCCGTTGAGACAGTCTGCCTCTCAGCCTCACTTGTCTTACACCTCCTACACATGGGGAGAGCACCAGACTCTAGGGCCGACAGGAAAAACTGCAAGTTGTGCAGCCTGGACTCTGCTGGATCAGACAACCAGGCCTCTACAGCCAATGCTTTTCAGTGAGGTACTAAAGCAGTCCTGGCTCCCTAGACAGGTTTTTAGGGAGGAGCAGGATTGAGTCTGTGAACACTGACCCACAGGGAACTGTGCCTGACAGAGGGGCTTCACAGAGATAGGAGTATTGCCTGAAGTTCAAAGCAAAGTGGTCCGTAAATGAGGGTCAGCAAATACTCCAGTAAAGAATGAGCTAGTAGCTGACTCAGACAGATACAGACACCAACAGCCAAGCAGTGGATTGAGCTTGAGGATTCTTATGGAAGAACAGGGGAAAGGATTGTGGGTCCTGAAGGGGATAGGAACTCCACAGGAAGACCAACAGAGTCAACTAACCTGGACCCTTGGAGCTCTCAGAGTCTGAACCGCCAACCAAGGAACATACACCGGCTGAACCTAGGTTTCCCCACTCATGCATGGCAGATATGTGGCTTGATGTGGGTCCTAAATAACTGAATCAAGGGCTATCTCTACGTGGAATATGTTCTGCTAGCTGGGCTGCCTTGTCTGGCCTCAGTGGGAGAAGCACCTAGCCTCACAGAGACTTGAAGAGTGTGTGTGTGTGTGTGTGTGTGTGTGTCCCAGGGGGGGCCCACCTGCCCAGAGGAGAAGGGGAGGGGGAAAGATTGAGGGAGGGGGTAATCAGGAGGGGGCAGTGAGCAGGATGTAAAGTGAATAACTAAAAAAAAATTAAATAATCTCAAATATATATATATATATATATATATATATATATATATATGGAACGAGTTAGTGGAAATAGAAATATAGCTCGGTGGTTAAGAGAATTTCTCATTCTTGCAGAGGACATGGGTTTACCCATGTTGCAGCTCACAACTGTCCATAACCCCAGTGTCAGGAAAACCGATATCCTCTTCTGGACACCAGGTATGTATGTAGTGCACAGGTATACACTCGGGCAAAACACTCATAAAATTAAAAAAAAAAAAAGGAATGGGCAAATTAGGACACACAGGTGTTTGGGAGAGAATGATGTGGCCCTTGGCCAGACTGAGTAGCTAAAAGCGCACAGGCATGATTATCCCCACCACCACCAGACCGAGGGGACCTCGCCTGCCAACTGCAAAGGCCCTCCAGCGGGTTGCAAGAGAGGCTGGTCCACGGAGTCCTACCCAGGTGCGCAAGGACGCCTTTCGCTCTGGCGGACATCCTAAGCATACGCAGCCCCGCGCGCCGCCGATACACCTCCGAGCTCCCGGAGCGCGCCTTGCGCCCAGGGCTGGGCGGCAGGTGCTTTGCCGCGCAGACTCCCCGGCCGCGGGGACCGGCTTGGGCTTGGCCGGCTGCGGCGGGTGGGAACGCGGTGTGCGTTGCCCACCGGCCACACTGGCTGCCTGGTGCTCCGCGAGGGGCGTGTGCCCGAGCCGCACATCCGCGGGCTCCATGTTCACCGAGCTGCGGTCCAAGCTGAGCCCCCCGCGAGCTCGCGCCGGGGCTGTGCGTCCGGGCTTCGGGGAGCGTCCGGATGTGGACGGTGAGCTGGGATGGACCCAGGCACAGGAATATCGTGAGCAGCGGGCTGAGAGCGGGAAGGGTACCGGGGCCCAAGGAGAGCACCGGGGCTAGACTCAAAGGGTTTCCGGGTGCGGCCGCTGCGGGGAGGAAGTCTTTTTACTAGAGTCCAAGGGCCTTTGTCCAGCGTTATGGGGCGGGAGGGCGGCGGTTATTCTCAGGCCTTGACTTGGAGTGGGGATGACTGGCAGAAGATTCTTCACAGAGATGACACCACCACACTCCTGTCACCCTTTACTTCACATAAAGAAAAACCCTCCCCAAGCCCTAAGGTTGGGGTTGGAGACAAGGCAGAGGCGTATAATTCTGAGGTTGAGGTTGGGAACGACAGACTCTGGCCCAGTACAGGGAGGAAATAGGCGGGGCCTGGGCGGCCTTGGCAGGTGCGGTTATAGCCAAGACGTCCGACTGGTTTCCCTCATGAGGAGCCTTCTAGCCCTAGACCAGGGAAGGCCTCAGACCACAGTGCCAATTCCTTGAACCTCGCTCCATTAGAATAAATCTTATGGTACTACAGGCTACCTCAGAATAGGGGCCACACACTTCTTAAGCCCACCTTCTTTCTTCTGTTGACTTGCAGGTACTACATAGAGTTATATACAGTACTTATGGATGCTTTCGGTGCATCAAGACATTGGTCATCCCCAGACTCATGTGATTACCATAAATGACCCTAAAACTAACTTAACAAGTGCAATGAATTAGTGGGAAAAGGATTGTGTTAACTGGTACATGCCTAGCTGGCACCCTATTCACACTTGTTGTCCTGGGGTAGGCCCTGCAGAAGCCACATAGAAAAGAAATCTGGCATGTGCCTGGCAAGTGCTTCTTGTCAGCTTTCCCATCATTCAAACTTTTTGTCAGTGAGTCATAGTTAGACACTATTAAAGACAAAGAAATGTGCACACCCTGGTCCTGTATGGTATTTAGAAGGCTTGCCTGTCAGCCCAAGCCAAGGGCAAAGCAAGTCAGGGCAGCCTTAGAGATGCTGCTCGCCTGGCCTGGCTATGGCGTGGATCATCCTCCAATCTCAGTACCCTTGGGGCCAGAGTGTGGGCTATCAGCTGATAAAGGGAAAGGCAAGACCAGCTTATCTTCAGAAAGTTCTCAAGACAACTCTTGGAAAAAAAAAAAAAAAGTTTTGGTCCCAGGGGCTCACGATTCCCCCTACAGGAGAAATTATTACTCCCCTCATTGGTAGAGAGAAGATTTAATTGTCAGGGAGCTGAGTCACAGGGGAGGAGCTTGCCCCTGACCACTCTGTATGCACATCCCTGCATACAGCCTCTGCCCATTTCAGCTTCTGCCAGACTCTCCTAGAACACACAGTATCAGCTGAGAACATACCCTGCCACCTGCCTCGGACACCAGGCACCAGCCTCACGTGGCATGACTCCCGCAGCCAGAGGGCATCCAGCAGCAGGCCAATCAAGCTCCTTCAACAGCCCGGCTCAGAGATCCCCCAGGTGCCTACCTATCCCACCTAAATCCTTGCCCTTGCTCTCAGTTTTATTATCTTCACTCAACTAACCCTACCTCCCCACCTGCAGGCCCGGCTCTACTCTGATCACTATGGTTTGTACCATACAAGCCCTTCACTGGGTGGCCTGACAAGGCCAGTGGTCTTGTGGAGCCAACAAGACGTTTGCAAGTGGCTCAAGAAGCATTGTCCTCACAACTACCTCGTCTACGTCGAGGCCTTCTCCCAGCATGCCATCACTGGTATAGTGGGGTCACTGGCTAGGGAGAAACAGAATGCTCAAGACGTAGTCAGCCTTGTCTTCTCCTGTATCCTCCTGAGTTCAGCCTTGTGTGTGTGTGCTGCTTCTCTGATTGGCCTCTTTTAATCAATCCTGTCTTTCTTTCTACCTTTCTTCCTTTAAGAATCTCTGAATCTCTGCTCTACTTTCTTGGTCATGTCTGTCTGTTTATTTGTTTGTTTTATCCTGATAGACTCCTATGCTTTGCTTCTGTTTGCCTCACTGCCTTCCCTTCTCTCTCCCTAGGCCGAGCTCTGCTTCGACTGAATGCAGATAAGCTGCAGAGAATGGGGTTGACCCAAGAGGCTCAGAGGCAGGAGGTGCTGCAGCAGGTACTCCACCTGCAGGTTCGTGAGGAGGGGCGGAGCCTGAAGCTGCTCAGCCAAGGTTAGTATCAGGGACCAGGATTAGGGGGAGGGACTAGGCTGAAGGTGGAGGGTGACTTTTCTCGACACAAAAGGGGGCCATCCAGTAAGGACCATCCTTGGGTGTGCCAAAACTCAGCTTTTCCTCCTATCCATCCTACAGCTTCCTTCGGAAACATGTCCTAGCTGCTGCCTATACTTGGACCCCAGACCCCAACACTGTGACCAGAGCCCACAGCCAAGAATGAGTCAGAATTGGCCCTACAGCCCCTTTGGATCCTGCAGGATACCCTAGTGGCTAAACCTAGCCCAGTGATCAGGGAGGAGCAAGACTTCCACCTCCAGGTGTCTCTGGAGAGGCACTACAGGTTCTGCCCTGTGGCTGGGTGGGTGGTTGTTGCCTGCTTATAGACCCTTCTTCTGAGATCCAAGCCCAGGTCCCATCCCCTGGTGCTGCTGGCAGCAAACAGGGTAGCTGCCTGGAACTAGAATGGGGTTTGAATGTCCCCAGACTCCCAGGGAGTCTGTTTATTTATTCTCCCTCCAACATGTGACCATCCCCCATCTGAGTCATGAGTCTTCCCCTTAAATCTTAGTTCTGTGTCTTTCCCGGGCACCCCCAGATCAGCCACACAGTGGGCCAAGCTGTCTTGGCTCTCTTTCAAGTATATCTGTCCCCTAGCTCTCCTAGAGTACAGCAGGCCCAACCTGCTGTCCATACTAATGGTGATCAATCATCATGCCATGTGCTTACTCGGTGATTATGAAACGTCAGTATACTCTACCCACTTGTTAGAAGTGAGGTTGAGAGGGGTCCAAGATGCTCAAGCTGCAAACCCAGTAAGTGGCACGGATTCCAGTGCTGTACAGGTGACTCTATGCACAGCCCACCAGTTCAGCAATGTTCTCAATCTTACCTTTGAAGAAGTCATGCTTTTAAACAGCTTCCCTATTCCCTGGCTCTTAGTAGAGACCATATTGAAGAATGTGTGTTTGTGTCTGTCTGTCTGTCTGTGTTCATGTGCACCTCTGTGGCTTTCCCAAGAAAACCTGTTCTCAACCAAGAAAATCATGTAGGGCAGTTCTTTCATGTGTCGCCAGACACCTGGACAACCCCTCCTTGGGTATTTGGGGGCTGTTGCTGCCAGGAAGGAGGACAAGGAGGATGACCCTGGCAGCTCACTCTCACTCTGCTCTCTACCAACGTTCCCAGGGACTCTAAAATCTCAGGGACAGTTGAGGCTCAGCCTCCAGTCCCCTCTGTGTGCCAAGAGCTGGCCTCGATTCAAGGTTGCTCATTACAGTTAATTTGGGCCATTGGCCTGGCATCTTCCATCCTGTATGCCCTCCATCCATGGAAGGGGGCTCCCTTATTGTGTTTGCCTGCCTCTAGAATCCCCCAGTCCTGGTGCCTGCAGCCAGAGGGCCCTCTCTGTCCCCCCTCTCTCTGTCTTTTCTTCCCTATGCCCCTGTCCTTTCTTCCTTGGTTTTTGGTCACTTTTTATATATACTCTGACAAAAAAAAAATCAGAAATAAATCTGGTTCTCAAATGCCTCAGTGTTGGGTCTCTGGGGAGCAAAGGGGTGTCTAGGACAGTGCCTGCAGATAGAACACCACTAGAGGGCAGTGGTGTTGCATCCTGAGAAAGCTACCTGGTAATTCCAGGACATCAGAACAAACAAGATGTCTCAAGTAAAAAAATAAAAAAATAAAACATCCTTGTCGCAGAGAGAGAAAGAGAGAGAGAAAGAGAGAGAGAGAGAGAGAGAGGGAGGGAGGAAGAAACTTAAAAAGTAAAACATGTCTCAAGTCCTTGGATATCATCCCAGTTTGGGACATAGCAACCCTGACAGGCTCAAAACAATAGTTTGGACACATGGAATGAGGCTTTCTGGAGCTGATCTAGCAGCGAATTTTTGCTGGTTCATGGTCTGGGAGTATAGCTCAGTGATATTGGACATGGTTTGTGTCCCAAATCACGGTTTGATCCCCAGCAAAGAAACAGAAACAGAGGTGTTCTAAAAGTGGAGCAGAGTTCTTTATCTATTCAGCTTTGTAGTGGCTGTCTAGTATTCCTGAGCTAGAGGCTATATCACAAATCTATTTCTGTGGTCATTCTCGTCTGCCTCTCAAATATCTTCTTTAAATTTAGGGTTCACTTAGTCCAAATAGATCTCAGAAACGTCAGTTACATCTACAAAGACCCCTTTTCCAAATAAACTATCACTACAGCTTAACATGGTTATTTGTTGGGGCTTACTCTTCAGCCATACCCTGACATCCATAGCACATGAATCACACACTCTGAACACAATAACCAGACATTCAAATAGGAACATTGAGGTATAGGCCACAAACATAGTGACACAACACCCAGACATGCTTAAATATGTACAAACACACTTGCACAATTGGCCAATGATCTGTGCAAAGATTTATAACATCCCCATATGCACAGATATAATTACCCAAGTGCATAAATACAATACATAATCACTAACACTAGACATGACATAACCCATGGTGCACATAAGTGCATTGCAAAATGTCTTGACACTTAGATACACACATAAAGAAAAATTGCAGGGAGGTGGGGCTAGAGAGAGAGAGAACACAGTTGCTGTTCTTGCAGAATTGAGTTTCCAGCACCCTCTTCAGGCAGTTCACAGCTTCAGGGAATGTAGTGCCCTCACCTACATCATGATGCCCATATATGACTACCACCTGATAACACATGGTCACTTAGACATGTAATAACCTATGGGCATTGGTATATCACACTTGTGAAAACTCAGACTTACACAGGGAAAGTTGAACACACCTTTGTGTGCACACTGATCCCCACCAACAGTCTGATGTTCCACATCCTGGGAGACTCACAAAAGGTAAAAGACGTCTTTAATCCCAGCATATGGGAGGCAGAGACGGGCAGATCTCTGAGTTTGATGCTGGCCTGGTCTACAAAGGGCTACATAGTGAAAAGTTGTTTTAGAAAAAACAGTGGGGGGGGGGGGCTGGAGAGATGGCTCAGTGGTTAAGAGCGCAGACTGCTCTTCCAGAGGTCCTCAGTTCAATTCCCAGCAACCACATAGTGGCTCACAACCATGTGTAATGGGATCTGATGCCCTCTTCTGATGTGTCTGAAGACAGCTACAGTGTACTCACATACATAACATAAATAAATCTTAAAAAAAAAAAAAAACAGTGGGCATGGCTGAGAACATGTAACAGTATTATGACTCAAATGAAAGCTGAATTTTTCCCTTCCCTATTGAGTGCTCCTGTGGAGCCCCAGGCTTTGCATTCTACCTCCTTATCAGCCAGTTGGCCCTTCCTAGTCTGTCAAAAGGGTGTTTATTTCTCTGCCTCATTTATTTCCCCTTCCTAGTCTGTCAAAAGGGTGTTTATTTCTCTGCCTCATTTATTTCCAAGTTGTGTGGGCTGTGCTGTCATCCTCCCACCCACCCCCTAGATCTTACACTAGCAGCCCAGGCTCGGGGCCAGAGAAGTTAGATACTTACTGGCTGTTGGTCTAGGACCACACTGTTCACAAAGAAGGGAGAAGTTGATTCAATAGCCAGTGACCGCAATAAGGCCTATCGGTCTTCGTGTCTAGATTAAGGTGGCCTAAGGGACAGATAGAGGCTGAGGTGCCCCCTGACAGCCTACAGATGTCCTATAACCCTTCATAGGATCTACTTCAGCCAGCGCAACCACACCGGTTGCTTAATCCGTCAGGCAGGATTTGCGGTAGTGTCCAGAGTTCCTGACGTGCCTCAGTTTACTGGACTGTCCACAAAGCGACTCTTGCCCAAGGCACGCGTGACCGATCGCTCGGCCCTGGAGGCCAGGACCACCTGGGCCACGGACCGCACTGCCCGGAGCGGCGGAACGGCCCCACCGGCCCCTTCCCCGCAGCGGCGGCCGCGTGAATACCGCGAGAGTTCGCCCCCCTCCCCCCCGCAGTAAAACTGTCAAAGGTAGGAGGGGCGGGAGCGCGCATGTGCGCAGCACGGCGCGGAGTGTGCGCCGCCCGGACCCCGCGCCCCGCGCCCCGCGCCCCGGCCCGGCTCTGGCTCCGGCCTGGCCCGGCCGCACCCCTTGGGCGCTGCAGGTAAGCGCCGGCCCTGCCCGCTTTACCGCGGCCCCGGCGCCACACGCGCCCCGCACCAGCCCTGTGCCCAGCCCGCCTCCCCGCCGCGCCCGGACCCGCGCCGCGCCCCGCTCCCCGCGTCGGCGCCGTCCTCCCGCCTCCTCCTCCAGAAAAAGTCGCCATTTTGGTTCACTGCCTTCGCCCCCCCGCGGTCGGCGCTTCCGGGCCAGGCTGCAGCCCGCGTCCGGCCTCAGGTGACAGGTGGGTGGCCACGGGCCTCCAGGTGCGCCTCTTGGCTGCGCTCGTCCGGGGCCGGGCGGAGTGGCCTGCGTCCGCGGCAGCGCCCTCCTCCCTGGAGGCTACAAGGGAGATCGCAGGGACCCCAGGTGGAGGAGGGGTTTTCTTCCTACTCCGGCGGCCAGGCCTTACCCCTAACTCTGAAAGACTAGAAGGTTGCAGCAGGCCGTATAACCCGGACCTCAAATGTAATCGGGGTTCTGGATAACTCATTTCCTTATGAAGCTGCAAAACGAGGACATCCAGAGAACTTTAGTTGACTTCAGACCCCCCCTCCCCTCCCCTCCCCTCCCCTAGGCCCAGGATGGGGGTGTTGTCCTTGGCAATGAACGGTGATTGACCTTAGACCTCCTGGATAACGCAGCCCCTACACATCCCCTCTGATTTGAGTTGATCAAAAACTGTTAGGAGAGGACTCACCTGCTTGAACCTTGCTCTTTGGTACCGCCCCCTTCTGTGGCTTTGGGTGCCTCTGCGAGGCCTCACCATTCTATGCTTAGAGCCTTCCTCGGTTTTCAGGGTATGTGATGCTGCAAGCAGAACAGTCCCCAGAGGCCCAACCCCAGGGCAGCAGCATGCATACTCTATAGCCTCTGCTTGCCAGTATTGACTATAACTTGTTTAGCTGAAGTGGCTTCCTAGGCAGGGAACCTAGAAGCTATTGAAAATAAGAAGAAATGGTGGCTGCCTAGGCTGTGGTGGCTGAGGGTCTGATGTGGTGTATTCATCTGGGTGGAGGGGCCCTGTCTGCACAGAAGGCTGAGAAGGCAGGCAGGTAGGATAGCTCAGCATGGGACTAAAGTGTATTTCTAGTGGATCTTCACTTTACCAACCAGAGGGATGAGTGCATGTGGTGGGGACATGGGCCTTCAGGACCCATATTGGCTTCTTTGCCTAGAGAGAGGTCTTCAAGGGCTCTTATCTGAGTAGGTTAGTATTGTGTATCTAGATGGCAGGGGCCAGGACTCTGAGGAGAAGCTATCCCTGAGGTGTGGTGATGTGGCTGCCTGTGAGCCAGCAACCATTACTAGTGTTAATTGTCCCCTATGAGGAATATTATCAGTCTTCTTCAATTGCGTGGACCCTCTGAAGACAGGCTGATCCTCAGCAGCCTTTGGTCTTTGTGTGTCTAGATGAGGGTGTAGGTGAGGGTGTCAAATGTAGTAAGAGTCTTGGCTCTTTCTACACTTCTCATGTCTTCTGGGTTATTTAGAAAGACCTTGTCTGGGCAAACCCCCTTCTCTAAGTTAGAAGCTTCCATTACTTGCTTTTTGATGTGATCAATATAGGAGGTCAGGGCTAGAGAGACATATTGAGGGCCTCTAGGATAGCCCCAGTGAAAGTCCTGGGTTGAGCCTGTTCGTCTCATAGGTCTGTGTACTTACTCTGCAGAGATGACTGAATCCTTTTGTGTTGGAGGAGGCCGTCGGCTTCAAGGATCCAGCAAAAGTGGACCTGGAAAGGGAGGCAGCCGGAAGGAGGCCCAACTTCCCTTGTTGCAGGACCCACCAAAGCTAGGTGAGGAGCTAAGGCAGAAATCAGTTCTAGAGGATACAGATAGCCAGTGGTAGAGTTACCTCCTTGGGTATCCTGAGGACCTTTGTGGGGTGGAGATTGTCAGCCTTATTGTAGCCATGCTCTTGTCCTGGGTTAACTCCAGCCACTGGGCCTTTATCTGGGTGAGCCAAGACTCAGTCTGGGCCACCGCCCTTGGGGGTCGGTGATATTGGGCAACCACTGAGCCTTACTGTCTCCTGTACTATAGGGATGCCAGTGGTCCACAGTGGACATACAGTGCCTAGCCAGGCCCCACTCTGCTTTGACCCTGGAAACTCAGCCAGTGACAAGACAGAAGGGAAGAAAAAAGGGAGGCCGAAAGCCGAGAACCAAGCTCTCCGAGATATTCCTGTGAGCTCCCTGAGGGTTAGAGTGGGGTCCATTCAATTTAGTCTGTGAAGGCCACTTCCATGCCCTTACCAGCCCTCCATATATCCTGTGCCAGTTTGTTTGAGCATGTACCCTAGGGCCCTTGTGTCTGTTACAAAGTCCCAGTGGGCTGTGAGTAGTCATCAGCATAGGTCTGCAGCATGGCTTGAATTCCTGGTCTGCTCTTGAGGTTGAAGGGCTTATTTGGCTTGGGGGAACTTTAAGTCTGGGTAGCTACAGGTCAGCAGCTTGGCCTTTTCCTCTGCCCAGCTCTCTCTGATGAACCAGTGGAAAGATGAATTCAAGGCACACTCAAGGGTGAAGTGTCCAAACTCAGGGTGCTGGCTAGAGTTCCCCAGCATCTATGGGCTCAAGTACCACTATCAGCGGTGCCAAGGGGTAAGGGGCTGTGGGCCAGGGAAGAGGAGGCCTGGGGGTGCATCTGGGCAGAGGCCCCCGGGGCCCCATCCCACACCTGCCCTCCCTGCCCAGGGTGCTATCTCAGATAGGCTGGCCTTCCCTTGCCCCTTCTGCGAGGCCGCATTCACTTCCAAGACCCAGCTGGAGAAGCACCGGATATGGAATCACATGGACCACCCCCTACCTGCCCCCAAGCCTGGCCCAGTCAGCCGGCCGGTCACCATCAGCCGGCCTGTTGGGGTCAGCAAGCCCATCGGAGTGAGCAAACCTGTTACTGTTGGCAAACCAGTGGGTGTCAGCAAGCCCATTGGCATCAGTAAGCCAGTCACAGTCAGTAGGCCTATACCAGTCACCAAACCTGTCACAGTCAGTAGGCCCATGCAAGTCTCTAGGCCTGTGCCAGTCACCAAGCCCATCCCAATTACCAAACCTGTGCCACTCACCAAACATATGCCAGTTACCAAGCTTGTGACAGTTTCAAAACCTGTGCCACTCACCAAGCCAGTACCAGTCAGCAGGCCCATTGTGGTCAGCAAGCCTGTGCCGGTCAGCAGGCCCATCGCCATCAGCAGACACATACCACCCTGCAAAATGGTGTTGCTGTCCAAATCTGAGAACAAAACACTTCGTGCTACAGGCAAGAACAGCAATAAGAAAAGGTATGGGAGGTCATTTGAGGTGGTTGTCAGCTGTGCCAGGAGCGGGTGAGGTTTGCCTGGATCTCACCTTGCCTGCCACTTGCAGGGCTGCAGACAGTTTGGACACCTGCCCCATCCTGTCCAAGCAGGCAAGGCCAGAGAATGGAGCATACGGCCCATCCAGCATGGACCAGAGTGTGACCTTCCCACTGAGTACAGATCCTAGCGGCAGCAGGCCCCTGATGGGCAAAGAGGCACTGCGGCCTATAGGCCCAGTGTCCCAGCCCGAGGAAGACCCTGAGCGCACAAAGCACAGTAAGATAAGAGGCCCCGGGGAGACTGGCCATGATAGGCTCTGGCCTTTCAATGACTGTGTGACCAGGGTCTTGGCACTCATTTTCTCTCCCCTGAGTCAGGAAGGAAACAGAAAACACCGAAGAAATTCACAGGGGAGCAACCATCTATCTCAGGGACCTTTGGGCTCAAAGGTAAGACCCCAGCTAGCTGAACACTTCTAGAACTGAGGGTATCAATCAAGGGTATCAATCAGTAGTTGGCCCATATATCTTATCCATCCTGTGTATGCACACAGGCCTGGCCAAAGCTGAAGACAAGGCTCGAGTTCATCGCTCCAAGAAGCAAGAGGGATCAGGCTCTGAGGAAGTGCGGAAGAAGGTGCTGGCCACCCCTGTCACTGTCAGCAAGG
This sequence comes from Mus musculus, assembly GCF_000001635.26. NCBI lineage: Eukaryota > Metazoa > Chordata > Mammalia > Rodentia > Muridae > Mus > Mus musculus. Next base: position 181,588,687 of record NC_000068.7, on the reverse strand, counting down.
AGGCACCAACTCCTGTGGCTCACCCAGCCCCAGGTGGGGGCTGCCTGGCAGGACCCAGGACAGGTCTCCATGGTGGGCTGGATCCTGTAGCAAAGGCATCGGGGATGCCCCTGGGGTCCAGGGCATTCAGGAGCCCCACAAGCCTGAGGCCTGGCCCTGCTTCACAGGTGGCCCGGAGGAGCAGTGGCAGCGAGCCATCCATGAACGGGGGGAGGCTGTCTGCCCCACCTGCAACGTGGTTACCCGGAAGACCCTCGTGGGACTCAAAAAGCACATGGAAGTATGTCACAAGGTAAGCCTCCTGTCCCTCTACCCCAAGGGCACTGGGGAGGGAGGATCCCTTGCCTAGATGGATTTCTCATAGTTAGACCATGACTTCAGTTGCAGGAAGCACTCAAATGTCAGCACTGCCGAAAACAATTCAAGTCCAAGGCTGGCCTCAACTACCACACCATGGCTGAACACAGTGCCAAGGTATGCTGCCTGACCACCAGCTCCCTGTCTGCCCTGACTGCTGACCTCTCTACTGCTGCTCCTCTATGCCTGATTTTGGATCTATGGCCCTAACTCCTGGCTGGCATCAGGTCTGAGGCTTGCTCTGTCTCCAGCCCACGGATGCTGAGGCCTCTGAAGGGGGAGAACAGGAGGAGCGGGAGAGGCTTCGAAAGGTGCTGAAGCAGATGGGAAGGCTGCGCTGCCCCCAAGAGGTCAGTGTTGGCCCATGTGGGGGTGTTCAAGACTTGGGAACCTGGCTGATTTCTTACCTGGTTTCTGACCTGGATCCCCAGGGCTGTGGGGCTGCCTTCTCCAGCCTCATGGGTTATCAATACCACCAGCGGCGCTGTGGGAAGCCACCCTGTGAGGTAGACAGTCCCTCCTTCCCCTGTACCCACTGTGGCAAGACTTACCGATCCAAGGCTGGCCACGACTATCATGTGCGTTCAGAGCACACAGCCCCGGTGAGTGGCGTACAATCTACCTTGTTCTTGTTCTAAGAGACTATATTGTGCCCTACATGTGTTTTCTTTTTTCTTTCTTTTTTTTTTTTTTTTTTTTTTTTTGGTTTTTCGAGACACGGTTTCTCTGTGTAGCCTTGGCTGTCCTGGAACTCACTTTGTAGAACTGGCTGGCCTCGAACTCAGAAATCCGTCTGCCTCTGCCTCCTGCTGGGATTAAAGGCGTGTGCCACCATGCCTGGCCTACATGTGTTTTCAAGTCCATGTGTTCCCTGATAGATGCAATCCATGCCTTTAGTGATCTAAGTCTTAGGAGGAAGGATGGGGCCTGGTGCCCCTGTGTTCTGTTTCTGTTGTGGTGTCTACAGCTGCATTCTGAGTTCCCAAACCACATGGTGTACAATTCATGCCACCTCTAACTCCTGGTCTCTGGATATCATCCTTCTCTTACACTGGCTTATACTGGCCTCTGTCTATCCTTACCATCTAGCCTCCTGAGGATCCCACAGACAAGATCCCTGAGGCTGAGGACCTGCTTGGGGTAGAACGGACCCCAAGTGGTCGCATCCGACGTACGTCGGCCCAGGTTGCCGTGTTCCATCTACAGGAGATTGCAGAGGATGAACTGGCCCGTGACTGGACCAAACGACGCATGAAGGATGACCTTGTGCCTGAGACTGCACGAGTGAGTAGCCCACCAGGATCTTGACCCTTGGTCAATCCCTAATTGCTTCCCCAACCTCTCGGTCTCTGACCAGGACAGACCTGGTTTCATTCCCCTGTGGCAGCCCTGTTTTTGTGACTTTGGCCATCTATGAAGGGGCAATGAGCCCGCTGCAGAAGCACGTTGCATTGTCAGAGCATGGGGGCCTGAGCATGCAGCTTACCTGGTGCTGTGCCTGGTTTTGCAGCTCAACTACACTCGGCCAGGTCTCCCCACACTTAACCCTCAGCTGCTGGAAGCATGGAAGAATGAAGTCAAGGAGAAGGGCCATGTGAACTGTCCCAATGATGTAAGCTGGGACTAGCAGGTAGTGGGAGTGGGACATTGGGGCTCCAGGACAGAGGGCTTAGGTTTGGGCCTTCAGGCAACAGTAGAGGTTAAAACAGTGAATGTTCTATTAGGAAGTAACCATCTTCAGTGTGACTAGCCTATCTTTGACCCTGAGGTTCTGTAGGGTCTTCACATAAATACCATGTCAACAAAGGGGACTTCAACCTGGGGACCCATATTACCTACCCTGCCCAAAATCCAGGACTTCATGGACCTGCCCTCAGAGAAGCCCAGAGTGCTCTGAGGTGGTTGAGGTGGGATGCCCCTTGTGTAGAGTTGTGGGAGGGCTTTCTCCACAGCTGTCTCCTGCCTGCAGTGCTGTGAAGCCATCTACGCCAGTGTGTCCGGCCTCAAGGCCCATCTTGCCAGCTGCAGCAAGGTCAGTTCTAGAATTATTACCATGGCTTACGGGAGTGGAGGGCACTGGGCACCCAGTTTTCTCTTGCCAAGGGTTAACCTGCATCAGTGTAAGATCACCTACCCTGACCACTACATAACCCAAAGAGTAGTAGGTGCTCAACAGGTGGCCCAGAATCCCTCTCTGTTCCAAGTCCTGCCCTGGAGTGTTGTTGACTTACATGGTGTAAGTGTTCATCCTGACCTGAGCAGAGAGCACGTTTGGCTTGGGTTGTGGACATTCACCAAACACTATGTCCTATCATTCAGTACCTGCCTCACCCTATTCTCCTCTTATTTCCTACTCCCGTAGAAGGGGTAGCTTAATAATCCTATTGCAGAGTAGTTTCAGTCCCTAAATGCACCATTGACATACATCCTAGAAGACAGTGAGTGCAGCTGTCTTCTCTCCAGCTGATCTTAGTCTTTTAGCAGCAGGATAAGGGCTTGGACCAGATGTGGGTGCTTTGAATCTTCTGAAGGTGGGTACTGGACCACTGTGCATTGCAGGGGGACCACCTGGTGGGAAAGTACCGCTGCCTGCTGTGTCCCAAAGAGTTCAGCTCTGAGAGCGGCGTGAAGTACCACATCCTTAAGACCCACGGAGAGGTAAGAGGGCCATGTCCATCTCCTCTTAGGGTATGAGAGTTATCATCTCATCTCCTGGGCCTGCAGGGCTGGAGGCTGGCCTTAGGGATGGGTAGTAGAGGACAAGTGCCTGAGACGGTGTACACCAAGAAATCTGCTGTTTTCTTCTCTAAATAGGGCCCACTTCCCCTGAAGTGTCAAGAGTGTGGGGTGATAAATCTTAAAAAGGACTAGTCTGGGGTGCCCCAGTTTTGATACCCAGCCTTAGCAGGGAAAACCCTGTCTTCAGCCACTTCCTAATGGTTGTATGCCCAGCCAAAACAATAATTTAGATGGGTGGGAAAAAGGATTCAGTGATTAAGAGTACCTCTAGCTCTTCCAGAGGACCAGAGTTTATTTCCCAGCACCAATGTCAAGAGGCTCCCTGGCCTCCAAAGCTCCCTGCATGCACATGTATGAACACACATGCAGTCATGAATGCCAAGAAAACATTAATAAAAGGATTTTTTGTTTGTTTGTTTGGTTTTTGTTTAGTTGGTTGGTTTTAATAAAGAAAATGAGTTAGATCTGTAGCTTTAGACCAAATTTCTCAGTCTTTATTGCAAGTTTTCTTGCCCTAGAATTGGTTCCGGACCTCAGCTGACCCGTCTTCCAAACACAAGAGCCAGGACTCCTTGATGCCTAGGAAAGAGAAGAAGAAAAGTCTGTCAGGAGGAAAGAAGCGGGGCCGCAAACCCAAGGAACGATCCTCCGAGGAGCCAGCATCTAAGCTCCCCCCTAACAGGGATGACTGGCCCCCAGGAGGCAGAGACAGGGGGTCCCGGAGCTCCACTGGGAAGAAGGCTGGAGCTGGGAAGGCACCTGAAAAGTGAGCCTAGTGGGCAGGGCCTACCCATCATGCCCTGCATTGTCCAGATTAGGGGAGCCAGTTCTAGACTGGTCCTCCACCTCCAACACACACCCCCATCTGTCCAGAGGGTTGGCAAACTACTCTGCTCTCCCTGAAAGTGGTCCTTCCCCTGTTTAGGCTGCCTCAACAAGGCTAGATGGGGCTCCCCGGGAGTGCCAGGGCAGCAGCAAAAGTGCAATAGGCTGGAGGACCCAGCCGTTCCTACAAGGACATTCATGGCAGGAGCCTTGGCATCATGGGGCATGAAGTGTGCTTAAACAGTCAAATGGTCCCAGTTTCCACCTTCCTCTGGCCCAGTAGGATCCCCAATCTGACTCTTTCAAGGCTCAGACATTCCTGGTGACCCATAGTTGTGGACTGATGAGGCACCTGAGCAGTCTGGCTGCCATAACTTGGGCCTCGCCTCCACCCAACACTGGAACTCCAGTACTCCCAGCTACCTCCCAGGACAGACCCTGTCTACTGCCATGCTGCCCTGACAGCCACCCACTCATCTGTCCTTTTGCATCCACCTCTGACCCCCTTGCTTCTGTTCTCTACCTCTCTGGGCCTGCTTCCTCCTCTGTCATCCCTGTGTGCTTCAGGCCTCTCCTAACTTGACTGGCGTGATCATGGTGGAGTATGTAACCTTCCAGGCAAGGAAAGAGCTCTGTGTGTTCTACCTTCAGGGAGGCCCAGACTAGGATGTTTCACATCCAGCCTTTAGCTTCTAATTTTGTGGTTATCGCCCTTTGGGGTGCCTCCCTGGGGCCACAGCCATGTGAAGCAGAGGCTGGCCAGAAGGAGCCTAGCTCAGGAGTAGTACTTAGGAGAGACTGCAAATGTCTGCTATGCTAGGTGGGCCTATAAGCCAAGTTCTGTGGAAGGCCTCTTTTTCCCTTTTATTTTATCTGCCCTTGGGATCTAGTGGCAGTCAGTCATTTGATATAGAAATGGAAGGATAGTGAAAGATGGGGTCTCAGCCAGTGTAGCAACTCTAGGCTGGGCCTCACCCCTTTCTTTAAGGGGCCCTGAGGCTAACAGGGTCTGCAGGTTGGACAAGGCCAGGAAGAGACATCTGGCCTCCTTCCTGGTTCTACCTTCTAACCCTATCCCCATCTCCCAACCCTGCTGTGAGCCACACCAGGAGAAGGCTGGAGGGGGTTGGAACGAGCTTTTTATAGTGTTGGTAGGGGTGGACTGAGGTCTCTGCTTCTGATCCTGGATGATGTGAATTTTGATATTTGCCTCTGTGTGTCTCCTGGATGTTGTTGATGCCAGTCTTGTTGCTGTGACAAGTAGCAACCTTTTTTTTTTCTTTTTTTTTTTTTTAATTCTGGGTTTTTTTTATACAAAACTCAACAATCTTAATGTCATGGTGCTAAGGGTTTCCTGGTGCCGAAGGTATTGCTGTGGTACTGACTAGCACCTGCCCCCAGCCTCAGCAGGGAGCGTTTCCAAGAAGGCCAGCTCCAGGGAGATTTGGGGTGAGGTCCTTGTACACATGTATTTAGAAAGGCTCTGACTCTGGGCAAGGTAACCATGGCCTGGTGTGTTGTAGGTGTTGAATGGACTCTCCAATTCCTACACACTTTGATGTGGTCAGAGGTGGCTACAGAGGTGGGTATGATCCAGTGTCAAAGGGTAGGCTGGGGCTTTGGAGTGGTTGTGTGCAACTGTGGAAGGGAAGGGGGCCAAAGTGCACTTTTCACAACACCTCTGTGGGGTGTGACCATCCACCCTAGCCTCTCAGGTACTTGGCACTTGTAGGGAGAAGTAGGACCTGGGTTTGCTGGGGGCTGAGTTTTCCAGGACGAACCAGAAAGCCCATATACAGCCTTGCTATGGGACTGTTCTGGGTAACTTGATGTTAGCACTTTAACTCAGTCTTTGAGGTCAGTTTTGGGGCAGCTGTCAAAAGCTGCAGTTGGATAGGTACCAGCCTGTGGTGACTGGTAAGTAGTGGCAAACTAGACTGTAAAGCTCTTCCATGGTGGCAGGGCTCATCGGTCTGCCCACCTCCCTACTATGGCCCAAAGGTAACCACCAGCCTACACAGATCCTCAGTAAGAGGGACCATCATGGCAGAGCTACAGAAGGTGGGTGGGCATAGACTTAGAGGGCCAAACCAACCCTGGGTCCTTGGCAAAATGCAAAAGTCAGGGTCTCTACAGATCTACCTCTGGCTCAGCGCTTGCCCTGCCCTAAAAAAACAGAAGTGCCAAGGGCAGACATTTCATGCAGAACCAGGGTGCACTTTATGTTCCTGCACAGGCAGATGATGGTGCCTCCTGGAGGCTTTGGGATCTTCCTGTCCCTATGGTGGTTCTGAAGGGAGAGCTGTTCCCCTGTTGGGTGAAACCCAGGTCCCTTGCCCTGGAGACCTGGTTTCCCAGGTCACCCCACATACCTGACTGCAGCGCCTCCTAAACTTTGGGTTCCTTGGTTTGGTTATAATGCAGTTCTCATTACACAAGTGCATTTCTGGCTATCACTTGTAACCATAGATATACATGCATATATATTCTATCTACAAAGTGTTTTATTTGCAAGATGTTTTGAGGTGAGCTTTGGTCCTGCCCGCCTTGTGGTCATCTGTCCTCATCCTCATCCCCTGGCCCGGAGTGGTGCGGTGGTGGGCCATCAACTATGTATTAAAGTCACTGTATCAAATAAATGTTTATTGATTTTTTTTTTCCAGGGATTTTGTGTGGCTGAGTTTGTGTTGAGGCAAAGGTCATTCTCGGGGCTTGCCGCACGGCCTTGTGGGGATTGTAGTCCGCAGCGTGCCTGCCTCCCGGTGCGCCTCCCCGGCCTCCGCCAGGTTCGGGACGCCATGGCTGCGCCGCCGGCCTCAATGAGCGCCGCCCCTTCGCCCCTGCAGTCTGCTGTGGCCCCAGACGTGCCTGGCCGCCAGGCCGAGCAGAATGAAACGGCGTGCGAGGACCGGTAGGCGCGGGCCTGAATAAGGCAGGGGCCGCGCTTGTCTCTTGGGAGGGGTCGGAGCACGGCTTGCATCTCTTCCTAGAGCCGGGACGGCTCCCGGCATCTCCATAGATGGGCAGCTTGATCTCTACAGCCTTGTGGATCCTGGACAGGTTTCGGCGGCTCTCCAGCGCCCTGGGGCCTCCTGGGCTATGTGTCAGCCACCCCCTGCCAGGGAGAGGGAGGTGGCAGACGACCTGGAGGGCCCCAGCGGACGGAAGGCGGAACTGGCCCAAGCTCCAGCTTTTGGAGGCACTGAGAATGGAAACCTGTTTGACATCTTTAGCGTGGGTCTCTGTTCCTAGTGGGTGCGCACTTGGCTCTGGGCCCCCAGCTGGGCGGTAGGCGTGTTCGACCTTCTGAGTTCGTCGAAATTGAGCGCAAAGTTGCACCTGGCGGCCAGTGGTGCTTGTGAATGTAAGATGGGGTGGTGATTGCCACCTGTCCGAGAGTTTGGGGGCCTTTGAGACTTTCGAGGCTTTCAGGAGAATGGAAGGGGAGATAAGGGTCCTTGTAGGAAGTAGGAGACTTAAGGGTCCTTGTCTTCACTCGGCCTGATCATCACTTGTAGCAACTCTAGGTCGTGGCCGCCAGGGGGCAGTGACCATGCTTGGAAACTGCTCGTGACACCTCTTCCGGTCTGTATGAGTCAGTTGAAGGCCAAATGTCTTCCGGCTTTGCATGCCACAGTGCACCGCCTGAGAAGCTGTAACCCCGGACGCCTTTAGAAAGTGAGGTGCTGGCAGTGGATGAGGTGAATCCCAGCTAGTTCACACACTCCAGGCATTCTGACCAGGAGTCAGACTTTGTGAGGCCGTGGCCAAATTCCTCCTCCGAAGGTTCCTGGGGATACACCTTGAGAAGATACAAACTGCCCTGGTGCCTCAGGCACTGGCAGCAGTAGGGGAGGGAGTCGCTGGTAGACTAAAGCCCAGCTTGAGGTTTCTCCTATTGCCTTTCCCAGCACCTGGCTCCCTATCTGCCTGCCCCTGAGGCCTTTTCCTTGGAGTTGTCTGACCTTAGCCAGCACCGCCATTGGCTTTCATGTCGATATGCAAAGTGGAGATGGATTTGGGATTAGAGAGTGGAGAGAAGTTAATAGGTACTCACCCAGAGCCTTGGGGGGGGGGGGGGGAGGCAGGTTGGCAAGTGAGGCCATGAAAGCCTTTAATCCCCCAGTCCTATGTCTACCTTGTAAAAATGGCTTTGATGACTCTGAACCGCCTTCTGCCTCTTGCAGGAATTCCACAGTAGCACCGGGATGGGTTGCTTGACTAGATTTAACCATAGCAGAGGGATCTTGAGACCTTTCTTTGGTGGTCCAAGTGATGAGCCTTCCTCTCTTCAGTCTCTGCTGTAGGCCTTTCATTCTGGTTTCTAAGATATGGGGGATGCAAATTACAGGGCAGCTCTAACTTCCATGGAGTTTCCTTATCCATGAGGCACCGGCTTAGGTCCTCAGTAGCCTCTCTCTGTTTCTCTGTATAAGGATACATACAGGTCTGCAGCAACTCCCTGGTGAGTGGCTTTGAGCCATAGATGACAGCGCTGTTACCTAAGGGATAGCCAGGGGAAAATGAAAACTGAGCAGCAGCTTCCAGCACCACCTACCTCAGACAGCCCTGAGGCCTAAAATGGAGCCCTGAAAGAAGAAAACCTCAAAGATGGAAGTTAAGGAGTGTAGTAGCCAGGTAGCCTGGTGTATCTTAGGTAAAGATGAAGTTCTGGGGTCAGGGTGTGGTATTTTGGAGCCAAGTCTAGTGAATCAATAGGTGGGACAGGTCTATTCTGTAAGCAGTAACAAATCTGGAATTAAGTAAAGCCTTCCCTTTCTAAGACCAGCACGATGTTAGCTTCCCACAGACCTGTGGCCTTTTTGCTACCCACTGATCCTGACCTGCTGGGGTACCCAAGGAACATGTCAGGATCCTCTGTTGTGCTTAGCCAGCCAAACTTAGAGAACTGATTCCCTAGGACTCCTTAACTCTGCACCCCTGCCCAGAACAATATTAGCCTCCCAGAGCAATCCTAGGGCATATCCAGCCAACCATATCTAAGGGTAGAGTCAGAGGGACAGACAAACTATAAACACATACATGCACATGCAAACAGAGATTGGCTCTTCCTGCTCCTGGTGTCTGGGGATGTAGACATACCCACAAGTTACCTAGGTAGTGAGAAGAGCTGCCTCCGAGGCGGCTCCCAGAGTGGCTCCTTTTCAGATGCATGAAGTCCACTTGGAAGCTTCCTTCTCTGAGCCCTGCCAGACTTAGTGCTGTAGGCCAGCCAGGTAGGATGAGGTTGCAATGAGGCCAGCCCACCCCTTGACGAGAACCCCAAAGCCAGCAAAACCTCTCTGATTAGATCTTAAGTCAATAAAGGGATTTCAGCTGAGGCTGGGACCGGATCTTCCCTTTCCATGCTGTGGGCAGGGAGGTTGCTGTGTCCCCTGCTGACTGATGAGGCCAAGGTGGCCATCGGGCTTACTGGAGCCTGTGTGAGGTGGGGTGGAACAGTTATTCTTGGATGTGCTAGGGTAGAATTTCAGATTTGTTTATCCTTGTAGGAGGCACCTTGGGGCCAGGGGAGGGGCACCCAGCTCAGCACTGACATTCAGATCGCCTGGCCTGGTGGGGCCTCAGATTTCCTTGTCGTGCTGTGTATGCATTGGGAGGCAGAACTGTGTTTCTTCCAGAAAATTTGGGGAGAGGTACTAGTGGTTCCCAGCAAGTCCAGGTCAATGTGCAAGCAGCTAACACTGAAGTACACTCACAGCAACTGGCCTGGGGATTGTGCAGGCCAGAGTCAGTACTATTAATATCTGGGCATAGCCCTGACTGGGTGATCCTCTTATGTGTGTGTGTGGCCTTAGCCTCTGAGACTAGCATTGAGTGTGTTTCCTTAGTGCAGTAGGGCTCCCAGGGCCTCCTAGCTGCTGTGCCCTACTCCCTGTATATAGCAACCTACTTCTGCAAGTAGGGGTCCAACCCCCCTAGCTCTTCAGCTGGGCTGCCCATAGGAGTGGTTCCACCCATGGAAGACCAGTTCAGGTGGCTAGAACTCCCAAGCTGTCTTTAGAGACAACTGTAATTCTAAGAGGTAGTGATACTCTAACTGATAGAACCTATACCACACATACCTGGGTCATCCCACTGTCCAGGGACATCCACCTCTGAGCCCTCTGTGCTTACCTGCATCTTTGGCTATGAGCAGTCCCCCAGCTTACCCTGGCATCAGGATCTCAGGGTGCTGGACTCTTGGAGCAGAAAGCAGGTGAGTTGCCGCAGAGTCCCTGCTGATGAAAACCCCACTTCCCAATGGAACTGACCACATTTGACTTGTGTGTGATGTGTGTCCATGGATATCTGAAAACAAACAAGCTGCCAGGTGCTCCTGGGAGCTCTTTCGGCTGCAGATGTGGCTGGCGCTGGCTTGGGGCTGTGGGTTCTGATAGCATCTTGTGTTCACTGTGGCTCTTTAATACTGTTCGTACAGCTGAAGTTGGCATTGTGGCCAGAAGCCCCTTTGTCTGTAGATAAGAAATGAAGTATTTTGTGCAACTTTCCCATCAAGGGGCACCTTTTGTGAGAAATGGGTGCTGCCTTATCTCTGGCTGTAGGAGATAGCTGTTAACTTTGGGGAGGGCAGGGGAGTTGGGCTTGGTACAGACACAGCCTGATAGCCCAGTCAGGGTGAAGCAGATTTCTGGCAAAGTCCTCCCTGATCTATTTGCAACTGGGCACTCTTCCCATCAGCAGCGCACGCTTTGGGAGGAATCTTCACGGAGGTGGAAAAGAGTCACTGATAGGGAAGTAAAATTCTCCCAGAGAAGCTGCTACTGTGAGAATCAGGGGGATCGGAAAACAGCCCCTGCCTGTCGGGTCATCTGTCCAGTTTCTGTCGGAGTGTGTCTTAGCTTTGTGTGCACTTGTTTTTACCATTGGTGGCTAGGAGCTTTATCAGGTTGCTCTGCCCTCTTCCAAGTCAGATGTTCTACATTGGAGTAGTTTCCCCCCAAAAGCATTCCCTGGGGAAAGGAAGAAGAGGCTCAGTGGGAAGACAGATGTCCTGAATTTGTTTTTGTTGTTGTTTTGCTTTTGTTTGTTTGATTGTTTTTTGTTTACCGTGGCCTCCTAGAACTACCCTGTGTATTGTGGTCATGCTGCCTCTAGGGACCAAGGCAAGACCCAATCTGAAACCCTGGGAAGTCTCTGGTTCTCCCTCTAATGGGGGCGGGGGGAGTGTGTGTCTAGCTTTTGCCTGATGGAAAGGGTAGCCCAGTGGATAAGCTTCACAGATCCATTTGTTTACTGTAGACAGATTAGTATACCCAGGTGAGCAACCATCTACCCTCTACCCAGGGATCTGGGGACCTTTCTGTGTGTGTTTGACTGAGCCATTCAGGCAAGCTTGAGTTGAGGTGCAGGTAACATCCCTCAGGCAGCCTATCATTTCTTGACCTGTGTCCCTCACATGCTATCTGTTCTTCAGACCCCGACTGGCAGACTCAGATCTCAGCACTCAGCTTATTTATGCCTAGCTCATGCTCTCAGCTCCTGCACTTGTCTCCAGAGCAGTGGCAGTGAGGCTGAACTTAATAGAGTGACTAATTATTCCCTATGCTCACGCTCTGAGCTCTGGTAAAGATGGATGATGTAGAAACAAGCAGGCTTATTGTCTCTGTCCCCAAGGGTGAATTCTGTGTGTTTTCTTGGTTAGATACAGATGGGTTCTTTTCATGATACCCACTTGTGTTGTCATACATTACATCCTTCAGAGCTGCCGGTATGACCATTCACATGTTAGGTGGTCTTTCCAATGCCTGCCCCTACTCATGGGCACATACCCACACTCTTCCTGCTAATAGGAAGGGTTATCCAGCTGAGACCATCATTGTTCCCAAACTGGGCCATCCCAGAGGCAGAAAGTTTGTCTTGAGCCATATCCTGATACATCAGCCCTGGAAACTACGATATGGAGAGCTATGAGGCAGCAGCAAGAACATGGCAAGAAACAGAGCTTCCAGATAAGACCAAAGCCCAGCTTCCATTTTGATAAGAGAGCCTATACTTGTAAAATATCCAAATGTGACAGAAGTTCCTGTCCCAAATTGTAGTCTCCAGGGAAATTCTGATTCTTATACTGGCATGTTTGCTTTCAGGTTTTCTGAATACATTCCTTTCTCACAGACACTGGCGTGAATGGGCAGCTGGGTGAGCATCTTTTGGGGTTAACTGGAGATCAGACCCTAGATTTGTTTTCTAAGCTATGTCCCCAGTCCCTAAGTGAGCATCCTTCATCTACTGGCTTTTATGTAAACTAAACCATATTTCAGTATAGTGTACTTTTCTCACCCAAGAGTGCCCTGGGGATACTTGTTCCCGACCAGTCTACCTCATTCACCTCAGGCTAACCTTTTATTCCATACAGTGTTTTGTTTGTTTGTTTGTGATACTGTAGACTATACCAGCCACTGTAGGAGGCATCCCACACAGAGCTAGTCTGGCATGTCCACCTGCCATTTCTATAGGCACCCCCTCCTACCCACTAAACACTGTCCTATTCAGTCAGTGGCTACAGTTCAATTTAGTCCTACACAGGTGAGCCGTAGCTTGCTAGGACACTGACCTGAGAGCTTCTTGAGAAGTTTGAAAGCTGAGACTAGGATGATGTGATCTGCCCAGGCTTCTTTTCAGGCAGTTTTCTTTCAGAAATTGCCTCTGTTAAACATATGTCTCGTTCTCTTAGCACTTTTGCATCAGGGTGTACCTCAGACAAACAGCAGGTAATAGGAAGATGACACAGAGCATTGAACTTCAGTAGAAGTTGCTCATTCTCAGATTTGAAGACTATGGCCAGAAATGGCACCCCTTTAGGGATACAGACCCACTGAAATGTCAGCATGGTTCTGAGTGCCCACTAGCATGAGTGGTAGGCTGTAAGTGTGCACAGGTACAGATCTGATTTTACCTTCTTGGGTTAAATTTCCCTCTTACACCCTCTGTTGGTTTCATGTCATGATCTTAAACCACTACCACATGCACATGTATATGTGCACATACACACATTGCCAAGACAGAAGGGGTCATACTGAGAAGAAGTAAATTCTTCATAGGATTCCAGCCTTCCTTATTGCCTTTTTTTTTTTTTTTTTTCCAGACAGTGTTTCTCTGTGTAGCCCTGGCTGTCCTGGAACTCACTCTGTAGACCAGGCTGGCCTTGAACTCAGAAATCTGCCTACCTCTGCCTCCCAAGTACTGGGATTAAAGGCATGCGCCACCACTGCCTGGCCCCTTATTGCTTTCTATCTTACATTGCTTGACAGGGTATCAAGCCAGAGAGTCCCCCAAAACATACATCTTTCTACTGGCATGTGGCCAGTATACTGCACTTTCACCTCCTGGGGCAACCAGGGGTAGGGCAGCGGTGGCTGGACTACCTAAGGAGTGTGCTGTGCTGGGGAGAGAGGCACAGTCCTTAGATCCTCCTTTTTCTTGAATAATGAGGCCCTACCCACCACAGTCCACATGGGTAGGATTGTGGCTCTGAGATCATGCATATCCTCCTGTGTCCTCCTGCCATCTTGCCATTAATTGCTGTCCCTTGTTCTTGCTGTGTGAACAGCCTGAGATCTTGTGCCCCAGTTAACCCTATGGAACAGGTAAAGGCAGGTTTCTTGGACACACTCTCCCCAGTTGAGCCTATATTGTGCCTGTCCCACTTTGGTCTGACCAGAGAGGTTGAAAACTGTTGACTGAGGCTAAGCACATTCCTCTTTACAGCAGCAATGCAGGGACCTTGGACAGACTTCTCCCACCAGTGGGTACTGGGCGCTCACCCCGGAAGCGCACCACCAGCCAGTGCAAGTCAGAACCACCCCTGCTTCGCACAAGCAAACGTACCATCTACACAGCTGGGCGGCCACCATGGTACAATGAACATGGTACACAGTCCAAGGAGGCCTTTGCTATTGGTGAGAGTGGTATGGGAAGGCACCTTGGGGATCTGTCTGCATGGCCAGCCCAGCTGCAACAGTTTGCAAGGTACCCTTTCACTCCACAGGCTTAGGAGGTGGCAGTGCATCTGGGAAGACCACTGTGGCCAGAATGATCATTGAGGCACTAGATGTGCCCTGGGTGGTCCTGTTGTCCATGGACTCCTTCTATAAGGTGAGGCCCTGCTCATCTACCCCCAGAGCATCTTCTCTCTGTGACTGCTTTGCCTCTACAAATGTAGGCCTGTGGTCAGCAGCAGGCTTCATCATGCCCCTCCACCCCCAGGTTCTGACGCAGCAGCAGCAGGAACAGGCTGCCTGTAACAATTTCAACTTTGACCACCCTGATGCCTTTGACTTCGATCTCATCATTTCCACCCTTAAGAAGCTAAAACAGGGCAGGAGTGTCCAAGTGCCCATCTATGATTTCACTACCCATAGCCGGAAAAAGGACTGGGTAGGCCCATGGTGTGGGGGCCTACCTATGGGAGAGGTTGCAGGGGTCTGAGCTGGACATTAAAACTCTCTGGGTTCCTTTTCAGAAAACCCTGTATGGTGCGAATGTCATCATCTTTGAGGGTATCATGGCCTTTGCTGATAAGACACTGCTGGAGGTGAGAGCTTGCCGGGAGCACCCACTCCACAGGCATCCCCATAAATACTCTCTTAGTAATACGCCGCCCCATCCTCACAGCCTCTATGATTTGAGATTTCTCCCTATTGGGCAGTTCTGGATGCGCCCCACCTGGTGTATCCTAGGCATTTACAGCCGTTCTTTGCCATTAGCTGACTACTACAGTGGGTGTGGCGTCTGCGGACAGTGGTTTCCTCTCCTACCTTCGGGGAGGGAGCTGTACTTCTGTCTCCCTTGCTCTTGATATTTTTCCTTGCTAAAGAACAAACAAGGACTTAAAGCCAGTGAGTTTAAGGGACTTTGCTGCAAGACCTCCAGGATATACTTGAATGTGACTCTGGCCAAGAGGACTCTTACCATCTCCATGTGGCAGCTCCAGTCTCTAGTTGGCTCCTCAGGACCACCTATCCCATGCTGACTGCAGGAGGCCATACCCAGAGCTCACAAAGCCCCACTCCCCCAGTGTTCATGGGAGATATAACAAGTGAAGTCATACGTACATCACACTGCCAAGTACCATCCCTGCCTGACTTGTCAGTTGTGCCCCTGACTAGTAGTAGTCCATAACTACACATGCATCCCAATGAACACTTCCTAGAATGCATCCTACATGCACTGACAATTAAACCAATGGATGCCTTGTGGGGGAGCTAGCCCCAAGGATCATGGCCCATAGCCCATGAGCTGACCATGTTGCCACTTTGGCTGTATCGATCCTGGCTTCTGTCTGATAGTGCCCCTGGTGCCTGCCTCAGTCCTGTGCACTGGCTTCTCGTCCCACATCCAGCTCCTGGACATGAAGATCTTTGTGGACACGGACTCTGATATCCGACTGGTTCGGCGTCTGCGCAGGGACATCAGCGAACGAGGCCGGGACATTGAGGGTGTCATTAAGCAGTACAACAAGTTTGTCAAACCTGCATTTGATCAGTATATCCAGCCTACCATGCGGCTGGCAGATATTGTGGTGCCCAGAGGTAAGCCTGCCAGCCCTTGTTTTCCTGCCAGTGGGGCAGAAGGGCCTCCAGGCTTCTGAGTTATCTTTTCCCCCTCCAGGGAGCGGGAACACAGTAGCCATTGACCTGATTGTGCAGCATGTTCACAGCCAGCTGGAAGAGGTTAGTTAGCCAGGTAGCACTCAAAGTCCCTGTCTGTTGTCTCCCAATAGAAGCTTGCTTACCCTACCCCCACACGTTCTCTGTCCGCTGCAGGTACTGGCACTCAAGTGTCCTGAGCCTGCTCCCTAAGCTTATTATCTGGCCCAGCCCTCTGCAATAGGCAAGGGGACTCGGCCATGCTTGGAAGGCTACACTCCTGTCCCTCCCGACCCCATGGTAGTAACAAGGGTGACCCACTATCCATTGGTCTAGGATTATGGGTTTCAGCACTGAGTCCTATGTCTTCTCTTTCCGAGTGGGTCACTGTACAAGGGACATTTTCACACTATAGGTCCCACATTATATGGTTTATGGCTGGGTTCTGGGGTCACTACTACTACAGGCCCAGACTCACAGGTCCCAGGTCACCTGACCCCCCACGTTTGAGGTCCTTAGAAGCTTGCCTCCTCTTGCAGTTTGCAGACCCTGAGCCATCTCCACATGGGGCTGAGGAGTGTCCATCACTGGGGGTGGGGGTAGCCTGGCTGCTTGGCTTGGTCACTGATACGTCACCCATTCCCTTATGTCTCCCTGTGTTGCTGCCACAGCGCGAACTCAGCGTCAGGTAAGACTCCACAACAGTCTGCACAGATGGAGGCATTTCCAACATCTACATAGAGCTCCGGGCCAGCGGTCACCTAGCCAAGCAGGCAGGCAGTCTTTACCAACACCCGGGGTAGAGTAGCTCAGGCCTGCTGCTGCTCCCCTTGGTGGCAAATACGAACTCCAAGGTACAAAGACATTAAAGAATTTCCCAGGCTTATGCATTACTTGTGCTAGCCAGATGTTCATGGAGGGTCCTTCCCCATACAGCCTATCTTGGGCTCCAGCCACAGAGAGCACAGCAGTCCTCCTGGGCCAGCACCAGCATGCATGTTCCTAGGCAGGGACCACATTGATATGTTCCTACAATCATAAGGCCTGTGTCCGCATCTAGGCTGCTGTATCTTAAGCTGAACCATCCCATGGGTCATAGGCTCAGTTGACTCTGAGAGGTGGGGAGTGAAGGTTTGGCTCTGCCTTCTCCACCCTGCCTACCCAGGCCCTGCCCTGTCCTAGCTTAGTCTTCAACCGACAGCACACCTCAGGCAGAAGTAATGCTGGCAATGCGGCAGAAAGAAGAAGGGATAGACTGAGCTGTACCACTATCTTGCTGATCAAGGTCTGGGCAGGAGCTATAGGCAGCACCAAGTTCCTACCCTTCTCCCAGGCTTTCCTCAGAGTTTGGAAGATCTATTGGAGCCACTGTGGAAGCCCTCACAATTCTACTGGATAACCCAGGAGTTCTGAGCCAGTGTTGAAAATGCCTCCAGGGTCATCTTCATAGCCCTGCTTCCTGTCCTTGCATGAGTCTCCACTTGACCTCACCAAGATCAGGGTACCACAGACCTGTGCCAGGGCTCTTTTAAAGCCTCAATTCTGAGAAAATTTTCTAGACATGGCCAGCTCCACTTTCCATTTTCTGGCCAGCCAAGGAAGTGGTGACTAGTGAGTGGCCCACCTCAGTCTCCTTCAACTCCAGGAAGCTACTGGTGAGCAGGAGGGAAAAGCAGCTGGGTGTGGGTAGTGCTCCACCCTCAGGCGCCAAGGCTGTCAGTGCCAAGACTGCTTCCAGCCTCCTGCCTCAAGTCTTTAGCCAGTTGGTAGCCACAGGGCACCTTCTGTAGGGACTTGGCTGCTCTCCCCACTAAGTGTTTTTCTCTCTGTTCTTTTCCACTTTGTAAACCTGTTTCCTGCCTTGTCCCCTCCCTGAACACGCTCTTCACCTGGCGAACAGAGGAAGCTGCGTTGGGATATGTGAGCAGAGCAAGCTATGGTTGTGCTGCACGGTGTGCTGCCCTGCACCCTGCACTGCTCCTGCACATGGTGCTTCCATGACCCCTCCCTTCCATGATCACTGCCCCTACCTCAATCCTCTAATCAGCCCTCCCTCCTTCTACCGTGCCCCTTCCCTCTCCTGGCTTAGGTCTTTGGTGGGGCAGCCTTTGGCACTGAGCCCTCCCTGCTTTGCCCTCCCTCCTGAGAGGGACTGCATACTAGCTGGGGGGATGGGCCTGAGTGAAGCTTGACCCTACAGCTTACTTGTTGCTCTCAGGAGTTGGGAATAAGAGATCCATCTGGAGGTTGAAACCTCTTCCCACAGCAAGCTCTCTTCCCCGTGTCTGGCCTCTCTTTATCTAAGCCTAAGAGGAGACACCTCACACCTCACTCCCCACCCCACCCCCCACCCCCCCGACATCTGTGTTCAATGTTGAGAGTCGAACAATCTTACTTTTCAGTCACATTTCAGGTGCCAAGGCATCTTTCATGGGTCAGCCATAGCCAGCAGACAGCTCCTACCCTGCACATGCCCCGGCCCCCACAGTGATGTTCAGTTGTTTTCTGTAGTATCAAGGGACTTTTGGATAAGATATGCCAATACATTTGTATCCCTAGGGCCGCGTTGGCCTCCGCTCACCAGTGCCATCCCCTCCCCCAGACACTGAGTGTCCTCAAGAGTACACCGCAGGTCCGAGGCATGCACACCATCATCAGGTAAGGGCCCGCCTGTGGAGTGCTACTCCTAATCCTGTTCCACTCCATCCCCAGGTTCTGTCCCATCCTTTTCTAAACCTGCTTGTTCTACCACCAGGGACAAGGAGACTAGCCGGGATGAATTCATCTTCTACTCCAAAAGACTGATGCGGCTGCTTATTGAACATGCACTGTCCTTCCTACCCTTTCAGGTGTGGGTTTATAAGGAAATGGGTAGAGGGTGTCCCACTCTTCCACGCGTGGGCTAATGATGGGGGGGGGACTAGGCTCTGGCTGTTCACAGACGCCCCAACTCACCATGCAGGACTGCACTGTACAGACTCCACAGGGGCAGGACTACGTGGGAAAGTGCTACGCTGGAAAACAGGTGCACATGGCTAGGGATGAGCTATCAGTAGCTGAGGGGGTAAGAGGCTCTGGGATAGAGGCATCCAGCTTGCAGCTTACTGAGCCTCCCTTCCCCACTAGATCACCGGCGTGTCAATTCTGCGTGCAGGAGAAACCATGGAGCCTGCACTGCGTGCCGTGTGCAAGGATGTGCGCATCGGCACTATCCTCATCCAGACCAACCAGCTCACAGGGGAGCCTGAGGTGTCCAGCCAGGGAGGGCTGGGGGTTCACAGTAATGACCAACATGGGGAGGGGGACCAGAAAATTGATGTGGGAGCCCTACTCTGACCTTACTATCAACTATAGCTCCATTACCTGAGGCTTCCCAAGGATATCAGTGATGACCATGTGATCCTGATGGACTGCACAGTATCCACAGGTGCTGCGGCCATGATGGCTGTACGTGTACTCCTGGTAAGTAGACCTGGATGGACTGCTGGCAGATTCCTTGGCATTGGGACTTATCCTGTCCCCATGTTGCACAGGACCATGATGTGCCTGAGGACAAGATCTTTTTGCTGTCCCTGCTCATGGCAGAGATGGGTGTGCATTCTGTGGCCTACGCTTTCCCACGCGTGAGAATCATCACCACAGCTGTGGACAAGCGTGTCAATGACCTTTTCCGTATCATCCCAGGCATTGGTGAGTCCATTGTAGCCCAGGGAGCATGACTGATGACCCAGGGGGACCCAGTCACACAAAGCTATTTCTTGTTTCAGGGAACTTTGGTGATCGCTACTTTGGGACAGATGCAGTCCCTGATGGCAGTGATGATGATGAGGCAGCCACTGTGGGTTAGTTCCCTGTCCGAGCTACTCTTATTTCTACCCAGCCTTCTGTCTTCTGGTCTGGAATTGCAGGGACAACACATTAACTTATTTTGAGTTTAAAAATGTTACCGAAATAAAAATAATCAGTTTACACATTTTATAAAATAAATAAAGCTTTATTTAGAAAATGATCGTGTGGCAGAATGTAACCTGGGTGGACTCTGTTGAGGCAGTCTCCCCAAGGTATCTGAGGGTGAGGTAAAAGGTCCAGCAGGACAAGGCATTCTCTGCCTTGCACTGTACTTTCCTTACAGTCAAAGCTTGTTCACTTATTGTCTGATAGTGATAAGGGAAGAAGTGGGGCCTCCAGATGAACCACACAGCTCACCTGACGGACCTGGACCCAGAGACAAGAATACTTAGGGCTCTGAGTTAGCCTCTGTGACCACTTCCTTCCGACCACATTTGTACTACCAAGGGACCCAGCAGGAGCTGATGTGTGGGCAGCTATGGCGAGGACTGAGTAGTGGAAGAAGACTAGCTCCAAGATGGCCAGAGCCTCAGGATTTCAGAACCAAAGTTTCATGTTCATCCCTGCCTGGCTGCTACTGAATTCTAGAGGTTAAGGCAGGCTTCTCTGGCAGCTGCCAGGCAGCTTTACTAACGTGACGGTTCTGTCCCAGTGAGATAACAGGACGTGTACATGGACAGCTACTGGATATGAGCTATGGGTCTCTGGCCTGTGTCAGGTAGCCCAGGAACCTAAAACAGGCTCCCCTAAACCCCATTCAAGCCTACTGTGGGCCTTTTTCCTGCTTGTCATGAGACGGGGCCAAGGAGTAGTTGGGTGGAAGTCAACCCACAATGGTGGGAGCTAAGATGAGTTGTTTACCCAAGGAGCAGCCAGGCACTAGAGGGAGACAGAGAGCCAAAGTAGAGGTCAGGAGGCCCTTCTCTATAACCTAATAAGTGGACCCTCTCCTACATCTCTACCCAGTGGCTCACTCATTCCTGCACTTTATGCTGGGAAACTGAAGAAGAGTATTCCTCCCAGCCAGGTTTTCCCAGATGAGGAATTTAGGAATACTATGAGAAGCTGGGTAGGAACCAGGAAGGTTGCACCCAAGTTCAACCAGGATGATTGGTTCCCTAAGAACAAATCAAACACACACACACACACACACACACACACACACACTTACATACCAACACTACCTACAGATGTAGTACATGCATCCACACAGCAGACAGGACATACCAGAGACATGCATATATTAAGTGTGGTGATAAAGCTCTAGGATGGGATGGGCCATATTGCTCTAGAGCTCCTAGAGAAAGGTAGATTCCATATCAAGCTCCTAGAGAAAGGTAGATTCTTTGTCTTCTTGACAGTGGGGCCCAGAGAATAGCCTAGAGCAGGAGACCTAAATTTCAAGGCCCTGACTAGATATCTTCATCTACATGAGATATGCTATTGGGAAATCTCAAATTTGAGTGTCCGTTTTAGAGGTAGACTAGGACCTGCTAAGACAAGGCTACAGGTAAAGAGAGTTTTTAGGCTTATTTTCTAACTAGAGTCATATGGATATAAGAAGTGGGCACCTTTCTAAACAGCTAGGGGGGATATGCCCCTGAGACCAGGGTACACAAGCACTAAGTCCTCATGGGAACAAGCTGACCCTGGGTGAGAATGCCCAAGGACTACACTCAGGGTTATGACTTGATGTTCAGAGACAGAAAGCCTTTGTACCTTTAAATGTCTAGGTCCATCTTGGACCATTGCAGACTAGGGTGACGTGTGCCATGGAGCCAGGTTAAGTTATGAACAGTGACCACAGAGGCAGGCAGATGGACTTAGAGCCTACCTGGCTGGCAGTGGGTATGGATGCCGCATATGGACCTGAAGTGCCCCCCTCACAATCACCCAGACGTCACTGAGATATTCAGATGGGCTAAAAAGGCCAGTTTCCTTAAATGTTTCTAGGACTGTCCAGTCAGAAAATAATGTCTGTAAGGTCATTCTCAGGGTTGTCAGCCTGTGAGGTGCCACCCTTTCTTGATCTTAACAGTTTCAGGGTGACATGTCCTTACCTAGAAAGACAGGAAGCCTAGAGCTTAGAACAGTCCAGGTCTGCTGAGTTAGTAGAGGACTCCAACACAGGTGCAAAGTGTTTATGCTCTGTCAGCTGGAGTCGGGAAGCAGTAGACAAAGATGGCTGTGCCTGGGCAATGAGGTATGTCATATGTTGGGTGCTCCACAAGTCCTGCAACAAGAGCATTCCAGGTAGGACATCTGCAGGTTAGTTTTGCACACCAGATGAGGAGAGGCAGTCAGAGATAATTCTAAACACTAAAGGTTTGATTTAGGTTTTTTGGGGTGGGGGCGAGAGGCTGGGAGAGAAGAGTCTCACTTTGTAGTGTTGGATGGCCTGGAACCCACTGTAAAGACTAGGCTGCCTCAAACTTACAGACATCTGATTTCTTCTGCCTCCCAAGTTCTAGCATTTGAAGTATGCACCATCATGCCCTGAGGCTGTGAAGTGTTGAGACTCTCCACAGTCAAATTCAGAGCTGGAGGTCAGGGTGGTGTTTTGTTTTGTTTTTGGTTCCAGTTTTTTTTTTTAAAGATTTATTTATTTACTATATGTAAGTACATTGTAGCTGTCTTCAGACACTCCAGAAGAGGGAGTCAGATCTCGTTACGGATGGTTGTGAGCCACCATGTGGTTGCTGGGATTTGAACTCTGGACCTTCGGAAGAGCAGTCAGGTGCTCTAACCCACTGAGCCATCTCACCAGCCCTTGGTTCCGGTTTTTTGAGACAGGGTTTCTCTGTGTAGCCCTGGCTGTCCTGGAATTGGCCCAGCTGGTGTTCAGGTTTAAGGGAGGAGGCCCTGGCTGATGGGCAGTGAACTGTAGTTTTTGGTTTGAGTATGCTTTGATTCAGAAAGAAAGAGGCATCTAGAATATGGAAAATGATATTTGACTGGGCCCAGGGAAACACAGGGCTAGAAGCAATGGCTACTTTAGCAGTGAAATCTGGGGGCATTTGGGGGAACAACCTTGTGGTAGGATTCTTTGGGCCCTCACACCAGCCAACTTCCAATTGGAGGCAAAGACCTGCCTTAGACCAGTTCTGCTTACATAGAATTACATGTTGTGAACTTCAAATATGGCTAGAGACAGAGAAAAATTTGTACCTCAATCTGTTGATCTGAGGCACTCCCAGGAAGCTTGGGATTTATGCTTACCAGTACAGTTCACTGCTATTAAGCTCTGAAGCCACCTAAACTTGGGCCTACAGAGCTACAGCATGCATGCAGATAGCAGAAAAACTGCTGCCCACCTGAAGGCTGCATACAGTCTGTGGGCCCAGCTATTTGCATCCTCCCAGGACTTGCAGTGGCTCTTCTCTGCATTCATTCCTCTTGTGCATTCTCTGGAGGTGCTTGCCATGGTGGTTGGCTGATCAAGTGTAAGTAGCTAGGGGAATTGAGATCTGTAGTAATAATTCTGGAATTTTGGGTTCTTTTAAAAACACAGAAATATGAGTATGTTTTTGTTTTAATCCCAGGTATGGAGTATGGGGTTGCTTCAGATTGTCCACAGCAGCTGATTATGATTTGTCTCATGCTCTAGTAGAGGTGTGATTTTTGCCAGCTGCAGATAGTTTCTGCAATTGTGTGACATTTGGAAATCTGAGGATTTTTTTGCGGAGGGTATATAGATGCCAGGGCTGGAGGGGTGGAAGGTTTTTAACTGGTTGTTGTTGGTCACAGTAGTCATGCATGAAGGAGGAGGAGGAGAAATATAGATAACCTGACCAAGATGATCAAACTTGCCCCAAGGATCTCTATGCTCCCAATCAGTATGAAGTAATCTAACAATAATTTCGCCCCTTTTCCAACCCCTGACTTTATTTAGGGATATCTTTCCTTTCCTGTCTATCCTTTTCCCCCTTTCTTATTTAGTGTTAAGGTATTGGAAGGGTGGAAGAAAATGGGTAGAGAAGAGCAGAAGAAAGAACCCACAAAGTAGCAAAAGACAAGCTACAAGTGGTACTCAACATGGGACTAGGCAGAATGGGAAATTTTATTTCAAATGCTGTAGAGAAAATGGCAGGAGACAAAGAAATGGTTTTGGTATTTTTTTTTTAACTTATTTTTTTTAAAGATTTATTGTTTTATGTGACAATGTCACTCTCTTCAGACACACCAGAAGAGGGCATCAGATCTCACTATAGATGGTTGTGAGCCACCATGTGGTTGCTGGGAATTGAACTCAGGACCTCTGGAAGAGCAGCCAGTGCTCTTAACCACTGAACCATCCAGCCCCAGGTTTCGTTTCTTCTCTTCTCTTCTCTTCTCTTCTCTTCTCTTCTCTTCTCTTCTCTTCTCTTCTCTTCTCTCTTCTCTTCTCTTCTCTTCTCTTCTCTTCCTTCCTTTCTTTCTTTCTTTCTTTCTTTTTTAAGACTCAAGCAAAAATTTTATTTTGGCGGTTACTACTCAGGTATTTTCTGCTTTGCTCTCAGAGGGGATTTTGTTTTGTCTTTTTCATATATTATGCTTTAAAAAGGGATGGAAGACTGGCTGAGCAATTGGGAAAATTGCAGGTGAAAATGGAGGGGCCTGAGAAACAAAACAAGGCTGAAATGGGAAAAGAAAGGGGTCACTCTGCTTTCTCTCTCTCTCTCTCTCTCTCTCTCTTTTTTTTTTTTTTTTTTTTTTGGTTTTTTGAGACAGGGTTTCTCTGTATAGCCCTGGCTGTCCTGGAACTCACTTTGTAGACCAGGCTGGCCTCGAACTCAGAAATCCACCTGCCTGTGCCTCCTGAGTGCTGGGATTAAAGGCGTGCACCACCACGCCTGGCTGCTTTCTCATTTCTGAAAGGGTTGCAGAGTTGACTGTGCAACTGAAAACATTGTAGGTGGAGGTGGAAGCTCTTAGGAAGCAAGGAGCACCAGAAAGAGAAAACAAAAAGGCTCAATCCCAGTGACTAAGCAAGAGAGTGGGAGTTTCCTGCGGGAAGAAAAGGGTAAAGAAACTGCACTGGAGGGTGACTGGGTCAGAGAAAAGCTGAAAAGCAGGAAGGACAATTTGATGAAACAGCCTGTTTTGAGAATCCAACCACATAACCAGTGTGTGTGTGTGTGTGTGGGGGTGTGGGTGGGTGGGTGGTCTGGGGTTATGAGATCATCACCATCAGCTTTCCCAGTAGTCATACAGCATATGCCTGCTAATGGTGTGGAACAAGGTTATGATGACAGTGTATAGTGTCCTATAGAAATGATAGATGGGGGCTGGTGAGATGGCTCAGTGGGTAAGAGCACCCGACTGCTCTTCCAAAGGTCCAAAGTTCAAATCCCAGCAACCACATGGTGGCTCACAACCATCCGCAACAAGATCTGACTCCCTCTTCTGGAGTGTCTGAAGACAGCTACAGTGTACTCATATATTAATAAAATAAATCTAAAAAAAAAAAAAAAAAAAAAAGAAATGATAGATGTAGCCGGGTGTGGTGGCACATGCCTTTAATCCCAGCACTCAGGAGGCAGAGGCAGGCAGATTTGTGAGTTCGAGGCCAGCCTGGTCTACAAAATGATTTCCAGGGCTATACAGAGAAACCCTGTCTTGAAACACACACACACACACACACACACACACACACACACACACACACACACAAAAGAAAAAAGAAAAGAAAAGAAAAGAAAAGAAAAGAAAAGGAAAGATAGGGGCTGGAAAGATGGCTCAGCAGTTAAGAGCACTGACTGCTCTTCCAAAGGTCCTGAGTTCAAATCCCAGCAACCACATGATGGCTCATAGCCATCCATAAAGAGATCTGATGCCCTCCTTTGGTGTGTCTGAAGACAGCTACAGTGTACTTACATATAATAATAAATAAAATAATGAATAAAATCTTTAAAAAAATGCCTTGGCTTTGGGTATTCCACCTCTTCAAATGGATTTTAAAAAAAAAGAAAAAGAAAAGATAGATGTAAGGCATTTAAAAGAGGTCGTGATGTCATAAGGAATGTACTTACTTTATGTGAAACAAATTCTAAATAACTGGGCTACTAAAATAGAATTATTCACCCTCCCTGGAAGGGATTGGTTATAGCTGTGCTAGAGGCTGGTCTGCAGTTGCAATGGTTAACATAGTAAAGGGAAGAAGCCACAAATATTGAACAGTGAAATAAAGTAAGGGGAATTAATATAGCAAGAAACCAATTACTGGGTGAAGGGTGGTACTCTGATATACACGAACAGATTCAATTAGATGATGCTACTATAGAACAATGTTGTTTAATGGTTTTAAGGACTTAGGACAAAATTGGAGTCCAGGAAAAAGTCCACCTAATTTAAAAGTTTATACAAGACTCTGGAGAAGTCTTTTTTTTTTTTTTTTTTTTTACAAAAATTAGTCTCAACAGTGAACAAAGCAGCTGTATTAGACCCTGATACAAGACAGGTGTTGATAGAGACCTTTGTGTATGAAAATGCAAATATCAAATGTAAAAAAGTTATTAGACCATTAAAGGTGTGGGCAATGCCTATGGATGACCAATATGGGTTCTAACATGTACCACGCTAATATGATGATAGGTCAAGCTATAGCTAGAGGTCTCTGATATAAAAATTCCTGGTGCTTCAATTATGGGAAAAATTATGGGTCATTTGCATGGACTGGGACCAAGCCACAAAAGGTCTCCAGTCTCAAAATGTCTGGTGCTTTAATTGTGGGAAATATTTCCAAAAATTGGCAACAAAAGGCATCTCTAAGGCCAATAGTTTTTCTAAATATAAACCAGAAAGAAGGCTTAGGCTTCCAGGGTTGTGCAGGTGATATGGCAAAAGTTGCCATTGGACCAATGCCTGTAGGTCCAAAATAGTCAAGGTAATTTCTTACCATTAGAAATGGACTTTGAGGGCTTGGTTCAAGGCCCTGCAGTAAAAAGTTCATCTCTTGTCAGCCAGGAAATAACATTCAGACCAAAAAACCTCAACTAAGTATGGTAGATCTGAACGCACGCTACTGGAAGCAGTGGTGCTGTTTGTAGAGGACTGGTCTGGTGCTGCTTGTAGTCAAATCCTAAATTCTGTACCCCAAGATCTGGTTGCTCCTAGGTGATCAAATACTTATGCATATACCAGCCTTTGTTGTGTAAACCTTGCTCCACAATTTAAAACAATTATTTAAATAGAACTGGTGACAGCCAATTATTTGGAGGAATAGAGAGAGGTGGAATTTGCGTTACTGGGCTGGGGTGTGTGTGGAAGGTAGACCATGAGGAGGAAGAGGAGGAGGAAAGAAGAGAAGAGAGGAGCTCAGAAGATGGAAGAGAACAGCAGGCTTCCATGAGCTGTGATGCACCAGCAACAGGTGCCAGAGTGAGATGCCTCCCTAGGAGGCCAGAGTGCTGGAGCAGAAATAACCCAGAGAATTTCAAGCAAGTATGTGGGAAGGGCAGTTGAGGTCGTAGCTGGACTAGTGTTAGGGATTTAGATTAGAGGTCCATCAAACTCATGGAGGCCTCTTGTTTTCTCCATCTTCTCTGAGCTCCTCTCTCTCCTCCTCCTCCTTCTCTTCATGGTCTACTTGCCACCTCTAGCCCAGTGACTAAAACTCCACCTCTCTCTATCCTCCCCGCCCCCAGTAACTGGCTGTCACCAGTTTTATTTAAGCAATAGTTTTAAATTGTGGAGCAAGTTTTACACAGCAAAGGCTGGTATACATGAGGATTTGCTAGTCTTGGAGCAACCAGATCTTGGGGTACAGAATTTAGCATCTGAATACAATCAGCACTAAACCAACCCCTACACCCCTAAACTTTGCCATAGGTAAACATCTTACTCTATCCTCCAAAGCTCAATGTTATAAAATAACTACTGGGGTTTATGGTTCTTTGTACTCAGGGACAGTAAAAATGATCTTGGAAAGATTTCCCAAGGATTCATTGTGCATCCAAGAATTATAGATGAAGATTTCAAAGGAGAAATTAAAGTTATGGCCTATGTAAAAAGAGAGATGCAATTTAACGTGATAGGACTGCTCAGTAGCTATTGTTTCCCTACATCAAAGGCAACGCTGCTCTAGTAAAAATATCATGAGAGGGGCTGGAGAGATGACTCAGTGGTTAAAAGCATTGACTACTCTTCCAGAGGTCCTAAGTTCAACTCCCAGCAGCCACACAACCATCTATCTGTAATGGGATCCGATGCCCTCTTCTGGTGTGTCTGAAGACAGCTACAGTGTACTCATATGTAAAAATAAATAAATAAATCTTAAAAATAAAAAAAGAAAGAGCATGATAGTTTGGAAGTACTGGAAAATGTGTGTTCTGGCAAGTAGTCATTAATGATCAGAGACCAAAATTTAAATTGCAATTAAATGGTATTGAAAAAGAAGGTGCTGGGCCCTGGTGGTGCACGTCTTTAATCCCAGCACTTGGGAGGCAGAGGCAGATGGATTTCTGAGTTCGAGGCCAGCCTGGTCTACAGAGTGAGTTCCAGGACAGCCAGGGCTACACAAAGAAACCCTGTCTCGAAAAGAAAAGAAAAGAAAAGAAAAGAAAAGAAAAGAAAAGAAAAGAAAAGGAAAGAAGAGAAAAGAAAAGGAAAGAAAAGGAAAGAAGAGAAAAGAGAAAAGAAAAGAAAGAGAAGGTTAGGTGGATGTAGGAGTCAATATATCATTTTACAAAAATCGTGGAATTCAGAATGGCCACTTCAAAGGTTTATGCCCAGTTTCTAGGAATTAGAAAATTATCTCAGATAAAATGAAGTGTGCAATGGGTTTAAGGTGTGGGACCAGGTCAAAAATGAAAGTTAAAGCCTTATGTGGCTGGCATACCCATAAATTTATGGGGAAGGGATCATCTTACAACAGTGGGTACTCAGATTAATATTCCTGC
This sequence comes from Mus musculus, assembly GCF_000001635.26. Classification (NCBI taxonomy): domain Eukaryota; kingdom Metazoa; phylum Chordata; class Mammalia; order Rodentia; family Muridae; genus Mus; species Mus musculus. The sequence goes on along the minus strand of NC_000068.7, from coordinate 181,560,429 downwards.
AATCTCAGAGACAGCTCATGATGAGATAAGAGATGACTGGTGAAGGTGTTGATATATGTCATCAAAAACACCTCCAGACTGTGACAACTGTTCAAACACAGGACATAGCTGGAATTGAGTTCCCAAATCTGTAAGAGGGACCACTGTCAAAATACCTACCTTAGGTCTTAAGGCCCTACTACCCTTAAAATGGATGACTGACAAGCCTGTGTGGATAGAGCAATGGCTGTTAACTTGATCAGCTAGTACAAGAGCAGCTGGAGACTCAACATATAGAAGACTCTACCAGCCCATGGAATTCCCCTGTATTAAAAAGGAATTTATAATTTTCTTTATAAAAAAGAAATCAGGAAAGTAGAGAATGTTGACAGATTTAAGAGCAGTGAATACAGTAATTTAACTAATGGGTCTGTTACAGCCTTTACATCTTTATCACCTAAGGCACTGTTTATGGTAGCAATTGATTTAAAAGATTGCTTCTGTACCATCCCCTTGCATGAGCAGGATAGGGAAAGGTTTGCTTTCACTGTACCTATTTAAAATAATGGTCAACTTGTAAGAAGGTATCAGTGGAAAGTTCTTCCACATGGAATGTTAAAACAGTCCAACTTTATATCAATATTTTGTGCAACAACTGCAAGAAATAATTTGTACACAATTTTGTCAATCTGTTATTTTTATCATCACATGGGTGACATTTTGTTGGCTGATTCTGATGAAGCTATTTTAGAGAAAATGTTAAGGAAATTCAAAGAATTTTGCTATGCTGGGGGTTAAAGATTGTTCCTGAAAAACTACAGAGAGGAGATTCTATTAACTATTTGGGTTATAAAATATGTCAACAAAAAATTCAACCACAAGGGGCTGGTGAGATGGCTCAGTGGGTAAGAGCACCCGACTGCTCTTCCGAAGGTCCAGAGTTCAAATCCCAGCAACCACATGGTGGCTCACAACCATCCGTAACAAGATCTGACTCCCTCTTCTGGAGTGTCTGAAGACAGCTACAGTGTACTTACATATAATAAAAAATAAATCTTTAAAAAAAAAATTCAACCACAAAAGGTACCGATCAGAAGAAATCAGTTATAAACTCAATGATTTTCAAAAATTAATGGGAGACATTCATTGACTTTAGCCTACTCAAGAGTTTCAAATGTTACAAGAAGATCCAGACTCAAACAGTTCAAGATGGTTAACAGCTGAAGCAGAGAGAATTAACCCTGGTAGAAAAGAGATTGTAAGATGTATATGTTGATTACATAGATTCCAAACTTGATTGTATTTTGGTTATTTTGTCTTCAATTCATTTTTATCCTGTACTCATTATGCTAAGGGAAGATAGTATTATAGAATGGATTTTTTTTTAGCACATAAAAGTAAAAAAAAAAAAAAAAAGGCTTGGGCTGGTGAGATGGCTCAGTGGGTTAGAGCACCCGACTGCTCTTCCGAAGGTCCAGTGTTCAAATCCCAGCAACCACATGGTGGCTCACAACCATCCCTAACAAGATCTGACCCCCTCTTCTGGAGTGTCTGAAGACAGCTACAATGTACTTACATATAATAAATAAATAAATAAATAAATAAATCTTAAAAAAAAGGCTTATATAGAAAAAGATTCTGATTTAATTATAAAAGGTAGACTAAGACTACATCAATTGTCAGGAACAGATCCAACAGAAATCGTAGTACCTTTTACTAATGCTGAGAATATGTTATTATGGGTAACCAGTGAAGGTTGGCAAAGAGCTCATAACAACTATTTGGGAGAAATGAACAACAAATATCCTAAAAGCAAGTGTCTTCTGTTTATAAAAAGAACTAATTGGATTCTCCCACATATTGTAAAAGGAACACCAGTTCCTGAAGCACCTACATTCTATACTGAGAAAGGCAGACTCTAAGTCACACAAAATAAGCAGAGTAATTCACAGCCCATAATATACTTCAGTTAAAAAATCAGAGGTATACCCAGTTCTTATGGTATTAGATTTTCCTGAATCTCTTACTATAATTACTATCAGTATGCAGAAAGACACCTTTTGCATGTAGAATTAATTCCTGATAACTCAGAATTAACCTTGTTATTTTTGCAACTGCGACAGGTAATCCGAAATAGAAAGTTATCTATTATACATCACTCACATTTGATCTCATACAGGCTTACTAGGTCTATTGGCACTAAGAAATGAAAAAATCAACCATTTAATAGAAAATGTGTTAGAAGCCTCGAAATTTCCATGTTGACAGTAAACATGGTTTACTATTTAAAGAAAAAAAATTCACCTGACAACAGGCCAAGGAAATTATATGAAAATATCCTACTTGTTCTTTTTATAAGCAAACTCCATTGCCCACTGGAAGTAACCTTAGGGGTAACCCCACCCCCCAAAAGGCAAATGGATGTGTTTAAGTTTGCATATTTTGGAAAACTAAAGTTTGTACACCATACATTGATACATATGCAGGCTTTCAAAGGGCAACTGCTTTGAGCCCTGAAAAGGATGATTCTGTAATTACACATGTACTGGATATAATAGCTATTTTGGGGATATCTGTACAAATTAGGACTGACAATGCCCCAGTCTCCAGTACAGTGAAGCAATTCCTTGTGTATTATAATGTAAATTATTATTATTATTATTATTTTGCTTTTGTTTTTTTTCAAGACAGGGTTTTTTCTGTATAGCCCTGGCTGTCCTGGAACTTCCTCTGTAGACCAGGCTGGCCTCGAACTCAGAAATCCACCTGCCTCTGCCTCCCGAGTGCTGGGATTAAAGGCGTGCGCCACCATGCCCGGCTTATAATGTAAATTATAATACATATTATAAGTAGTCCAATCCTACAAAATAAGCAGTGGTAGAAAGATCTAATCACACCTTTAAAAATGCTCATAAAGGGCTGGAGAGATGGCTCAGCGGTTAAGAGCATCAACTGCTCTTTCAAAGGTCCTGAGTTCAATTCCCAGCAACCACAAGGTGGCTCACAACCATCTGTAATGGGATCTGATGCCCTCTTCTGGTGTGTCTGAAGACAGCTAACAGTGTACTCATATACATAAAATAAATGTCTCGAAAAACCAAAAAAAAAAAAAAAAAAAAAAAGCCGGGCAGTGGTGGCACACACCTTTAATAACAGCACTTGGGAGGCAGAGGCAGGTGGATTTCTGAGTTCGAGGCCAGCCTGGTCTACAGAGTGAGTTCCAGGACAGCCAGGGCTATACAGAGAAACCCTGTCTTGAAAACCAACCCCCCCTCAAAAAAAAAGCTTGTAAAACAAAAAGGCCCACATAATGCTAAATAGTGCTGTTAACTTTAAATTTTCTGAACGTTAATGAAAAAGGAACAACAGCAACTGAGAAAAACTGAGTTAAAGAAAAATATGTGGAATTAAATCAGTCTACATACTCAAAGGTTGTGTTAATATCAGAAGGGGAGCCGGGCGTGGTGGCGCACGCCTTTAATCCCAGCACTTGGGAGGCAGAGGCAGGCAGATTTCTGAGTTCGAGGCAAGCCTGGTCTACAAAGTGAGTTCCAGGACAGCCAGGGCTATACAGAGAAACCCTGTCTTGAAAGATCAAAAAAAAAAAAAAAAATCAGAAGGGGAGCCCACAGAAATATTTGCTAATATTTCCACAGGAAATGAAAAGTTGTGCATACCATCAAAACTGATAAAGGTTACAATTGAGCAGGAGAGGTCTCCTAAAAACCTTAGCTATTGACAGGAAAAATGTTTATATCATTGTAAACGTCTGTTTATAATTTCCTGCTATATCAGGCATAATTCTTAGCTAAAAACAGAAGGAGGAAAATGCAGTGACAATTCTGGGATTTTGGTTTAAAAAACACAGAAATATAAGAATTTTAAATTTTAATTCCTGGTGTGGGATATGAGGTTGCTTCAGATTGTCCACAGCAGCTGACTAGGATTTGCCTCACGCTCTGGCCTACTGCAGATATAGCTTCTGCAGTTGTGTGACATTTGGAATTCTGGGGACTTTTCAGAGGGTATATAAATGCTAGGGCCTGGAGAGATGGAGAGTTGTTGGTTGCAAAACCATGCTTCTGCTAGAGCACGAGGCAAATCACAGGCAGCTGCTGTGGACAGTCTGAGGCAGCCCCATGTCCCACACCTGGGACTAAAATGGACACGTTCTTGTAATTTATGGTTCTGTTTTTATGGATCCAACACTAGCAAGGCACTAAGAAGAGAACAAGTAGATAGACATACTAGGGGCCACCAGATACAAACTGGGCTTCATTATTTCATTTTATTTCTTTATGGGAAATCTGAACCAAACTGCTTAGTTTTCAGTCTGAAGGGGAAGTTCTAAGGTGTTTATTCTTAATACTCTTAAGATGTTTTTCACCAGCCAAAACATTTGGTTTTTGAAGCCTTGAGGGTTTTTTTTTTTATTGTTTTTAATCATGTGTATATGTATCTACATGTGGGTATAATATGGACATGAACGTAGGTGCCTGCAGAGGCCAGAGGTGTTAGATCGCTGTAATTACAGTTGTGAGCTGCCTGATGTGGGACCTGAAATCCAGTCCTCTGGAAGAGCACCAAGTTCTATTAACCACTGAGTATCTCTCTAGTTCATGTACATGCTTTTGAAACAGGGTTGTTATATAGCCTTGGCTGGCCTGGGACAAGTTATGTAAGCCAGACTGGATGCTCAAACTAGCAGCAATCTTCCTGCCTCTCTCCTTTGAGTGCTAGAATTACAGGTATTCACCACCATGTACAGCTTTTTCAAAACAAAGATTAGTTTCACATGACTCTCTCTCTCTCTCTCTCTCTCTCTCTCTCTCTCTCTCTCTATATATATATATATATATATATATATATATATATATATATATATATATATATATATACACCAAGGCCTTGTCTCAAAAAACAAGCACACACTGGCTTCAACTAAATAGCCTTTCAAGAGTTTTCTCAGACTGGAAATGTAGCTCAATGGCTAAATGCCTACCTAGTATGTGTGAGGCCCTAAATTAAATTTCTAGTACTATGAACAGAAGTCAGGGGAGGGAGGAAAATCAATCTGTGTAGCCCCATGTTAAGATGAAGGGTAAGAGGCTAAAGAAATAGCTTATCAGTCAAGGCACTGGCTGCTTTTCTAGAGACCAGGGTTTGATTCCCAGCATCTATTCATGCTTTACAACCATTTTATAACTTCAGTCTCAGGAGAACCATCCTCCAGCCTCCACAGGCACTGTAGGCACGTGGTATACATATGCATACAAGCAAACCCACATACACATACAAATTAAAAAGACAAACCAGGTAGTGGTTGTGCACACCTTTAATCCCAGCATTCAAGAGGTAGAGGCAGGCAGATCTCTGAGTTGGAGGTCAGCGTGGTGTACAGAGCAAGTTCCAGAACAGCCAGGGATACACAGAGAAACTCTGTCTCCAAAGCTTAATGGTTGGGTTCCCTACACAGCGAGTTCCAGGCCAGCCAGGGGTACAGAGTGAGGCAGCAAGGAAGGGAGGAAACGGAAAAAGTGATCAAGGACACAAAAGGTTCCATCCATCAGACAGGGTGCAGATCAGACGAGGAGGGACCTGCTCAGACCTGAGGGACTTCATGGTCAAGGTGTCTTCTTGCACTCTAATAGAAGTGTCTGGAGCTCAGCCTCAGGCTGGTATTGCTGTAAACAGGGACCCCGGTCCAGTCTTCAAATGGCACCCCAGGAACACATGGATTTTGTAGTAGTCCAGGACTGGACCCTCATCACAGTAGTGGGGGAAACACAGACACCAAACAAAAGGACATGAGAACTTGAGCTGATTATCCTAGGCCACTTGCTTTTACTCTGCCGTCAGGTGTGCATGCATGAGTGTGTACAAAGAAACTCACACCTCCTCCCCCCACCCCCCCCCCACCCCCGACCATGACATCTGGAGGGCCAGATGGTTAAGACATAGCAGGATGGATCCTACCAAGAAATGCTGGAGCATAAACTGGGCCAATAACAGCTAGGAGCTGTTCTTTTACCAGTCATTACACACCCAGGAAGACTATATAGACCACATCTCTCAGAAATATAAATGGCCAGGACAAACGGTAGACAAGAGATGAAGTTACCTAGTTGAGTAAGAGCTGAGCTATCTAGATGCCCTCTACACTATGCATTCCTCTTAAGCTTTGAATTCAGGACAGAAGCATGTTATGTGGTCAAGGTCTCACTCTCAGGATTAGCAAGTACCACATATGCCAGAACCAGTTTCATGCAGCTCCCACCGTGTGCTACCCCAGATCTTGTTCACAGTGCACCAGAAATAGGGCCAGCCCAAATACTCACTACAAAAGTATGAACAACTATATATGAAGAACAGCAGGGAAGCTTCTAGAAGCTACAAGCAGAAGCTAGAGATGTGTCAAGCCAGGAAGATGAAGAAATAGTGGATGAAGTCATAATCCAGTGGCTTGGTTTGGCCATTAAGACCAGAGGACATGGTTACTTGCTCTGGAGTAAAAAGCTAGAGCTGTTAGGCAAGAATTCAACCACTAAGGGGCCAGACACTGTGAGGGCTCCAGAAACCCTTGGCTTAGACTATTTAACAGGTCTGTCCATGTCCCACCTCCCCCAAGGTCCATGTAGCCTAGGCTGTCCTGGAACTTGCTATGTAGACTAGCAGACCAGGCTGGCCTTCATGTCACAGAAATCCACTTGCCTTAGCAGGAATTAAAGATGCAAGGGACTAACAGGTGCTTTCCATCATTCTAGTCATGAGATTCAGAAATGAGGTATCAGAACTGAGAGGGAGGGGTGCTCACAGCTGGACCAGGAAATGAGGGTCAGCCCAAAAGGGACCCAGCAACAGGGGTCAACATCAGGTGCCATTTCAGTGCCAAATTCACAAATAATATTTGGCAGGAAATCACTAATAAGACACTTATCTGGTCTACAGTGAAAACATTTATTATACAACAGCTATCTTTATTTTAGGTCAACATTTAGACAGCTCACCATGTGGAACCACCACAGCTTTCAGCTTGGCTCTTGGAGGAACATCAGTCAGCCTGAACTGACAGCAACTTGTACCCTGATGTAAACCAGTCTGTAGCAGTGGGTAAACCTAAGACAGGCTTTACCTGCTCTTGCTTTGAGCTCTCTTTCCCCAACTTGGAATTGAGACACTTTCCTAGAGAACATATCAAGAGCACACCCTATGGGGCACTGGCCCAGGCCCTTCCTTGGCAGCAGAGACCCTAACTAGCCTGTCCTTTACATGCACCCAGATTACTGACTTTTACCTGGTACTTATAAAACTAGTCTTAGTTTTCAAGAGAGGAGTTTCTAGTCATGTCCTAGACCCTCATATCCTTGAGGGTCAGGCGACCTTCACATGGTTCCCAGGGATATATTTGGTATGATCATCCTTTTATCCACATAGAGCTGAAGCCAACCCTGGCCAGGGCTTATGCATTCAGGTTCATGTATCTATGTACACAATAAACTTAGGGTTTCCTTTTGTGTTCTGCAAGGAGACCCTACCCCTGCCCAACACTTCAAGAAACCACAGCTGTTTTGGAGCTGACTTTTATTGTACTTGTTGCTTTGCCACCAAACAGAGGCATGACAGGCCTGCTGTGTGATATATACATATACACATATGTACACACACTGACACACACCACAACCCACACTCACAGTATGTGGTAACACACACTGTGCTTGTAAGGACAGTAAAGACATAGATTTTGCCACTTCCATAGGAGGATAATTCAATCAAACTAAAAAGGAACAAGCCAGTGCTGGGACACATGGGTTCACAGCTCAAAATACTGGAAAAAGAATAAGATCAGTCACGGTTTACACTGTTCACAACTGTTCCTCAATAAAAGGTGCACTGAAAGCCAAAGTAGGATGCTCACGGCCCACAGGTTCTCTGTACTACAGCACCCACACCCTCAGGGGCAGCTTGAATGATTATGTCACTCTCTCTGGAGTCTACCAGCTGCAGCACTGGCACCTCCTTTAACAAGGCTCACCTGTAACAGACACCATGGATCAGCAGGACAACGGGTACTGACTGATATTAAATCTTGACATCTGAAGAGACTGGCTTTATGATTCAGGAACAAATCCAGCAAGTAACTTGGGAAAAAGTTGCCTAACCACAGTAAGCACTGGCTTTTTTCTTTTGTTTTGTTTTGTTTTGCTTTGTTTTTTTTTTCTTCTTAAGACAGGATTTCTTTGTGTGTAGTCCTGGCTGTCCTGGAACTAGTTCTGTAGAACAGGCTCCGTGAGCCGCCTGCCTCTGCTTCCCAAGTGCTGGGACATAAGGCATCTGCCACCATCACCCAGCCTGGTTTTTCCCCATTGGGTACTGGCTGTGTTAACTGAACATTAGAAGGGTAGGAAAGGTCATAAACATTGCACAGAATCATCTAAAGTAATCTTAAAATACAGTCAAAAGGAAGACAAGGAAAGACATCACTGGGCACAAACAGAAACCTACACTCCAGCAGCCTTGGTAGACGGGTCCCCCAGGGTCTCTCCCGACTACTTTCTGTAGGTCAGAAGTGGTCTCCACTGCACAGGATGAGCTTGCATGCACAGATTCCAGCACTCTCTGGGCAACACAGCACAGCACCATCTACACTGCCTGCCAGTATAGGAGTTAGGGGAGTGTGTGTGTTTCTCTATTTAATATTTATATTTGGACAAGAACAGTCAGACTGATCCTGAGACTCACCAGTTCTTAGCTTAGGACAAATGAAATCAAGGAGACCTTAGATCAACATAGTAAAACCCTGCAAGGGAGTCTGCACAGGGACAGGTCAGGGTACTTACTGGCCGTGGCAATCACTATTATCACTTTGAAACTGATCTACATATGGAGGGTTTCAAGTTCAACATCATTTATTTAGCTTTACGAATTCCAAAAGACACTAGGTTCAAAACTTCCATGTTCTCATCCTGACAGCACCACAAGTCCCAGTTCAGGATCTAGCTCGTTAGGATGTGAGGGAAAGGGCCACAGAGCTACATGCAGGAGGGGTGTGCTACCAGACTGCAACTGATCATCTACAAGTCTGGACCTGGTTCCTGGTCACTGTAGGAAAAGAGGCCCAGCACCCCAGGTTGACCAGTGACTTCTTTTTCCTTTGTCCCAAATATGGGCCAATTAATAGATTTCTCATTCTTCTTTTAGGTTGTTTTATTTGAGTTAGGGTCTTACTGTGTAAGCCCAGACTGGTCTACAACTCAAGGTCCTCCTACCTCAGCCTCCCTAGTGCTGGGATTATAGGCGTATCCCACTACATCTAGACACAGGTCTGATGTTTACAAATTACTTTTAACTGACTATGTTAGTGGATATCCCTAAAATCCTTTAAAGAACGAAACTAACAAATCCATGGGAGGATCTTGGCTCATGTAGTTCTGTTGTAGGGTCAACTGGGAACTTGGCATCAGTGTCTCCCAGGACCTGGATGGGTTCCCTTGATCACTGCCATGTTTGTCCTCACAGTGCTGCCTCTTCTTGTAACTTCCTGACAACCTGATCTGGTCCTGAAGGCCCTGGTGAGCTGGGGCCAGGAGGTGGGCGGGGTGGGCTTCAGAAACACATGATGGTTTGTCTGGGCCACAGAGCCACCACATGAGCCTTCTCCTTCTTCATCTGTTCTGGAAATGCAGATGGGCAGCAGCAGCCAACGGGAAGGTTCTGGAGGAACCTGGCTCATTGAAGTCTGGTACAACTATCTAGCTAACTGTAAAAGGGTAGGATGGCTCCATATCACTGGTAACCACATTTTTCAACTCCACCCACCATGGTACCCTAGAACCAAGACTGGAATACTGACTGGAGAGAGGTTCACAAAGGAATCCTGTGGCCGGGAGCTGGCCTCCCAGGTTGAGTGACTACTACCATAGCTTCCCTAGAAGCCAACCCTTCTGAGCCAGGAGCACCAGGGTCCAGCCACCTGCTCCAGGAACCCAACACTCCAGCTGCCAGAGGCATTGATAGTGACAGGTGGAAGCGAAGGCAAGCAGGGGGTGGGGCACTGGCAAGCACAGGGAGGAGGTTCTGGAGCCTGGGCACTCAGACTCTGCATAAGCAGTTGCATGCCACCCACAACTGGACTCAAGAGACTTTCTGACTATGACTAAGTGGCAGGTGCTGCCATTTGTGGTTCTTAAAAGTCCAAAAAAGATTAAAAGGTTGGCTTGAAGGAATGTGGAAGATGACCCAGGAATGAGGGAAGGAGGCTGTGGCCCCGTCAATCCAGCTTTTGACCTGGAAAGGTGCAGAACAGAGACAAATGATTTCCCACACACCAGCAAGAGACATGCCTCCAATGATAGGATTTCAGTCCACAAGGCCAGGAGACCCAAGATAGTGACATTACACAGAGTGTGCTCCCACTTTCAGAAGGGGCATACCTGCACTCTCCATAGCAGATCTAACAGGAAAACTGTCACGAGGCCGAGTGAGATGATGCAGAGACCCTATGAAAGCTTCCCAACACGAACACCGTGCAAACGACTGATGCTGGTGGTGCCTGGAAGACGGGGCCCAGTTCCCTCCTTTGCAGGTGATATCAGAGCCCTGTCTGCAGCCTTGAGGATGAGATCAGAGCCATGGACTAGACCATATCACAGGACACAGAGGCCAACAAGGAGATGTAGCTCCAGGTGCTTACCTGACTCCTGTAAGCACAAGGAGACAGCTGAACCTTCACTGGACCCGCTTGGCTGAAAACCCAAAATAAGCACTACCATCCAGTTAATTCAGCCCAGCTGCAGCACGTCCACAACACAGACATTGAACATAACCCATACATGCTATTAAAAAAAGGATAAAACAGAAGAAGACCGTAGCTACACTGCTTTAAATACTGCATGCTACGCACTTCATGTATCAAGGATTGACAGATGGGTGGACTTAGAGGAGGTGGGAGTGGCCCTGACCAGCCAGAGCAGGTCAGGTTGACGGCTGCCTTCCCATCTCAGTGACTACAGTTCATGATTCTAAGGTTGCAGTGGCCAGATGCTGATTCATCCTCTAATCACAGCCTCTCCTGAATTTAGTTGAACCCGTCGGTGTGATAGCTGGGGTGGGAGTCAGCTGTCAGCTGGGTGGTCTCTGTGGCAGATGCTGGCTGTATGACGATCGGTGTGTCTGTAGCCTCTGAAAAGTAAGCAGACAACCTCATCGCACAAGGGCAGCAGCAGTATTGTGTACCCATCGACATGGTCCTTGCATCACATCATTCAGCCACCTGGACAGACACTCAGGGGAGAGGCTACTTGCTGACCTCCACCCAACACACTTTCCTCAGTGGTCTCAGGTAACACCAGCCCCCGGCCCTCCCCACCTGCCTGCCTCCCACCCCACCTTTGGTCCCTCAGATCTACGGCTACCAGTTCATGGGCAGGAACAGCTCCCTGCACCTGCTTTACCTCAAGTGTCCACGTTCACACCTCAACAGTCCCAGATGCCACCACAAACACTCTCGGCACAGTGTCAGTGCCCTCCTGTTTGACAAGACAGTTGACACCGTTCAGGGCCAGTGCTGGCTCCACCCCACACACTCACAAGGCCCTGGGCTGCACACTCACCCCTTTCATCAGACTGCAGCTGTGCCTCCAAGTCTTCAGGGGATACGTAGAATTCTGTCTCCTCACCCTCAGGTGCCTTGGGCTTGCATTTCCCACAGCAGCAGTTAAAGCAACAGCACAAACAGCAGCAGCAGTAGCAGCAGGTGAGGAGGCCACAAACAACAAACAGCGCCTGGGAGAGAGAATACTGACTGGCACTATGGGGCCTCAAGGGCCCACAGGCCATACCACAAGACCCTCCCTGGAGAAGACAGGTCAAGAGCTGCAGTGTATACAACTAATGCTAAGGGCATCTTTCAGGAAAAAGCTGTAGACAAGAGAGAACTTGCAGGGTGAAAACAGGAGAAGCAGAAGTAATAAGTAATTTCTAAAGATGGGATTGAATACAAGCCAGGAGGCTCTCCCTAGAAACAAAAGTGTGACTTCCCCTTTTCTCTTCTAGTTCTTTTGTATTCAAATGTCAGCCAGAATCAAAGCATGCTTTCTGTTTTGAAGTCCAAAGTATGGTACTTTCGACTTCCTTACTTTCTCTGAAGCCCCATTCCCAGTTCAGCTGACCCTCCACACCAAACTCAAATGGCATGGTTCTCTTCTTCAGTTTCAACTTATAAATATCTCTAATGGACTTCTCTCTAAAACTATAAAGATTGAAGACTAACCAGTAAAAACCTAAAATCACAAAATCAGGCTACCTATACCTAAGAACTACAGGATAATTTACTCTGACTTTGTATAAGGCTGACAGATGAGGGGAGCAAAAATGGCTATTAAATAAACGAATGGTGTTAAGTCAAGAGTTTCTAAAGTAAGACTTTTTTTAGAGACAGGGTTTCTCTGTGCAGCCCTGGCTGGCCTCGAACTCAGAAATCCACCTGCCTCTGCCTCCTGAGTGCTGGGATTAAAGGCGTGTACCACCACACCTGGCTAAAGTAAGATACCCCCGCCCCCCCCAAGAGCTGAGGACCAAACCCAGGGCATTGAGCTAAATCCCCAACCCTTAAAGTAAGATTTTAAGTCTCCCATGCTAACTAAAAGCCTGCCTACACATATCTCAATCTTTTCAGTAGGTTGGTACCATGCATCAGAGACTATCACGTTGATGCAAATGGTTGTGCTCCATGTACGCTGTGTACTGTGCTCGCTATGAAGAGGCCAGTGCAACAGCTGAAGAGCACGGAAGACAGCCTCAGGCCAGAAAGCACATCAAGGGACTGAAGGAACGGGTCTTTCAACATCTGTAGTCCAATTATGAACTAGAATTCTCAATGCCTCCAGTGTGGCAGCTCACCTTGGCCCACCAGCTGGAGAGTACGAAGTAGGTGTTGACGTTCTCCTCCCCAAACTGCTCCGCCACATAGAGCCCCAGCGAGCCATACTTGTCATAAATGTTTCTTTTCGTGGCGTCTGTCAGGATGGCGTGTGCGTTGTTAATCTCCTTAAACTTGTCTGCAGCCTCTGGGTTATCAGGGTTCTTGTCAGGGTGATACTTCAGGGCCAGCTTCCTGTAACCAAAACCATTTCCTGGCTCTACCTTGGTCTTACATTTCTCATTTGTCCACCAGAGTCCAGGGGAAGAGATACTTACCCATTAGCATCTCATTTGTCAACTTTCCAGAGATCTGGTTCATCTGAGTCAAAAGAAGTCTCTAATTGCTTTAGGATAATCCTTTCTACCAGGAAATACCCACAAAGGTGAGTCCTGGGTACTAAGAAAGGTAGAGCACAGCTTATAGCATTCACTCCTGCCAACCCCCAGTGTGCTGGCATACTAATTGCACATTTGAAGAATAAGGTGATGGCAGAGAAAAGTATAATATTGATAATTTAGAACAATACAAGTAACAGACCCCAAGACTATCTGACGTGAAAATACCCCACCCCCTTTCTGGGTGACTATATCATACTACACCTCAGAGAAACATTCTTCAAGTCCAGTCAAACAGCAATGACAAGATTAAAAAAAAAATCCCATCACTGTTTTAAAATATAGCATTTAGCAGCTATGCCCAGGGTTCAAACCTTGATCCCGTGATGGTCTGGGGAGAGTTGGCAATATCTTTTAAGTGTGTTTACTTTTTGGTGCTAGAGAAGATCAGTGTAACTTTTTTTGTTGAGAAAGAGTCTGTCTACATAATCCTGGCTATTCTAGAATTCACTACATAGACCAGGCTGGCCTCACTCACAGATATCCTTCTGTCTCTGCATCCCAAGTCTGAGGATTAAACTATGAACATGAGGATAAAATGCAACTGTTAAAGAGACTGTCATGAAAAAGGTATGCCAAGGTTCTTGTTAAATTATACAAGAAGCCAGATGAGGATCTGTGTTCTTACAGGTTAACACGGCTGCTTACCGATAGGACTTTTTAATGTCATCTGAGGTTGCATTCTTGTCCAGTCCAAGAACATGGTATAATGATTCCCCGGAAGTAGAGAGTGAGCGCTGCCTCTGGTCGGCCATGTTAGGTTAGTCTACAAGAGAAGATAAAGGGAAATATGGAGAAAATGACAAAACCTGGGTCTGTGAGACGTGATAAGGGCACTGCTGTCATGCTAGACAAGTTAAATTGGACTCCCAGAACTCATCTGGTAGAAGAGAAGAAGAACCTCCTAAAAGTTATCCTCTGAGCTCCTCAAGTGAGCTGTGGTTTATGTTCCTTTCCCATTCCACAAGTAAATATGTGGGCGCTGGTATCTATAATACGCATGAAATGTTGCAACTATTTAAACGGTTCAGAAAACCAAAGATGTGTTAAAGTTTAAAGAAAAAAGCAAAAGATTGTGCTGGATGTGGGGTATATGCCCGTAATCCCAGCTCTGTGGAAGGCTGAGGTCAAGGGATCCGAAGTTAGAGACTAACTACACTCACCCACATTCCCTCCCCCAAAAGTCCTGTTTTAGAAAACCCACATTTATAGAAACGGAAGGAAATAATAAAATATGGACAACAACAACAAAACCCCAAATCAGTCATGATGAAAATATTTCATGAGCTTTTCAGAAGACCTTCAGCAGCTGCCAAAAAAACCCTGAAACCCAGAATACGTGTTTAAAAGTTACCTGGGCATTTTTATTTTCACTAAGCACTTATTTTAGCTGGTGTTACACATGGTCGTTAGCCACCCAACATGGATGTCGTGAATGCAATTTGGGTCCTCTCTACAACAACAGTATAAACAACTACTGAGCCTTTTCTCCAGCCCCAACTTTATCCTTTTTTTTTTTTTTTTCCGAGACAGGGTTTCTCTGTATAGCCCTGGCAGTCCTGGAACTCACTTTGTAGACCAGGCTGGCCTCGAAGTCTGAAATCCGCCTGCCTCTGCCTCCTGGGTGCTGGGATTAAAGGCGTGCGCCACCACGCCCAGCATTTTTTTTTTTAAAAGAACCTTTTTTTTTTTTTAAAGATTTATTTATTTATTATATGTAATTAAGTACACTAGCTGTCTTCAGACACTCCAGAAAAGGGCATCAGATTTTGTTACGGATGGCTGTGAGCATCGTATGGTTGCTAGATTTGAACTCAGGACCTTCGGAAGAACAGTCTGTGCTCTTACCCGCTGAGCCATCTCACCAGCCCCCATCTTTTAGTATAACCCCTTATTTGTAACCTTCAAAGTATTTTTTCTGAGGCACCAAACTGAGACTGCCTGTAATCTCTGAAACCAAGCTAACAGCTATAACCTGGTGCAGACCCATTCAGGCCCTGTGCTTGCTATTTCAGTCTGTGAGCCTATGAGAGCTCTACTTAGCTGATTCAGTCCACCATGTTCTCTTGGTGTATTCCAGCCCCTCTGACTCCTAGTCTTTACTCCCTCTCTTCCTCAGGGATGCTTCATCTCTGAGGAAAGGACCCAATGGAGACCTCCAATCCAGACTCTCTCATTGCATAATGTGGGTCTCTGCACTCGCTCTGTCTGATAATGACTGGACAAGGCACTAATCTATGAGTACAGCAGAATATCATTATGAATCATTTCATCTGCACTCCCCACCCAAGACAAGCAAACAAAAAGCAAACAATTTTACATGCATGCATTCATTCACTGTTTTATTTTGAAACAGGGTTTCCCTTGTAGTGCTAGACTGCCGTTGGAGACCAGGTTGGCCTCAGACTCAAGAGATCCACCTGTCTATCTCTGCCTTCTAAATGTTGGGATTAAAGACATGTGCCACCACCACCTAGCTTAAATAGATAGATAGATAGATAGATAGATAGATAGATAGATAGATAGATAATATTTAAAGGAAGATGGCTCAGTGGTTAAAGAATGTTTACTACTCTTCCAGAGGACCCATGTACAATTCCTACCATCCATATTGCATAGCTAATAGCTGCCTAACTCCAGGTGGCCTCTCAGGACACCTGCGTGCGCGTACACATACACACACACACCACATATTTACACAGAGATAGGTACATAAATAAAAATTTTAAAAAGTTGTGGATTTAGCTTAGTGGCAGACTATTATTAGCCTAGCATGTGTTCAATCTCCAGTGCTGTAAAAACCAACCATTCAAAACTAAACAACAACCACATATGGTTCATTCCTACTCAACACTGTTATCCAGAGCAACTAGACAGGTGGAAGAAAGAAAGCTTATAAAACAGAAGAGGAAATTCAAAGTTGTCCCTGTTTGCAGATATGATTTAAATCCTTTCTCTCTTCCATGTGGATCCTAAAAATCAAAATCAAGACGGTCATCAGGCTTTGGCAAATGTCTTTGCTCACTGAGCCATCCAGCTGGTTTCAACATAATTTTATTTCTAAATCATTACTACTGGGTTTTTGTTCGTTTGTTTATTTATTTATTTTCAAGACAGGGTCTCTCTCTGTATCCCTAGCTATGCTGGAACTCACTCTGTAGACCAAACTGGCCTCGAACTGAGAGATCTGCCTGAGTGCTGGGATTAAAGGCATGTGCCACCACTGGCTAGCTCATAATTTTATATATAGAAACATAGAAATCAGACACAAAAATCTACATTAATAAAAAAAAATCAGTAGCATTTTTATACATTAATAACAAACATGGTAAGGTAGTTAAAAAAAAAAACCTAGTACAACAAAGCCTTGGGTTCAATCCCTTGGTGGGGGGCACAAAAAAACAAACAAACAAACACAGATGAAAGAAACTAAAGAGAATATATACAAACATGGAAAAATGTCTTAAGTTCATTGACTGGAAACATTGCAATCTCAAAAGCAGTCATCATAGAAAAAAAGCAATTCTAAATTCACACAGAATCACAGAAGACCCTGAGTTGTCAAAGCAACCTGAACAGAAAGATCAAACCTACAGATATCACATTGTCTAATAAGACAAACTACAAGTCAGGTGACGGAGATGCACAACAACTAGGAGGATCCCTCAGTTCAAGGCCAGCTTGGTCTATAAAGAGAAACACTGTCTCAAAAAAAAAAAAAAAAAAAAAAACCAAAAAACCAAAAAACACCAAATCAAACCAAAACGCACAAAGCTAGGGTAACCAAAATAGCAATATACTGGCTTATATAAAAAAATCAATACAGAGACCACGAACAAATAGGGGATAGAAATAAATCTATACATCACACTGACTTTGACAAAAGAAAAGTTTATTTTGGTTTAGTTTCAGGGGATACACTACTATGACCAGGAAGGCATGGCAGTGGAGCATGAGGTGGCTAGTCACACATAGTGAGGAAGCAGACGATAAACGATGAGCCCTTTCAGCCTGAGATCCCAGCCTACG
Source organism: Mus musculus (assembly GCF_000001635.26). Lineage (NCBI taxonomy): Eukaryota > Metazoa > Chordata > Mammalia > Rodentia > Muridae > Mus > Mus musculus. Next base: position 181,543,107 of record NC_000068.7, on the reverse strand, counting down.
GGATGGTGCTTAACTACATTTAGGTATACCTTCCCTTCCATAAATTAAACCTTTCAGCAAACACCCTCAAAGATATACCCAGAGTATGTTTCCACTGTGATTCTAAATCCAGAAAACTGTGCTAGGAAAACTGGATGTCAATATATAGAAGAATCCCTATTTTCAAAATCCTCAAATCCAGTTTCTCACCATATACAAAAAAACAACTCAAAATAAATCAGACCTAAATATAAGGCCTATAATTAAGAAACTACTAGAAGGCCTAGAGAGACGGCTCAGTGAGTAAAGTGTTTGCTGTACAACACGAGATCTTCAGCAACCATATAAAAATGATCTCAGCAGCACACAACCCAGCAGCCAGCCAGTCTAGCCAAACAGCATCTCTAATAAGAGACTAATTCCCAGACATCCCAACATCAACCTTTGATCTCTATATGTTTCTGCCAAATGTGTGTGCAAATACTTCTACTATAAGAAAACACAGCTGGGCATGGTGGCACACACCTTTAATCTCAATGCTTGGGAGGCAGAGGAAGATGGATTTCTGAGTTCGAGGCCAGCCTGGTCCACAGAGTGAGTTCCAGGACAGCTTGGGCTACACAGAAAAACCCTATCTTAAAAAAAAAAAAAGAAAAAGAAACCAGAAACAGGGTCTCACTACATAACCTGGATGGTCTGATGGTCAATTTCTTCCACTTCCCCAGGTACCCGGTTAAAAGTATTCACCTCTACATCTAGTTTGAATAGATTTAGCACCTTTTATTTGTGTACGTGCATTTGTGCACGCTGAGTTCATGAGTAGTAATTATAAACATTTATCAGCTTATTTTTTATGTGATAGCCTATAATGGTACATAGATTCTTGGACTGGACTTGACCTTATATAACTACACATTCTCTCATTTCCCAGATGGTGGAGCTATAGTTATTAGCAGCTCCTGGGCCTTGGCACATCACTGCTCTTTGAGTAGGTCCTAAATTCTGAGGGGAAAAAAATTGAACCTAGAATTCTATTACTAACCAAGTGTCAGGCAACAGTGGGAGTTGGAGAAAAGTACTTGTTTGTCCCATATAAAACCAGCATTTGAGGAAGTCCTTCAAGAAAATGAGGAAAGAAACAAGACCAGAAGACACAACAGACTGAGAGTAAAGCACCTGACCTGCTCCAGGAAGCAGGAGCTGGCGAGAGCCAACTCACCCGCAGCAGCAGGCAGTCATACTTCACAGCGTCAAAGCTTTAATACCACAAATCATTACAGAAATGTGAGTGATGTAAGGATACTATACTCACGGTGAATGAAAATTCTCAACAACAAAAGCTACAATGTAAAAAAATAATAACTACATGGAAATGCTACAAATAGAAGTTGGACATATGAAAGTCATCAGACTTCGCTTCCCAGTAGGATGCAGGCCACAGAGCAGATTCTGTGATGATAATCAGTGTGAAGGACAGAAGAACGATTTAAAACTGAAGCAGGACATAGTGCTGCATGACTATAAAACTGGAGCCTGAGACCAATGCAAAAGGAGGACTATGGGCCTGGGTGAGGCGTAAACTTTGTCTCAAAACAAAATGTAACAAAGTAAAATAAATGAGGGCAAAGTCTTGGTGCCCAGTGAGAAAACCAGAAAACCCAATCAGAGTTTATTAACATAACCAGAGTCCAAGAGAAAATAAGGCCAACATAACTTGGTTGAAAATAGTGGTCCAAGCCGGGCGGTGGTGGCACACGCCTTTAATCCCAGCACTTGGGAGGCAGAGGCAGGCGGATTTCTGAGTTCGAGGCCAGCCTGGTCTATAGAGTGAGTTCCAGGACAGCCAGGGCTACACAGAGAAACCCTGTCTCAAAAAAAAAAAAACAAACCCAAAAACCCAACACCCCCCTCCAAGAGAAAGAAAGAAAGAAAGAAAGAAAGAAAGAAAGAAAGAAAGAAAGAAAGAAAGAAAGAAAGAAAGAGAAAATAGTGGTCCAGGGCAGCGACATCAAGCCAGCCAGGGATACACAGATAAACTGCAGATTTTTATGGATGAAGGTTTATTAGAACTGATAGCTCGTGGCTACAGTCCATCATTTCAGGAAAGTCACAGCAGTAGGTGCCCAAGGCAGCTATTCATACTACAAATGCAGACAAGCAGGGAGCCATGAGTATCCATGCTCAGCTCACTTTCTCCTGTTTAAAGTAGAAGATAGGATCCCCGCCTAGAAAATGGCATTCACTCTAGAAAATGGCATTCACTCCAGTAAACTAATCAGTATAATCTCTCACAGGCATGCCCAGAAGCTAAATAATCCTTCACAGGTGTGCATCAAGGCACCTCCTTAATTTCAAAATCTAAATTCCAAGATAAATTAGCAGACTTACCATCTTTATCATTTCAATGATACGATACAGCAACATTAATCACAACCACATTGCTATACAACAGCTATATTATAAATTCTATTTTAATTAATTAATTAATTAAGCAAGGCACTGTGTCTCAAACCTTTATAATCCCAGCACTGGAGAGGCAGAAGCAGAATATCTTTATGAATTCCAGGCTAGCCAGGGATATACAGTGCTACCCTGTAGAAGGAAGGGAAGGAGAAAGCACAACCATTAAAAACACACCAAAAAAAAAAAAAAAAAAAAATCCCAGCACTTGGGACAGAGGCAGCTGGATTTCGGAGTTCGAGGCCAGCCTTCCAGGACAGCCAGGGCTACACAGAGAAACCCTGTCTTGAAAAACCAAAAAAGGGACTGGTGAGATGGCTCAGTGGGTAAGAGTACCCGACTGCTCTTCCGAAGGTCTGGAGTTCAAATCCCAGCAACCACATGGTGGCTCACAACCATCTGTAACAAGATCTGATGCCCTCTTCTGGAGTGTCTGAAGACAACTACAGTGTACTTACATATAATAAATAAATAAATCTTAAAAAAAATTACTTTATATATATAAGTGCACTCACTGTTGCTGTTTTCAGATACACCAGATCCCATTACAGATGGTTGTGAGCCACCAACCATGTGGTTGCTGGGAATTGAACTCAAATCTCTCTAGCCTGAAAAGAGAAATTCTTAAACTTTCTTAAATTTATCAATGATGCCCTTCCCCCTAGTTTTTCTTCAAGAAATCCCTCTAAAATAGCAGTTCTCAACCTGTGGGTCCCAACTTTTTGGGAGTCAGCACTTTGGGCTCACCTGAGACTGTCAGAAAACAGGCATTTACGTTACAATCCGAAACAGTAGCAGCAAACTGTTCTGCTATGAAACAGCAACAAAAGAATGCTATGGTTTATGAGGAGCTGTAGGAAAGGCTGCAGCAACAGGAAGGTTGAGAACCACTGTTCTAGAAGGTGAAAGAATCAAACCGCCTGGAGTGAGGATAAACTCTCAGTAATTTGGGAGTGGGTGGGGAGCTACTTAATTACAAACTCATCCTTTGATCCTTTTACTTACAGTAAATATCATTTTTAAAAAATGGGTGAAAAAAAAGAGAGAGCTGGGCAGTGGTGGCACACACACTCCTGTAATCCCAGCACTTGGGAGGCAGAGACGGGCAGATTTCTCAGTTCGAGGCCAGCCTGGTCTACAGAGTGAGTTCCAGGACAGCCAGGGCTATACAGAGAAACCCGGTCTTGGGGGGGAGGGTAAAGGGGGGTGCACTCCTTTAATCCCAGCACTCAGGAGGCAAAGGCAGGTGGGTCTCTCTGTGAGTTAAAGGCCAACCTGGTCTACAGAGTGAGTTCTTAGGCAGCCAGAGCCTATGATCAAAACTACTACTGTTCCATGGCAGGAGACAGAGGTCAACCCTATTTCTGAGTGTCATCTCAAGACTTGGAAGGGCACACAGATGATCCATCTTTCCCTAGAACCTCAAAGGCCCCTCTGCCTTCCCCTCACGAGTGAAGTCTCTCTGAGAGGCTTGCTCTCTATTTTGCTCTACTTTCCTCCTTACCCTCTACTCAAAATACAAGCCTGTCTCCAAAAAAACTTGTAACAAAAAAAAAAAATTTTTTTTTTTTTCTGAGACAGGGTTTCTCTGTGTAGGCCTGGCTGTCTTGGAACTCACTTTGTAGACCAGGCTGGCCTCGAACTCAGAAATCCACCTGCCTCTGCCTCCCAAGTGCTGGGATCAAAGGTGTGCGTCACCACCGCCCGGCAAATTCGCGTATTTTTGTATGCATCATTAAAACAATCTTTAAAATTGTACATATTTGTTATTTATTTGAGTATGCATTTGTGAAGGTCAGAGGACAACTTATGAGAGTCAGTCCTCTCTTTGGTTTTGGGAACTAAACTCTGGTCAACAGACTAGGTGGCATGGTGCTTTTGCCTGCTCAAGCAAACTGCTGGATCCTGAACAATCGTGTTTTTAGTTTTTTCAAGACAAGGTTTCTGTGTGTACCCCTGGCTGCCCTCAAACTCAAGAGATCTGCCTGCCTCTGACTCCTGAGTATTGGATTTAAAGAGGTATGTGTCACCACCTCTCAGCAAACAATCATATTTTAGTAAAAGAATTCTATCATGGATAACAAAGAGGGTGTGTGGAAAGAATCTCTTGAGTGCTAAGTGGAAGTGCTTCCTGTCAATAAAAAGCTGATGGCCAATGAACTGAGGCAGGATTTGAAGGTGTGACATTTGTCAGAAAGAGAGGAATTCTGGGAGATTTTGCCCTGGACTCAGAGGAGGCAAATGAATGAAACTGAATGAGAGGTAAGTAGTTGAGTGGCAAACATAGACTACGATAAACGGGTTCTATAAAGTTACAAGCTAATTGGGGAATGAGCCAAATGCTTATGATCTAGGCATTTATACATACATAATTAAGTCTTAGAGTCGTTACTCTGGGGAGAGGATGGGTAGAAAAGCTCGTGGATACATTTGATGTACCATATGTGGGGCATAGAATTCAAGCTTAAAAAAGGTCCCAGGTGAGAGGTGCACCCCCTGGGAACAGAGCAGGTTCCAGTAGCTTTGTCCCTTTAAGAGAGAAGAGAGGCCGCCAGCTGCTCGGTAGATAAAGGGAACTGAAGTAAACGGTTCATAGACGCAGGTTCTTGACCAGGAGAACTACAGGGTCCTGGAAGCCTTGTGCTCCCAAGGCAGCGAAAGCAACACTGGCAGCTGGGGCTGCATAGACCAGTTCCCAGCTGCTCAGGCTCAGCTCTCAGAAGCAGCAACATGCTGCCATCTGGAGCCACCTTCCCAGAGTAGGCAGCAATCATAGAGCAGGACCAGCCCCCAATAGGCTCCTCTGAAAGCTTACCCAAGGAAGGGTGGAGCCAGGAGCCAGCAGTCTGCTGGAAAGAGCTGAGGGGGCAGAGGAAACCAACTATAGACTCTGGCAGGAGGAACCTCTCCCTCATCTCATGGGCCCAACAACCTCCCAGAGCAGTTAAACCCCTTAAACCTGAGACTTGGCTAGGGCCAGCTATAGAAATGGGTGGAAATGCCTCTTCCTGGTGAGAGAAAGGGCAGGGGTGGAGCTAGTCACAGGATGTGAAGTAGAAGCCAGACACTGATTGAGAGAACACATGAAGAAAGCCAAGCACAGACAAACTTTGGATCAGATAAAAAATGTTTAAAATAACGCTTTAATGCTAAAAAGGGTAAGAGACTGAGTATAAAAATTCATAGACATAATTTGAAATTGACAAATTTAAAGAAATAAGACACATAAAGATGGAAAGCAGAATAACAGAGCTTCTGGATATACAATAATGGCTGAAAGATAGAAACAAAAGAGAAAGAGATAAATGATCTAAGATAAAAAACATTACAAATTCTGGTTATTACCACATTGGTAATCCTTATCTTGGTAAACATAGTGTCTTTCTGTGCCTTCTCAAAGAAAAGGACTTTAGAGATACAAGAAAAAGAAAATGAAAAGTGGAGACAGGCCTTAGAATGAAAAATTTAAAAAATCTATAAATAAAAATAAGGAAAATACTAAGATAGTAGAGATACAAGGAAAAGAGAAATATGAAAAATTGGGACAGGCCTAAGAGAAATGAGACAAAACTGTAAATAAAAAAAATGGGAAATAAACTAAGGTAAGAGACAGAATAGGGCCAGAGTCTACTGCATCATCATATAATGAAAACCTGGAAAGCCACCCAAAGGTTGTTAGAAAACCAACCTTAGTTTATCCAGTTAGTCTGTAAGTGCCAATAGATAGTGGCCACCCTAAAGAAGAATATGAGTGGCACTCCATAGATGTCCTGGATTTGAAAAAAATTAAAAGAAGGTGCCACCAATTATAGAATGTATCCACTGCTTCTGAAACAGGTATTAAATTCTCAGATGACTCAAAATAGTATTATTCCCAAAGACTGTAAAGGTATGACAAGAGCAATGTTAGAACCTGGCCCACAACTACAATGGCGTTCATGGTGGAGAGAAGAGGCTAAGGACACAGAACAGAGACACAGGGCCAGAGGTTAGTCAATATTTCTCAAGATCAGCTACTTGGTGAAGGAACATATCCTGAGGTACAAATAGGTCATATATGGGGAAGCAGCCTTGGCACTATGTCACATGACAGCTTGGGACAGGGTGAAGAAACAGGAAAAGGACTTGAACTGCTTACTCGGATTATGCAAGGTCCAAGAGAAACATTCACTGACTTTTTATGAAGCCTGACTTCAGCTATAGATAGAAGGGGATCATATTCACAAGTAAGAAAAGCACTGAATCTTTAGCTTTCAAAAATGCTAACACCAGCCGGGTGTGGTAGCGCACACCTTTAATCCCAGCACTAGCCTGCAGAGGCAGTCGGATTTCTGAGTTCGAGGCCAGCCTGGTCTACAAAGTGAGTTCCAGGACAGCCAGGGCTACACAGAGAAACCCTGTCTCGAAAAAACCAAAAAAAAAAAAAAAAAAAAAGGTAATACTGAATGCAAGAAGGCGATGAGGTCATTAAAGGAAAGATCAGCATCAAGAGATTATTGGATTAGAATTACAGTTGATATTTGATCTCATTCATATGATATGACTTCATTAGACCTGATCAAAAAAGGTTTTGAAAAAAAAAAATCCAAAACACCAGATATTTTAATTGTAGTAAGAAAGGTCATTTCAAAGGGACTGTAAGCAAGGTTTTCCTAGAAACGATATATATATATATATATATATATATATTTTCCCTAGAGAAGGACTAAGCAGCTTTAGAGCTGTGCTGGAAGCAAGTTCTGATGAAACAGCTACTCAGGTAGTCTGAGGTTGGATGAAGCATGATACTGGAATAAATATATCTCAGCATTCTTTAGGGTTAATCTTGTCAGGGCCGCTTTAACTTCATTAGTGTCTGTAAACATACAAACTTTAACAAGTAATACACATTTCTGCATTAACATTGGGATGTATAGGATGCAGAATCGACTAAAGATGATTTTCTGCTTTCTGATCGAGCAGGTAAGCTTCTTTTATAAGTTGGTTTGGACGGTATAACCAAACTAGTGTCTCTCTCCAAGGTTGCCAAACAAATGGATTGGAAATTGTGACTGTAATTCTTACCTGATAGCTTTTATAATTGTTCTTATTAATATAGTTTCTTATGTTAGAGAAAGAGCCTTTTATTGACCAAAGGGGGAGATATAGAATCTCTTGTGTATTCTGTGGAAGAATCACCTGTCAATAAAAAGCTGATGGCCAGGGGCTGGTGAGATGGCTCAGTGGGTAAGAGCACCCGACTGCTCTTCCAAAGGTCCGGAGTTCAAACCCCAGCAACCACATGGTGGCTCATAACCATCCGTAACAAGATCTGACTGCCTCTTCTGGAGTGTCTGAAGACAGCTACAGTGTACTTACATATAATAAATAAATAAATCTTTAAAAAAAAAAAGCTGATGGCCAATGAGCTTAGCAGGATTAGAAGGTAAACCATCGGCAGAGAGAGAGAGAGATATGAGATTCCAGAAGACTCAAGGGCAGGAGATTTTTTCTCTGGACTTGGAAGAGATAGAAACATGAAACTGAAGAGAGGTAACCAGCCATGTGGCAGACAGGATATGATAAATGGGCTATATGAGTTACATGCTAATCAGGGAACAAGCCAAAACTTATGGCCTAGGCATTTATTCATAAATAATTAAGTCTCATAGTCTGTATTCCAGGAAAAAAGAGGGGGGATAGAAAAAGCTCATGGCTATAAGGGGGTGCAAAACAACTATGAGGCAAACCCTGTGAATCATATCCCAAGGTTTTAGGTTATGGGCCTTCACGGATTAAAATCTAAAGAGCAATAATCAACAGTAAAGCCTTTGCTAAGTGTGGAGAAAGCCTTTGATGGCTGAGAGAATTCAATCCCAAGTTTGGAGGTGCTTACCTGACATCCCAATACTTGAAAGGCTTGAATATTGAGAGCTGGAGGCCAGCCTGGGCTGCACAGTAAAGTCTTGTATCAAAAGAACACAAAAGAAACAACGTTCACAGCTTCTCTGATGCACTTCTAGCTTCCCTTGCTTACTTCACACTATTCCAGGATTAGGGTTAGAGGTGTGTAGTTCTGAGAGCCACCGACCAGCCATGTTTAAAAGGATGGTAAGTGCCCAGAGAAAAGACACAGATCACAAAGTCAATGCATCCTGTTGTGGGCAGCCTGAAGACACAGAAGTACAGAATCCCCTGCCTTCAAAATGGTTTTTGTGTATACATGGACAAAGCAGATTCTTATTATACTGCTCTGTGAGCAGGCACAGGAGCTTGTAACTTGAAAGATGCTAGCTGAGCCTAGCAAAAGAGATGGCTCAACACCTAATTGCTCTGGCTGAGGACCCAGTTTGGTTCCTTGGTATATAACTGTGACAAAAGGCTTTTAATGACCTAGAAGGGAAGTATTATCATAAAAAGGATAGAGAACAGAGCCAAAGATGAAAATGTTACTTTTTTGTTGTGACAAAAATGCCTACAAGAGCCATTTATGGAAGGAGATTCTGATTCACAGTTTAAGTGTACAGTCCATCTTTTTTTGTTTTTTTTTTTTTTTTGTTTGTTTTTTTTTTGAAATCATGGTAGTAGGAGCAAGAACAGCTAGCTAGTCACTTTGAATTCATAGTCAGAAAGCAGAGAAAAAAAAGGCTGGTGTTTGGTGCTCAGCTTGCTTTATTCTTTTTACTGAGTCTGGGACCCTAGCCCATTAAATGGTACTGGTTCACTCTTAGGGTGGGTCTTCCCACCTTATTTAACCCAACCTAAAACTACTCCTTTACATATGTGCCCAGAAATCTGTCTCCTAAATGACTCTCGAACCTATCCAGCTGATAATCAATTTATCACATAGAGGAAGAGAGCGCATACATGTTGATGGACTATGACAAGGTGATTTCACATAAAGATGCAAAGGAACAGAGCAACAAACAACACAAGTGATGGTGATGCAGGCATAGGGGATAAGCTGCAAACACTACTGTGACCTAACAGTGAGGAGACAGGCAGGTTCCTATTCTCTGCCTTATGCACATTTGGCCCACAGTAGAAGAAAAGCTCTGCTGAAAATGAATTACTAAAAATGAAACACAATGATGTTAGTCCTAATTTTCTGAGGGAATCTTTAACTAAAATTCATGCTGTAGTATCTGAAAATCAGTTTCCAATTAGAGTGTGAGGTAGCCAATAACTCAGGCCTTTCTGCTTGATCACAAACCAACCAGGAACCTATCTGACTGTATGAAGAAAACAATTAGTCCCTAAGGGAATGGGGGCTGGGCTATACAAAAGAGAAAGTGAGCTGAGTACAAGCATGTGTTAATCCAAGTGCTCTGCTCTTGACTGTGCACATGGTTAGCTGCTTCAAGTTCCTGCCACCATGATTTCTGAAAAATGTGGACTACAACCTTGAATTGTGAGCTAAATAAACCCCTTTCCCTTAAGTTGTTCTTGCTAGGATATTTTACCACAGCAACAGGAAACAAAACTAAGATATGCAACATTCAAATCTTTAATTACAAATAACATATACACTTATAAAAATACTTATGTTTGTTAGGGTGGTAGTATACACTGTAATCTCAGCACCTGAAGGGATGCTAAAGCTGAGTAGAATCCCAAGATCAATGCCAACCTAGGCTACTTAGCAAAACTCTATATCAAAATACAAGACAATTGTCTTAGGGTTTTACAGCTGTCAAAAGAAACCATGACCAAGGCAATCTTAAAAGGACAGCATTTAATTGGGGCTGGCTTACAGGTTTAGAGGTTCAGTCCATTACCATCAAGGCGGGAACATAGCAGCATCCAGGTAGGCACGGTACAGGAGAAGCTGAGAGTTCAACATTTTCATCTGAAGGTTGCTAGTGGAAGACTGACTTCCAGGAATCTAGGATGAGGGTCTTAAAGCCCACGCCCACAGTGACACACCTATTCCAACAAGGCCATATGTCCAAATAGTGCCACTCCCCAGGCAAAGCATATTCAAACCATGAAATTCACTCCCTGACCCCCATAGGCTTGTTTAAACACATGAGCCTATGGGGGGGGGGGCATATCTAGCCATAGCATAATTTAAAAAGTACATTTAGTCCAACTTCCAAAGACCCCATAGTCTAAAGCAGTATCAACAATGTTAAAAGCCCGAAGTTCAAGTCTCCTCTGAGATCCATCTAATTACTTAATTGTAATTCATGAATCAAGACAGGAAATCAGCTGGGCAAACTCCAAACTTTCCATCTCTGAGTCTGATGTCAAAGCAGTTTTCAGATCTCCAACTCCTTTTTCATCTTTGTCGACTGCAATACACTTCTTTTCTTGGGCTGGTTCCACTCTGTTAGCAGCATTCTCAAGAGATATCCTATAGCTTTGGCATTTAGAAAATCTTGGGGTCTCCAAGGCAACTTCAATATTACAGCTTCTTGTTTCAATGTCTGGGATCCACACATGATCTTCTGGGCTCCTCCAAAGGGCTGGTGTCACATCTCCAGCTCTGCCCTCTGTAGGACTCTAAGCTCAGGTTGACTCCACTCCACTGCTGCTGCTATTCATGGTGATCATCTCATGGCACCAGCATCTCCAATACACTGGGGTCTTCCACTGCAACTACACTACACCAATAGCCTGACAGAGGCTCTCTTCATGGTGCCAAGCCTCAAATCCTTTGCATGAACCCTCAGTCCTAGGCCATCAACTACAACTGAAGCTGCACCTTCACCAATGGCCTCCCATGGCCTCTCACAGTGCCAAGCCTCAGCTGCTCTTCATGACCCCTCATGTCTTCAAAACCAGTACCCACTGGGTGACTCTTACTCTAAGTACAGCTGCAGCATGAGGTGCAACCTTGGCTATCTCTGGAACACAGCTTCTTTCTGCTCTCAGATTTCACTTCGGTGATTCTAGTCTCTTCTTAATCACCACTACGGTCTTAGTTCCAGCTAACCAGCATCAATTGTCCCAATAATCCCTTCTATTCTGGACTCTAAAGCCAGAACCACATGGCCAAAGCTGCTGAGTTCTGCTGCTTGTAGGAACTGGAACATGGCCCACTTGTTCTATTACATTGTCTCTAGCTTTCTGTTTTCCAATTCCTTCATGGCCTAAGCTTGGCTGTCCCGGAGCTTGCTCTGTAGATTGACCTTGAACTAAAGAGATATGGATGCCTGTCTCCTGGGATTAAAGGTGTACACCACCAAGCCTGGATCTAAATTTAGCTGGGTAGGATCTTCCCCCAAAGTCCCACTCCCTTAATCTGCTATCTCCTAGAACACAGGATTCAGCTCCATTTCACTTCCTGGTGCCCCTTTAATACTTAACAATATATTTTTCATTTTTCCTTTCTAAGATTGCTATGCTCTTCATGAGACTTAACCAAAGAACAAAGTCCCTGCTGGGCTTTTTTGAGATGTCCTTTGTCAATGCAATTAGCATAAATCTCTTTACCTTAGTCCCAGGTAGACTCTTCAGACAAGGGCAAAAAGCAGCCACATTCTTCACCAAAATACCACAACAGTTTCTACACCAAATACTGAAATTCTTATCCTCTGAAACCTCTTAAACCAGGTCTGCACAGTTCAAATTACTCTCAGCAACAAAGTCTTCCATATTCCTATTAGAATAGCCCATCAAGCCCCATTTAAAACATTCCAATGCTTTCCAAATCCAAAATCCCAAAATCCACACTGTTCCAAACAATACCATGGTCAGGCTTATTACAGCAATACCCCACTCCTGGTACCAACTTCTGTCTTAGGGTTTTGATGATGTGAACAGACACCATGACCAAGGAAACTCTATTAAGGACAGTATTTAATTGGGGCTAGCTTACAGGTTCAGAGTTTCAATCCATTATCATTAAGGCAGGAACATAGCAGCATCCAGGCAGGCATAATACGAGAGGAGCTCAGAGTTCTACATTTTCATCTAAAGGCTGCTAGTGGAAGACTGATTTCCAGGCATCTAGGGTGAGGGTCTTAAGAGCCCACGCCCAGTGACACACCTATTCCAACAAGGCCACACCTTCTAGTAGTGCCAAGTATATTCAAACCATGACAACAACATAACAAACCAAAAATTCTATTAGGACAGTATAAGACTACAACATCTATTTAAAAATTCTGAGATACATGTTCAGAGCAGTGTACATGCTGCCTTTCTTTATCTTATTCATTTTGGGATGTTGGAAACGCCACATTAAATATAAAAGAAAGGTTAAGACACAATTTCAGTAGAGAAAAGCAAGAGGGTACAAGAATTCATAAAATACCATAGATGACACAGTGTTTTAATGGACTACATTCTGAGATAAAACTTATTGAAGTGACATCAGTTCTGCCCTTATATCCTAGCCTGAGGCTGGCTCTTCAGAGAAATTCATGTTGGACACTTAGTATCCAGTATATTCCACCTTCTTTTTTCAAAGAAGCAAATGAACATGCCTGGCTGCTTGCAGCTACTGTCAGAAACCAAGTGATCACATCCCATCCAGCATGTAACCTAGAATCAGGTATAACAACAAAAACCATGATAAACTGAAGAGATGTACCAAATTTCAAAGTGGCATTACAACACGCCATATTCCAAACAGACATGCTGTCATTGAGATTTAACCAATTAAGCTGTCTCTGTGTAACCACTTACAAAGTTGCCAGGTGGCGCTCTCTGAACTCTACTGATTCAGAATGTTGCCCATTCATAATCACCTCTTTGATCAAAATCTACTCAACCCATTTTGTCTATGGTTTCATTTCAATAGTCTATAGTGTCAGGAGTGGGTCCAAGAGGAAAGTCCGCAAACCCCCAGTCCCAGAGCCAAGTGAAGGTACTGACCAAAAAGCACTATGTCCATGGCTAAAAGCAAACAGGATCATGGGTGAGTTCCCTCTCTAAATCGAGCAACACAAATTTGTGTTTTGAGCTTGTTTACTTAAGTGATTTTTTTTTAAATTGAACTGCATCCAAGATTAAATAACACATAGCTGGAGGCCTCAGGTATATGCCTTTTTCAAAAGGGATTTCTGCATTGCTGAGTTTGAAAACTGATACATGTAACCCTAATACTTAGGAGGCTGAGGCAGGAAGAGCAAGAATTCTAAGCCATCCTTGGTTATGTAGTGAGATTCCTACCGAACCTTTCCCTTTCTAGCACAAGGATGGAAATCTAAAGTTGAGACTAAGGTAAACCTGTACAAACAAGTTCTTAGGCATTGGAAAACAAACTAGAAAGATTTTGCTTCCAGTTTTTTACTGCTCAGAGACTAAAAATAACTAAGACAACTGACTAGTACAGGAAAAACAACTGCTTCCAGCAGTTGGGATTCAAAGATTTGCCAAAGGATAGACTGATGATATGTCAGTCATTTGTAACAGCTGCCTTCCTTGTGTTCACTGGACACAGTGTTCCTTAAAAGGTCAAAGGGTAAGATTTCAACTACGCCATCAAAGAAACAGTGAGGGAAGTTCCACATTCAAATACAAAAGGAAGGTGAAGACACACTTTCCAGTTACCAAAGATAAAGTAATGAAAAGTAGGAGGTTACAAGACTATATATTGTTTAAAGAAAAAACAATTTTTGAGCTGGAGAGATGATGGCTCAGCAGTTAAGAACATTTATTGTTCTTCCAGAAGACCTAGGTTTGATTCCCAGCACCACAAAGCAGCTAGCTCACAAATTCTGATATCTACAGCTTCAGGGGACCTGATGCCGTCTTCTGGACTCTGAAGGAACCAAGCACACATATGAAACAGGCAAAACACCCATCCTTACACATAAAATACAATTTACTTAAAGAAAAAGTAATTTTGTCTCCAAATAAATGTCTGTTTTTTTTTTTTATTTGAAAAGAGAAAATGAATATAAAAATAACAACAATAGCCTATGAATGACAACGCTGCAGGAGATTTATCTACAGGAGATAAACTTAGTGAGCTGAGAGGTTAAGAGCACGCATTGCTTTTGCAGAGAACCATGGTTCAGTTTCTAGTACCCATATGGTGGGTCACGATCAGTAACCCAAGCTCAAGGGGATCAACACACACATGCAGGCAGGCAAAACACTGACACATACAAAATTCAATCTAAAATGATTTTACAATAAGGCAATTTTTTTTTCCAAGACAGGGTTTCTCTCTATAGTCCTGGCTGTACTGGAACTCACTTTGTAGACCAGGCTGGCCTCGAACTCAGAAATCCACCTGCCTCTGCCTCCCAAGTGCTGGGATTAAAGGTGTGCGCTACCACCTCCCGGCTCACAAAGAGGCAATTTTTAAAATTTACTTCTCAAATCTTTAATGATTTCAACTGGTTGTTAAATGAACAAGGACTATTATTCACAGTGACTTGTGATTTGCTTTAAATGTTCTAAATTCTAGGTTTTTTGTTTTTTGGGTTTTTTGATGAACTTTTCAAAATGTTTCTATATAGTCCAAGCTGGTCTCAAACACTCAAATCTTCCACCTTGGCCTCTTGGATGGGTGAGTTGTGGGCATGTGTCACATATCCAGTCTCAAAAATCAAAATTTTAGGGCTGGAGAGATGGCTCAGTGGTTAAGAGCAATGACTGCTCTTCTGAAGGTCCTGAGTTCAAATCCCACCAACCACATGGTGGCTCACAACCATCTGTAATGAGATCTGATGCCTTCTTCTGGTGCATCTGAAGTAAGGTATGGGTGTGGGAGAAACTGAAGGAAATAAAAGGGAAAAAGATTGCATGTTTTTTACTTTGAAAACAATCTAGTGAGGGGTTGACTGCAAGCTGTGCTGGGAGCTCCATGGGTGCAACTTCCATGAGTTATCATTCATGACGTGGCAGGTTTCCTAGTGACACAGCTGCCTTTAGTACCCATGATCCTTGTGTTCTCTGAGGAAGGATGGTCAGCCTGAAGAGTTTGAGAAGAAGTGGCTCTTTTCACCACAGAGGTTGCTGTCATGATGTGATGCTGAATATGTGACTAATATTTTGCTACCAGTTTGAAAGCAAAGCCAACACATCAAGCAAGAAGATCAAGAGAAAGTGGAACAGACCCTAATACCATAGTTAGAGCCAGTTTCAACTATGCACTTTACACAATATATGTCCTCTATTGTATAACTAATGTTTTTTTGTCAGGTTCACTATCCAGCCCAGCCTGGCTTTGAACTCACAATCTTTTGTGCTTCAATCTCCTAAATCCTTAGATTATAGGAGTGTGTTGCTATTTAGACTGGCCATATAACCTAATAATCTAATTTAGAGGTTTGAGAAAGCAGAAAAGGACTGTCCCATTTGCAAACAAACAAAAAAAAAATACACATTCAGGGTGACTTAATACAAAAAAAAAAAAAATAAATAAAACAAGAACATATCAATGGACAGGACAAGAATTTCTAAAACTTATCCAGATATGCCTACTGGAAGTGGAGGCAAGAGCAAGAGTTCAAAGTCTTCCTCCGGCTACATAGCAGGCTTAAAATCAGGTTAGGAAAGAACAAGACCCTGTCTCAAAAAATATAAATAAAGAAAAAAAAGCACAAAAAAGGAAGCAAAGTTATTGATGAGTAAGTGCTTTATTCTTATTTTACGTGCACTGGTGCTTTGCCTGTATGTATGTCAGTGTGAAGATGCCATATATTGGAGTTTCAGAAAGTTGTGAGCGGCCATTTGGGTACTGGGAATTGAACTTAGGACCTTTGGAAGAGCAGTCAGTGCTCTTAACTGCGGAGCCATTTCTCCAGCCCCAAATAACTGCTTTAAAAAAATGGGGTTTGATGGGTTGGAGAGATGGTTCTGCAGTTAAGAGCACTGACTGCTCTTCCAAAGGTCCCGAGTTCAAATCCCAGCAACCACATGGTGGTTCACAACCATCCAAAATGATATCTGACGCCCTCTTCTGGTGTGTTTGAGGACAGCTACAGTGTACTTAGACATAATAATAAATAAATCTTTAAAAAAAGGGGGGTGTTGAGGGTGCCTGGAAAGATGGCTCGGCAGTCTGTTCTTCCAGAGGACAGTGATTTGATTCCCAGGACCTACATGTTGACTCACAGCTGTATGGAGTCTTGTTGATGGCCTACACTGGCACCAGGCACACAAAGCAGGGCATAGACATAACATCCAAAACCACAAAATAATAAACTAAAATTACTAAAATGGTTTGTACAAAACATTTGGCGTCTCAAACTCTTAGTTCTAATAATATAATGAATCATAAGTGATACATTTCTGACACCTGCTAGATAAATTAGATATTTAAGAGGGATGTCACCCAAATGCAACCTTCAGGACATGTCTTTTGTTTCTACAGAAGCTTTCTTATGCTGGAAGGAAGGGCAAAGCTGTAATAGGAACTAAAAGGCTTTAAGGAAAGGCTTTTTTAAAGGTTAAAAGGTGTCCCCCTTATGAGGTGCACCTAAGTCAAGTCTCAGGGTGCTGCTGGGCTGAAAAAAAAGGCAAAAGAGTTACTACATCAGGTACTGAAGACAAAATAGCATTGAACAGGTTTGCCCTTACATTTGCCCAAATATCAAAAGGAAATAAAATTTGATAATTTATGTTAAAAAATAACATTTATATTCTAACAGACTTTGTCAAAGAAAAATTTCAATAAAATGCACCCTATTTAACAGAGAAACTCAATAGGCCTGTTAACTCCTTCCTGTATTAAGAGAAAATAAAGGCAGGCAGCACCTTTTTCCTCCACAGAATTCAGGTCACTCCTGTTCCCACTCTCACCTCACCTTCACTTAGGTGGTCAGATGAGCAGCCTGCAGCCGTAGACCTCTAGGCCCCTGACTCAGAACCTGCCCCTTAAGGTTAGCTCAGATCTGTAATACCATGGGATACCTGATTGCGCTCTTCACTGGAACATATTCCACTGGATGAAACTGAACAGTCATTCAGGCAGCTTTCTCTAAGATGGCCACACTTCTTTCCCAAGAGAGCCTGAACAGGACACACCTGCTAGCATCACCGAGCAAATCCTCATTCCATACTCTTGACTCACCAAGATTGTAACCTTATAGCCAATAGGCAAGCATTCCTTAGAACACATAAAAGAAGTCTGCATATTTTATCTTGTAAAGCACCAAAGTTAATATTTAGCAACTAAACTGACAAAATCACCAACAACTCGTGATAATGAGTAAGCTTCACTTACACAAATTCAAGGAATACCGACCGAGAATTCATACTATCTCACAAAATCTAAAAATACTAGTTGGGTCCAAAATATCTAGAAATAAAGCTCTCTGCTGCAAACTAAATGTCACTTGTGAAAAACATACAGTGATTATGGAATGAAATAAAAGAACACATACAAATTAGTGGAGAGGAAACTTATGGAAGAACTTTCAGTCATCTCTCCCAAACCTAGCCTTACTCTTTTTTGGATTTGTTTTATTTTGTTGAGACAAAGCTTCTCTGTACAACTGCTGTGTATTCTCTGGCTGTCCTGGAACCTGCTTTATAGACCAGACTGGCCTCAAACTTACAAAGATCCAGTGCCTCTGCTGGGATTAAAGGCAGCCATAAGATACTTTGTTTCTGTCATTTTGATATAAAATTTCAATGTTTGTGAAACTCAAAATTTGAAGCAATTTTTACTTGTTAAAACACACACACAAAATCAAAAGCCTATACTGAGGGCTAGGATAGCTCAGTGGGTAAGAATATTTACTCTGCAAGCATGAAGTCATATTTGAATCTCCAAGACCCAACCCACTTTAAAAGTCTGGCATAGTTTTATGTACCTGTAATCCCAGCACCAGGAGCAAAGTCAAACAGATCCTATAAATTTACTAGCCAGACAGTCTGAGAGAACTTCTGGGTCAGAGAGGCTCAATGTAATAAGTAAGATCCACAGAAGAAGATACCCATATTCTGTTGTGGCCTTTGTATACACACAGGAGGGTATATTTATTTATATATGCTAGCACATGTATCATACCCATATACCTCCACAACATACACCAAATTAAACAAAACCAAAAATTATAACTATTATGGTAGTTTGAATGGTATGGCCCCCATAGACTCATGTGTTTGAATGCTTGGCCCATAGGGAGTGGCACTATAAGAAAGTATGGCTTTTTTAGAGGAATTGTTTCACTCTGGGGGTAGGCTATGAGGTTTCCTATGCTTAGGCTATGCCCAGTGTGGCACACAGTCTCTCTTTGCTGCCTGTGTATCAAGATGTAGAACTCTCAGCTCCATCTCCAGCACCATGTCTGCATGCATGCTGCCAATGACAACGGCATAACCCCCTGCAACCATAAGCCAGCCCCAATTAAATGCTGTTCTTTATAAGAGTTGCCATGTTCAGGGTGTCTCTTCACAGCAGTAAAACCCTAACTAATACACTTATTAAATATCATATACTAAGAATAGAGAACACAAACTTTTCATTAATAAACGAACTCAAGTTAATGCAAAGTGTCAGGAGGAGCGAAACCCACACTAAAGGGTGTTGGGTAATCCAATCCTTAAGTCTTCCTATTTAGTTGCCAGTTATCAGATTAGCTGTTAATCCTTGTCAGGGTTGCCATCAGAGGCAGCCCTGGCACAGCAGCTCAGGCTCCAAGATTAATAATGTTTTAGGGGTAGGATTTTTACAAAATAAGGCCATCACCATTTTTAGCATCTTTGTCCTTTCTATTTAGGAAAACTATCAGTAAAATACCTCCTATTTATCATTTTTTGCTTCCATAACAAGCAGATATGATAGAAAAATTTCCCCTCATTTTATAGAGTACAGAGAGAGACCCAGAGCTGGAAGGAGCTGTGGTGGTGTGAGCTCTAACCTTGTCCCTTTTCAGGAAGGAGAGTCTAGTAGATTCTGCTGATGTACGGATGAGGAAGTACAGCAAAACTGTAGATTTGCCTGACAAAAAGCTTTAAATTCATCACTTGGACTCTATAGTATACAATAATAAGCCTCATTTTAGGAGTGCAACTTTTTAGTTCTTTGAGGTGTTGACACATGATAGGCAACCACTCTCCTCTTATCTGCACCTTCAGTCCTGATTATTACATTTTTAAATGCTTAATATATCATACCTGAAAACTTCCAGGAGGCACCACAGGAATACTAGAGGTCCTCATATGCAGAATTGATGCTTATGCTTCATTTTCATACAAACGGCTCCTAACCAGTTTCCCTATGATTTCGGGAGTTTTATTTCTTTATTGGAGACGAATAACTGCTTTCATTTGCTGCTAGTTTGCTCACAGTATTACACACTTCAAATCCCACACCTCATGCTTACCTCATGCTCTGCTTTCAGAAGCAAACTTCTAAAACTCTACCTTATCATAAGCCTCAGTTTCACTGCATCTTATTCATTCAACAAGTACCTGTGAGCACCATGCACCTGGGCTTTAAAGACACAACTCTGGCAGATTATGGGATACTGTAAGCTATAGGTGGTTAACAAACAGAAGAAATCCGGCTCAGAAGCCTTGGAAGCTCTAAGTCTGATTCATTAAGTTAGATCGTCAGCAAAGGAGGTTGTCAGGGTGGGTCTACAACCACACCCAGAAGCATCACTCTCTCCCATGTGCGCTTGGGTAAAAGTGGGTAGAACCATGCAGCATGCACCCAGCACTGAACTACACATTAACAGAACTGTTCTCGATAATACAGAGAAATCAGGACGCTGAGATAGCCCAGCAGTGAAGAACACTAGCAGCTTTTCTAGAAGTTCTGAGTTCAATTCCCGGCAACCACCAGGTGGCTCACAGTCATCTATAAAGATCAAACGCCCTCTTCTGGCATGTGGGTGTATGTGCAGACAGCACACACCTACATTTAAAAAATGCACACATAAGTTTTTAAAAAAATACAGAGAAATCTAGCTATTCTTCTAAACCTAGATGGGAATGAGGCAAAGGCATTACAAAGAACTATAGTGTCATTCAGTCACAAAGAAGTCTCTACTGGGTTGTCATAGCACTAGATAATGAGCTTCCAGCTAAGGGCACCAGCAACTGCTAGATCTTACGCTGGGTGTGGTAGTAAAAGTCTATGATTCTAGCCCTTTGCCAGGCTGAAGCAGGAGCAACACAACTTGCAAGTTAGCTTGAACTATAGCAAGATCCTGTTCACAAAAACAACTTCTCCACAATGACTAAAGAATCGGAAGACTTCATATCACCTTCACCTCAAGTCCTGAGACAAGTAACCAAAGACAAAATTTCTAAGAGCCTTTTTACTGAACCAGTAGCATATCTTTTAAAAGCTTTTAGCTCTGAAAAATCACAAATCGAAAGTTACAGAGCTGGCTGATAATCGTATCGCACCCCTGTAGGCCCAGTACTTGGAAGGCAGAGGCAGGTGGATCTCTGAGTTCAAGGCCATGGTGCACACTGTCCATAGAGCAAGTATCAGGGCAAGCCAGAGAGAAACCTAGTCTTGAAAAACCAATCCTCCTCCTGCCCCACCCCCCAAAAGTTGTAAAGTGATTTTACAGGAAAGTATAAGCCCTTTCTCTTAACTGACTGCCCCCCTCCCACCCCCAAAGGGCAGGGGAAAGTTGGTGGCTCTGTCCTTGAGGATACAGAAGCCTGGTGATTCTTAAGCGCTCACTACTCACTAATTGGCTTCCTGGTGAAAGGGTAATAGCCTAGCTGCTACTAAACTCATTTCCATTCATTCCGTAAGTATTTACTGGGCACATACTATCTGACTATCCTAAACAAAACAAAACCTTAACTAAAAAACAATGTTAAATATGTTAACACAGTAAACGAAGAGTCAAGTGCTGTATACAATTAAGCAAGGAGGGGAAAAGTAAAGCAGAGAGTCTAACATTCGACAGTAGACTAGTTACAGCAGTACACAGTGGAATAACAGAGGAGTAGAAACGAAGGATATCTCACATAACAGGAACATGAGAGTGGTCATGAAAAAAATGTCAAGGGTTGAGCACTTAAATTGGTTAAGAGACTAGCAAGGAGGCTGCTGGGGCAAAGAGATTGTGCGGCACGGTGCTTAAAGAATCCAAGGGCAGGTACCCTGTTCCCAAACCCGAACGAATTTAGAGGCTCCACTGGCTCCACACTTGCGGTCCACACACACAGGGCCAGCCTAAGTATGAAAATACTGATACAGGTAACAGATTCGTAACACATATTAAGTTAGAAACTGCGGAAAGTCCTGGCTTTTAATGTCACCTAACAGATCACGCTTTCCTTAAAGAAAGCAAATAAATGAACAAAATTATCCTACGATTAGAGTTTTGTCTTTAGGCAACCACGACAATATATGGGACAATATAATTCTTTGTGTTATTAAGTAGCGTTTTGATGTTTAAACAGACAAACCACTAGCAATTGAGACACACTGCCTATAAAGGATGAATGATCAGCTGAGCGTCCAACAAACGGCGACCCAATTTCCCCAAAGTCCAATCTGAAAACAAATTAAAGCTACCTTTTGCATTATTTTTCCGAAGATGCACTTAATGAATTCGGAGAAATCATCTCCTAGACACAAGGAAAAACAAGTCTTTAATCCAGCCATATAACACAAGTTGGAGCCTAAACGAATGAGTCCCTAATTCTCTCCCCAAAGAGCACGACACAAAATCGCCTCTTAAAATGTCGTCCCTAGGTATATAAACTAGGGGTTTTTTTATACATCAAATGCCTTTGAAATTTACAACTATAAGGCAATTTCTGCGTCCCAGAATGTGAACAAGCCTCGGAGCCTTTACTGCCCGCCTCCCTACACACCAGTTTCTGCGTTCCGGGAGCCGCGGAGGCGGCCGCGCGTGCGAACCGGAGTTGGCCCGGAAAGCCTCGTCTCCGCGCCGCCCCGCCGTGCGCAAGGTCGAGCAGGGCCTAGTGGTGCCCAGGGCCGGGCTCGCCGCCGCTGCTGAGGGTCGCCGCCATTTCCGCTGCGGGCAGCTTTCACCTCCTGCTGCGGCGCCCTCGCCCCACTTCCCCTCCCCTTTGCCCGGCTCCGGCAGCTTGAACCCCGCGGCCCCACCTAATTTGAGAGCCACTGGAGAGTGAGCTCACCTGTCGGCACGCCCGCCGGTCCACCGGTTCCGCGGCTCCGCTTTCCGTCCCGGGGCAGTGGTGGGCAGCCGGCCGGCCTACTGCTCGGCCTGAGGATCCCGGGCGGCGACAGCCGTAGCAGCGGCAGAGGACGGCGGAAGCAACACTGGCGGCAGCAAGAACGCGCACGCTCACTCACTGGCACGCGCGCCCCCGGAAAAAGACGTGTGTTCTGGCAGGTCAGAGCTGGCTGCGCAAGCGCCTAGAACCCAACACTGAGGCCCCGCCCATAGTCGGAGCCAATGTGGCAGCGCCGCACGAAAGCTCCGGAGCTCCGGTAGAACTCGGTCCCCGAAAGGTTGCGCCCCAGTTGACGATCACCGGGAAGGGTTAAGGTGGTGGGCGGAGCCTGCAGCTACTAAGCCGGAAGCTACAGCCCGGGAGCAGAGGCAAGGCCTAGGCTTGCGGGTTCGCCTCTGGAAGGCAGGCAAGTGGCACTCCGCGAGTAAAACTGCTCTTCTTCCAGTTGTTTGCTCAGTGCTTCATATAAGCCTCAAAAAATTTATTACTACTTACCAAAAAACTAGAGAGGGAGACCTTCATTTTCGTCTCAAGGTACTGCCTTGGGACTGACATTTTCGTTCATCCCTGGAGACCACCCAGAAAAGACTTTCCTGCCTTTCTTCCCAGTCACTGAAAAATCAACCGCCATTATTTAGCGATCCTTTAGGAATCGTCTGCAATGATATGCGTGGACGGTTAAGGACTTTTCTTCCCACTCTGTCTCATACAATCCTTGTTCACTCTGTTCACTTACTAAGTAATAAACCTAGTGACCCTTGCCTACTTACGCTGTAACAAACAATTTCAAGTGCTGTGCTTTTTTATTCCAGAGCTACCAATCTTCCTGGCCAGTGTTCCTACAGCTTTACTTTCATTCTTGCCTGCCCACCATTTTTTCTTATAATCTTTTTGGATTATAATTACATCATTTTTCCCCTGCCTCTCTCCAAACCTCTCATATTCACACACACACACACACACACACACTCACCCTTTCAAATTCATAGCCTCTTCTTTGTTGTGATATAGCTCCTAAATATATAAATACAGCCTATTCAGTCTGTATGTTAAGTAGGTATATGTTTTCAAGGCTGATCATTTGCTATGGGAAAACCAATTTCTATGTTCTTCCCTAAAACTGATTATTTCTCCAGCTCTCAGAATTCCTTAGTTAGCTAGGATTGAGGCCCTGTGCGCTTTCTCCCTTACACCATGCTTAGCTGATGTTGTCCTTGCTCAGGTCAGTTAGGCAGCCATGTTGGTTATGTTACTTCACGGATGTAGCTTCTCTGACATTTTAAGGAGATAAATCTTAGAGCGAACTGTCTGGTCCTCTGGTTGTTGCAGCTTTTCCTCCCCTTCTTCCACAATGATCTCTGAGCCTTAAGTTCAGGACTTGTGGTGGAGTTCTATCTGTGGGGACTGGGCTCCACCAATCTGCATTCTGATCAGTTTCAATTTCTGTAATGATCTCTATCTGGAGAAGATGTTTTCCTTGATGAAGAGTGAGAACTACACTTAACCTATAGGTGTAGGGATGAGTATTTAGGATGTAATTAGGGACTATGCTGGTTTAGCAACGTGATCCATGACTTCACTAGCCCCAGATAGTCGCCTAGGTTTCCAGGATCAGGCGTGATTTCTCTCTTATTGAGCAGGCATAAAGTCCAATTAAACAGCTGTTGGTTAACCAACAAGATATATGTGCCACTATTGCTGTCTGTCTTCAAGTCAGCTTTCAAAAACAAAGCAGATAATACTTAAGGCCTCCCATAACGCATTAAATAAATTCCAATCTTTTCTAACAGTGTCTTCTCCCTTCATCTTATACCTTTTTGCACGCTGGCTGAATTTGAATTGGCACATGTTCTAGGCCCAGATTGTCAGCAGATAGCTCAAGAAACTTAGTAAGTTGTGCAACATCAAGCAAGTAGCCAAAAACAAACAAACAAACAAACAAAACAAGAAACCCAATAAGCAGAAAGGCCAGGTTATCTATTGACTGAAGAAGGAAAGCTAGCTATAGAGATGCATGCCTGTCATCCTAGCAGAGACAGAAGGTTCTGAATCTAAGGTAAGAGCTATATAATGACATATAGCTATATAATGACCTTTGAGAGTGAGAACATGAGCAAACGATTCCACAGTTGGAAGAGATAATGGAATTGACCTGGAACCAACTGAAGACAGAAGCTATGAAGCTGTGTTGGGAATTTGCAAAGATGAATCAGACCTTAAATGATTACCTCCATATCTAGGATACTTTTTAGTCTCCAAATACATAAGTTTTATGCATTGAGATGTCTATAGTAATGCCATTTATAATAATGAAAATGGCCAAGGGGTGGCAGCAGACAGTTTATTCTCAGCACTTGGGAGGCAGAGGCAGGTAGATCTCTGTGAGTTCAAGGCCAGCCTGGTCTACAGAGCAAGTTCCAGGACAGCCAGGGGTACACAGAGAAACCACGTGTCAACAAAATAAACAAAAAAGGAGAAAGAGAAAACTTATAAGTAAATATGGAAAACTGCCCAACTGTACAAATAAGCACATTCAAATGAAATATAGTCATTAAACTACACACAATAACTATAGGCAAAGAATGGCTACAACACACACACACAATGCTTGTGACAGTTCTTCACAGTAAACTCCAAAAGCATGTTTAAAAAAAAAAACCTTACAAATGTTCACAAATTAGCAAGCTTGTTTATTTGTTTATTTATAACCTAACTGTAACCTTGATTTATAGACAGGGTTTTTTTGTGTAGCCCTTGCTATCTTTGAACTCTCTTCATAGACCAGGCTGGCCTCACACTCACAGACACCTACCTGCCTCTGCCTCCTAAGTGCTGAAGGTGTATATGCCACTATGCCAATCTAGTATGTCAACCTTTAAGAGACTGTATGACAGGAATTCTGGCAGCAGTTACATATTTGAGGGGGTTTTCAGGTTTTGCCTTTGATGCTAAGCTTTATTTTGTCCCTTTATATCAATTAGGCAGATTCCACCATCCTCAGTCGGAGTCTTCCCTAGTACAAACCCTCCAACATGCCCTGGTTCTACCCATTCTCAGCTTGCTCCAGTCTACAGTACTCTCTGAGGCCTTCATCACCTCATGTGATGAGAACCAGAGTTGTGAGGAGGAACACATCTTTTAAGGAGTACAGTCGAGGCCTGGGTCCATGAACACAGTCATGTACCCACAAAGCCCAGTAGGCAACCTCTCATCCACAGAGCATGTTATAGTATTTGCTTAATGACTGGAGCATAGTGAATTGTCTTCCAATATCATCTAGTGCAAATATTGACTTTCTAGCCCAGATGTAGTTGTTGCCCTGTGGTCGAGGCTTGCCCAGTGCGAGGGTCACTCCCCATCCCACCCATACCACTTAGCCCTTTTAATCTGGCCCACAACTCCAACTTACCCTGTTCGATAAGCACTTAAGGGTCTTCAATTACTCATTATTTCACATGGCCCCTCATCTGCAGAATAAGAGCATACCTCCTAAGGATTGTTGTACCATGGGGTAACAGTCTTCTCTCAGTGGGACTTAAGATGCTGGTCTTCCTTAATGCCCTCTTCTGCCAGGTGAGCTCCTGGCATAGCTTCATAGCAAAAGTCAGCAAAACAAGATGTTTACTGGGACAAAAAGGCCCCTTTAGTGTAGCCAATCTTGATAATGGACTGTAAACCTCTACATTGCATGCCTGGTATATATTCTTGGTCTTATCCAGAGATACACCTTCTACACAATTCCCTCCTTTTTTATATGCACACCAAAGACTCGTAATTTATACATGTTGTCTCCTGCTTGTCCCCGTTCAAAGCAAGGAATCATATGCATTTACTCTGATCTCTTGTCATTATCCTAAAAGACAGACCAAACAAATGGATGTGGATTTTCCTCCAAAGGAATGCTTTATTGACAAGCTGCCTGCTAATATTTGTAGGAAGATATATCAGTGACCTACACTCCTGTAATGTGTTCCCTCACACAGCTATTGTTTTTAACCCTGGAAAAGAAGACACCAATGGTGTGCTCTTCTTCAGCTCCCCAGTTATTCGTTGTTCCTTGCTTTGTGTGGTAGAGTATTCTAAGGGTGTCCAAAGAAACCAGGAATACTTGATAACCAAGACACCTCACACTGTGTCAAACCAGAAACTAAAATGGACAAATCCCACCTCACCCTAGGAGTGTAGAGATGTGTACAAACAGATAAAGTCTTTGCCCTGCTAAGAGCCATTAAGGCACAGTGCTGGCCCTCTCTCCAAATCATGATCTCAACACACAGGGCCCTGGTATTGAGAGGCTGCAGAATGTGGCAATTGGAAGCAGGAGGAAAGAACTTAGAAAGAAATCTTTGAAGCTCCTGAGAAAAGATGACAGCAGAGTTCTGGCTGAACCAAAACCACATCCCCTACCTGATCTGTAAGGCTGGTTCATTTATTCTCCATGTAATAAACAGACAGGCAGAGACTATGGACCAGAGCCCTGCCCACTGTCAGTAAAGCAACACTGTGCAGGGCACATCCCATTCAGGTGCTAAAGATAAAGGCTTTTTTTTCTTCTCTCAGCTCTCCTAACCTACAGCACAAGAGCCCTGTGGGTCAGAGTGGAAAGCTATTGGAAAATGCCACTCCTTAAGAGAACCAAGTTTTGCACACCAGGAGAAAGTATTAAAGAAATAAAATGTAATAACTGGTACTGGCAGGAGTATGAGATGGGCCAGAATAAAATTCTACATTGTATCATAACCCATTAAAGAACCTTCATTTATTTAGATATATAAAAAGACTATAAACAAAGCATAAGGCAATGTAAGGCTTGAGTTTCAGCTTGAATTCAAAGAAATAATATTCAACAATGAGGCTAAAGCTGTCTTGCCTCACTTTTTTTTCCTATTTAATTTTTGAAAAGACTATCACATTTAAAAAATAGTAAATCTGCTTCTGCCAAAGCCAGGTTGTTAGTGTAAGAATGAAGCAGTTGCTATGTTTCCTTTCTAGGGTCTCAGAAAATAGACAACTCTCTCTCAGTCTGTATGACAACTGCGACCATGCGATATTACCTAGGTAAGTGTATTCCTCCTGAGCTAGGGGAGGAGGTCAGGAAGGAAATACTGTTCACTCAATACTCACACTTCTTCCCTCAGCACTCTGCTGAGACCTTCAAAGGGAGCAGGGCTCCTGGTTCAGTGCTCCTCAGGCCTGAGTGCCCCGCCACCCTGTCCATTTCCTGTGGCCCTTGAAAGGATGGCACAGTGGTCTGCTTCATCTACGAACTTTAGTGTAAAACATTTATGTACAAGACTGTTCTCTAATTCATGCCAAGGCAGCCACATCTGCATGAACATGGGTATGACTGTCTTCAAAACCAGCTCTTCACTGTCTCTGGCTGGTGGCTCTGTCATGCAGAGTTGCAGCTGTGATGATGAGCGTGTGCTTCTGTACTCTGTGGCTGGCAAGCTAGGACAGGCTTAGAAAGGCGCATGATCCGGCAATGTCTGGTCACCACTTCCAGGAGAGGGAGGGAGGTTATCGCTGCCATTCTCTCTGCCACCCACAACCTTAGACTATAGAGAAAACAGAGAAAGTAAGTCAATCTAAGACAAAACAGAAACAGAATAGGTCCAGGGCCATGCTCAACTCTCTGCACATGTCTATGCATCATGGACACTGGTCAGCAATGAATCAATGACACAGTCTGGATAGGTTCTCCAAGAATCACCCATTTTGGTCGGGGGGTGGGGGTGGGGTGAGGGGGGTGGCGCATGCCTTTAATTCCAGCCCTTGGGAGGCAGAGGCAGGCGGATTTCTGAGTTCGAGGTCAGCCTGGTCTACAGAGTGAGTACCAGGACAGCCAGGGCTACACAGAGAAACCCTGTCTCGAAAAACCAAAAAAGAATCACACATTTTGTTTAGAAAAGCACTCATACTGTGTGGTTCCACCAGAGTGTTTACATTTTGTATATTAAGAAACATGTTTCTTGGGGGAGAAGACTAGAGAGATAGTTCACTGTTCAAGAGCACCTGTTGCTCTTGGAAAGGATCCAGGTTCAGTTCCCAACATCCACATAATGGCTCATAGCTATTCTTAACTCCAGTTCCTATGCCTTTTTCTGATCTCTAGAGGACCAGACATATACACAGTACACATACATACTTGCAGGCAAAACACAAAGAAAAAAAAATTGGGACAGGTTATATTCTATATCCCTGGCTGTCCTGAACTCTCTATGTAGACCAGACTGGCTTATAATTCAAAGATCTGCCTGTCTCTGTCTCCCAACTGCTAGGATTAAACACTCTACTTATGTGTGCATGGTTGAATATAAAGACAATCTCTTATAAAAAGCCTATGGCCAATGAACCAAGGCAGGATAAATATGAGGTGGGAGAGTGGCGGGAAGAGAGATCTGGGAAACACTGAGAGGTGCAAAGAGTTTGACTGAGAATGCTGAGGAGATGAACATAAGACAACGAGAGGAAACCAGCCATATGGCTGAACTAGGGTTAGAATAAAAGGGATAGTAAGTTAAGAGGAAGTCAGAAACAAGTCAAAGCTTATGGCCTAAGCATTTATTAATAAGTAGTTAGACTCAGTCATCATTCCAGGAATGGGCTGGGACGAGACTCAAGAGTCATCATTCCAGGAATGGCTGGGACGAAAAACTTGGATTTTTTTTACAATTGTATGAATGCATATGGAGACAAAAGGTTGACACTAGATATTTCATCCCATTATTTTTTAAAGCAGTTTATCTCACTACAAACATAGCTCTGTGACATGGATAGTCTACCTAGCCAGCTTGCCCTGGAGATATCCTGTCTCCCTGTCTCTAACTTCAAGGCACTGTAAGACTATAGGCAGGCTACCACACCTACCTGGGTGTTTCAGGCTAGGGATCTAGATTCCAAGAATGCTCAGCAGGAAAAAGTTCTTGCCAACAAGCCTGACTACCTGAGTTTGATCCCTAGGATCAACATGGTAAAAGAGAGACAAGTTTTCTTCTGACCTCCACATGTATGCCATGGCACACACCCTCCCCCAAATCAATTTAAAAAGAGATAGAGTTGAATTTGAGTTCTGACTCTTATGCTGCAAGTGTTTTACACACTGAGTCATCTCTACAACCTAAGAAACATTCTTGAAAGAATAAAATTACAGAGATAAAGAATAGATTAGAGGCTGGCAGGGAAAAGAAGAAAGGTGGACATGACTGCAAAGAGGCCCTGATGAATAAGCATGCCAGCTTAGCTCTGTGTGGTGGCACACACCTATAATTCTAGCACTCAAGCAAGTGAACTTGGTTAAAGGTGAGCCTGGTCTGCATAATGAATTCCAAGCCAGCCAGGGCTGCTATACAATGAGACCCTGTCTCAAAAATAAAAAATTAAAAACAAACAAAAACATGCTGTTTTTTGAGACTTCAAGTTCAGTAAGATGCCATTACCACAGAACAACAAGAGAGCTGCTGTTCTCTACATGAGGTCCTGAGGCAACAATAAAGATACAGCAGATCACACCCATGCTCCAAGAAAACATACAGTTCAGGGATTGTTACCTTTATGGTCCCCACTCGGTCTTCAAATGACTTGAAGGTGGCTGAGTTCCTTTAAAGAGAGGAGGGAGATGTTGGTATGATGACGACCTGTTTTGTTACTTTTCTCAGGTTGAAGACCTGGGGCTAAGAGTCTGTTCAGCTCCTAAATCTGATATAAAAATGTAATCTCACAAAAAGGAGTATACTGGCCCTGCAGACTCCACACAGGATCTCATTTTGGGGTGCTTTCCTAGTTGTGTCCAGATGACATTTAAGAATACCACAAACCCCTGACTACAGCATGCAGGATCCTTGCTGCTATCTAAGTAGACAGCCCTGATTAAACTCAGATGCAGCTTGTTGGGGGCATTAGCACTGAAAAATTAAGACACCCTTGGCCGACCCACTTCCAGAGTAAGAATGTGGTTCCCCATTATCACAAATTATTTCATCAAGTTCCTACATTTTAGGAAATCACTGGAGTCAACATATGTAGAGTACAAGTGAGCATCCCTGAAAAAAACACTTTCTTGATAATGTTATCTCTTCTGGGTTTTTTGGTGTTGGGATTATGGAAAGTCCTAGAGCCTTTCAAGTCCTAGAGCCTCTTCAGATAAACCACATAAAATCACAGGTTAGGTAGTGGGTGGTGGGCATCTTTAATCCCAGCACTCAGAAGGCAGAGGCAGGCAGATCTCTGAGTGAGAGGCCAGCCTAGTCTACACGGTGAGCTCCAGGACTACACAGAGAAACCCTGTCCTGAAAAATTTTTTAAAAATTAAAAAAAAAAAAAAAAAAAAAAAAGGAAATCACAGTTTCAGAATAGTAGGTAGGGTAGGAAACAGAGGACAAAGGAGATCCTCACACAATAGAGATCCCCCAACAGGCTTCCTAACAAGGATGGACTTTCCTGAGGATTATGCCTGGCCAAACAAGTGAGAGACAAGAGACCACACTAGAGAGAGATGTTCCTGTTGGGTTCTGAGAATGAGGTCTCCAGAGATCCATCTGTGGAGGGGCCAGGTGTATATGCCAGCCTCTCTACCCAACCCTCCTGAAACCACAGGCATCCAGAGCTAGAGCTTGCTAAATATGGGCTGTAGGTTCATAGAATGGTTCCCTCTGGAGGCCCCAAAAGAAGTTTCCTTCCCACAAGCTCTTCCTTGCTAGCTTACACACAGTCATTAACTAAGAGAATGATTAGCTACCAGAAAATGAAGACATATAGATTGGGGGATATAGAAATACAAGGTGTGCCGGGTGGTGGTGGCGCACGCCTTTAATCCCAGCACTTGGGAGGCAGAGGCAGGCGGATTTCTGAGTTCGAGGCCAGCCTGGTCTACAAAGTGAGTTCCAGGACAGCCAGGGCTATACAGAGAAACCCTGTCTCAAAAAACCAAAAAAAAAAAAAAAAAAATACAAGGTGTGACTCGTATTGCTGCCCACCCCAACACAGAGACATAGCTAAACCAATGGAAATACGCATACATTACCTCATGACAGGCATACTTATCGAGTGGCGGATGGAGTAGCTGCTGCTTGGAAGCATGATGAAAGCAGAGAAGGAAGCAAGAATTAGCCCCTCTTGCCAGATCAGCCCACACTTGCCAGCTTAGCTCAAATGTACCCAGTTTCTCAGTGAGAAGCAGCAGCACTGTCGGTGAGCTACTGACCCTTCCCACACAATGCCCGTCCTCCCAGCTCCATGGGCTTCCGATGATGCCACTGCTGAGCAGTGCAGCACTGACAAAGAGGAGCACCGGGAAACTGAAGCTTTGGTGCACACCTTTAGTCCCACCATGGAGGAGGCCAAGTTTGAATCTAGCTTGGTCTACAAGACAAGTTACAGGCTAACGAGGAATACACAGTGAGCTGTGTCTTAAAAAAAAGAAAAAAAAAAAAAAGCAACAACCAACAAAACAGAGAAACTGTATGAAGACCTAGGTCTAGGGTTTTAGAAATATTTGGTTCACAGTCTTCAGATGCCCACAGAAAGTTGAAATAATGTTTAACACCCAGGGTAAGTTAAATAAAAATATTTTTAAAGTCACATATTGCTCTGGTTTGGCACAGACCTCCCAGTGCCTACTACTAGGATATGGCAATATTGCATATGTCAGCATTAAGACTCCTGATAAGGAGTATCTAAGGGCTCTCAAATAATAAATCAGACACAACTCAGTCTGGGCCATAAGACTGTTTCTCACAAACAAGAAAGTAGGGTCTGTACATGATAAGATTAAGAACATAGGGATAGGGTTGGTATTTCCTCCTATGTGAAAATGCTTATTTTCTGGCATAAACTTAGACATGTATTTGCCATATGAGGTTAGGTCTGTCACTTATTGCCCCAGGAATATGCAGTCTAATCAGGCTCAGATGAGGCACTCTGTACAGTCATACAGATAATGCCCTGTGAGCAAACAGCTGCCTACTGAGTACTTTACTGGAGGGAAAGGGTACTTCCACTGTACTGGTTTACGTACTGTCACCCAACAAAGCCTCCTACAGGCCTAGCAGAGCCCTCTCTGACCTAATACAGAGATGTGTCCACAGGTCAGGTCCAAGGTCACCTTACCTAAAGGATTGTGAGAGCGGATGAGCCCTGAAAGATAGCAGCAGGAGGAAAGAAGAAAGAGAGCATTATTGAGCAAGGGAGGCCAATGCCATACAAGACCCCCAACAGAAGCCCTAGATCCCTCTGCTCAAATTTCAAGGGTTAAGTGAGGTTGGTAGGTGAAAAGGCACTCTGTGAATGCTCCTTTAGTGCTCAAACTTATAGGAACAGCAGAATATATAGCCCCATCCCAACTCCACAAAAGACTGATTAGAAAGTGTAAGAAAACAACGTATGGTTCATGGCACTGTATTTCTGAGCATTGTCACAGGTACAACAATACACACTATTTCAAGTGAAAGCAAAAAGAGGTCTAAAGAAACTACCTGAGATATAAGTCACCTAATGAGCAAAGACTTGAGATATGATACAGTGAGCCAGCCAGGCTGAGCCAACACTTCATACCCATGAAGCACCTTGCATTCTCTGAAGCTGAACAAGAACCCAAGCACCACAACACAACCTCAGACATACTCAGAACTAGCACTAAGGCTGTATTACACCCACACCAACCTAGAACATGCAGGTCCAAGGACAGCTGTTAGCATGGCAATAAAGCAAGCCCTCCACAGTACAACCAGGCCCTCACCTCTAAATTCCTGGATTCTATGAATGTCCTCAAGCAGAGACTACTCCAAACACAGAAGAAACCACTGAAGAACACACTCGCCACTCTGTAGGTTTATGCAGGGTCACCAAAGCCTATTTCCCCCTTCCCTCTCCCATCCCAAATCCAGGTATATCAGAGTCCCCTAGAGCTCAAGTGGCTCCAGGACTGGTCCACCATGGACAGAATCATCATCCATCTACCCCTAAACTCATGCTCTGAGCTTCCTGAGCCTAACAGGCGTTCTCAAGAACTAAGCATGCTCATCCATGAGCCTGATGGACCTGGGCCTCAGAAACTACTGTGATTATCTGTAAGAAGATATGGCTCTTCTGTGTAAGAGAGATCAGTTTAAAACAAACACCAACAGATATATTCCTCCCTAGGGGATGATACATTTGGGCACGGTGACCACAACCATCCAACTGGAGAGATCCAGTCAATTCATCTGACCTTATTCTGGAAGCCCCATCACTGTGGCTGGCCCACACCTGTCAGAGCAGTGAAACCGAGCATTCTCACAGTGCTATGAGAGCAGCATTGCCACAGAGGCCCTGCTAACTGCCTGTCATAATCCCAAGACTACACACTGTGGGGGTCAATAGAAAATCTCAGTTCTCTGAAGAAAAAATGGAAACATTTTTTTTTTTCTAACATGGAGGAGAAGAAACCAAACAGGATCAGATCTTATGCTTCCAAAGAAAGGTAGACTATATAAAAAAGAGCTCAATCAAGAAGACTGAACAGGCTGGGCCTGGTAGCCAATACTCAATACTCAAGAGATAGAGGCAGGTGCATGCCAACACCTGTCAGGGCTACCTACCCTGTCAGACTTCTACCCAGAATGGTCTGAATAAGCAAAAAAGGAGTAAAAGATGGGTGTAGTACCTCTGAAAGCTGATACAATAGAATTACCATGAGTTCAAGACCTGCTTGGACTCCAGAATGAGGTACTATCTAAAAAAGTCTACAAAAAGACTGTAACTTAATCCCAGCAGAGGCAGAGGCAGAGTCAAGTGGATCTCTGTGAACTCAAGGGGAGCCTGGTCTACAGAGGAAGTTCCAGAACAGTTGGGGCTACACAGAGAAACCCTGTCTCAAACAAAACAAAACCAAACAAACACACACACACAAAAACAAACACACACACACAAAAACAAACACACACACACACACACACACACACACACACGCAGAGTGAACATCTGAAATGAGCAAGCAGCCCAATTTTTTAGAAATAAAAGAATGGGTAGTTCCTGGGAGCTAGCCAGGATACTAGTGGTATAACCAGTAATACCCACCACCAAACATACTACCTTATGTTCAGGAAGCCCCATGCTGATCCTAGAGACAATATGTGGCCCAACCTAACGTACAACCCATCCCATCATGATTCCAAGTCCCAGGCTACATCACTGCTTTGTAAAACAGCTGGAAGGAAAAGAGACTAGTGACCTTTCTTTCCTTGAGGAATACATAAAGGGCCAAAGGCTGAAAACAGGAGTAGGAGAAATTCCCACAAACAAAGGTCTACAAGTATACTGGTCCAGGTTGTCATAGGTGTCTCTAGGCTGTGAGTCTGAATCCTTGACTTGAAGCACGTTTCCCACTGCTTACCTCATGTCTCCAAGCTTCCTGCTGATGGCAGAGCCCATGGTGGACAGGGCAGCTGATGTTTTCTGTCCAGCCTGTGAAAGAGTTTCTTGAGTCTTCTTGTAGCTAGGAAAAAGACACACTACTTAGCCTGAACAGCAAGGGCAGCAACAGTTCATCATCACAATAAGCCCAAAGTGTGGACAGCAATCAAAGCAAGCACAGGGTCTGGTAGGTGGTAAACACTTACTAGCTCGCTGGGGCATGTTCCCTCAGCCCCTACACTGGGGACCTACTTCAGTTCCTCAACTTAGTTCATCTAAACATAACCTGAGTCTTACCACTCTCCTGTTTTCTTATAGTTCTGTCGGCTCAGGAAGCCAAAACCTGCCAATTACAGAGAAAATAGACCACAGACATTCTGGGTCTGGTGGCACACTTAGGCAGGCAATACTGGAGCAGCAAAGACCAAAAGCGTTCTCAGCCCTTGTTCAAGCCACTTCAAGCTCAAAGTTCCCCCTTCCTCTTCCCACATAGGAAAGTCTTCTGAGGCAAGAAAGCACAAACCCCAGTGCATCCATCCATGAAGGATGTCTGCAATGTGTATTAGTGCCTGTGTAGTGCCTTCTTTACACTAACAAGTCCTTCCATTTCCAGACTATCTATCTATACAGTATCCTTCCAGAACATGAACATCAATTCCTCATGCTCAATCCACCTCAGCCAAGACCATCAATCCCATTAACAACTGCTGACAGGCCGGGTGGTGGTGGCGCACACCTTTAATCCCAGCACTTGGGAGGCAGAGGCAGGCGGATTTCTGAGTTCAAGGCCAGCCTGGTCTACAGAGTGAGTTCCAGGACAGCCAGGGCTATACAGAGAAACCCTGTCTCGAAAAACAAACAAACAAAAAACCACAACCCCCCCCCCCCATTGCTGACAGACACATTGCCTGTTCTAGGTTCTTCTAAAACAGTGGTTCTCAACCTTCCTAATGCTGTAACTCTTTAACACAGTTCCCCATGTTGTGGTTAGTGACCCCCAACCATAAGATTATTTTCATTGCTACTTCATGACTGTACTTTTGCTACTGTTATGAATTATAATGTAACTTTCTGATATGCATCATTTGACCCCCATTGGGGCTGTGATCCACAGGTTGAGAACCCCTATTCTAAAAAGTCTAGTTCTTAAAGAGGAGCTGTGTAGGGCAGCACAGCACAGTGCTGGCTGTCGGTCTCTGCAGCTATCACCTTGTGGCCTTAGCTTCTCCATTCACATATATGCACATCACACTAAGATATGGCTCTATAACTGTAACATGAATGGGTTATCCCACCCATCAACATATTGATTCACAGGGATACTATGGAGTCCATCATAAGAATTTTGCTTCCGCCAGGAGTGGTGGTTCGCGCCTTTAATCCCAGCACTTGGGAGGCAGAATGCAGGCGGATTTCTGAGTTCGAGTCCAGCCTGGTGAGTTCCAGGACTGCCAAGGCTACACAGAGAAACCCTGTCTCGAAACCCGCCTCCAC
The DNA here is from genome assembly GCF_000001635.26 of Mus musculus. Classification (NCBI taxonomy): domain Eukaryota; kingdom Metazoa; phylum Chordata; class Mammalia; order Rodentia; family Muridae; genus Mus; species Mus musculus. Next base: position 181,506,753 of record NC_000068.7, on the reverse strand, counting down.
CCCCCCCCCCCAAAAAAGAATTTTGCTTCCTTGTTGGTTCTGCCACCACCAAAAAAAAAAAAAAAGGCACAATAGTCTAAAAAAATGACAAAGACCATAACCAAAAAACCAAATCCCTCATTCGAAACCTTTAGGTCATAGCTCCTCACTGGATGGAACTGGAAAACTGGAAACTGGGTCAAGAGTAGACAGATCCTCATGAGGCTACTTAGCATCACCATGATAAGCTAAACAACTTCTCTCCAGCATCCCTAGTAAAGCTTAAAGTGATCCATAGCTGGCTTTCCAAGCTCCTGCCATCCTTACTTCCTGCAGGAGGTATGGTAAGAGGATCTGTCAGTCTACAGTTAAAGGCAGATCCACAAAGGCCCTAATGACCACAAAGGCCCTGCAGCTTCCTCCTAACCCTGCCCAAGCCCAAGCCACATGGCACTTTCTTACCAAAGCCAGGAAAGAGAGATTCCTATAAGAAGTACACTTTACTGAAAATCTTTTTCTAAAAAAAGTGTTTCTTTAAAACACAAATTCAAGGTAACTAAGAATAGCAGCATTTAGTTGTGGAAATATGAATTCAGGATAACTGGTACCTAAAGAGGGAAGAGGGGGAGAACAGGAAAAAGACAGGGGTGGGGGGAAGAAAGAAAAAGAACAAACATACTCCAGTCAGTCATGGTAGCACATTCCTATCATTCCAGCACTGGGAAGGCTAAAATAGGAGGATAAAAAGTCTAAAGCCAGACTAAACTGCACAGAAAGGCCTTATTTCAAAAAAAGAAGAAGAAAGGGAGGAGTGAGAGGGAGGGAAGGGAGGTAGGTAGATGGGTCATAAGGTCCTTATCACCCAGGTCCACAGACTCCATAAACTCCAGTGCTGCAGGCCCACTGTGACAGCTTGTATACATACTCCTTGGAAACCTGGGAATCACTATATGACACTAATGGAGAAGCTAAGTTCACAAGGTGATTGCTGGAAGACAGCAAGCAGAGACCGACAGCCAGCTAGTGAGCACTGTGCTGTGCTGCCCTAGACAGCTCCTCTTTAAGACTTTCGTTTTTGTTTTTGTTTTTTCGAGACACGGTTTCTCAGTATAGCCCTGGCTGTCCTGGAACTCATTTTGTAGACCAGGCTGGCCTCAAACTCAGAAATCCGCCTGCTTCTGCCTCCTGAGTGCTGGGATTAAAGCGTGCACCACCACCGCCCGGCTACCTAAGACTTAACATTTCTTAGAATAGTGGTAGATCATAACCCCTTTGGGGTTCTAATGACCCTTTCATGGGGGTCACATATCAGATATTACAATTCATAACAGGAGCAACATTAGAGTCATGAAATAGCAATGAAAATAATCTTATGGTTGGGAGTCACCAACCACAGTATCAGGAACTGTGTTAACAGGTCACAGCATTAGGACAGTTGAGAACCACTGTCATAGAAGAACCTAGAGAAGGGAGTGTGTGTGTCAGCGATTGTGGATGTGTTTTCCCTCACTTCCTTCTTAGGCTTACCAAAGGATACAGCTCCCCATCCACAGTAACAATTATCACAATACCCATACCTAGGAAATCTTATTACGCTGCAAAGCTAGAAGCGGGGCTTCTGTCATCTTACCCCGATTAACACTAATTGTGCTGTTAACTGTAGCCCAAATAACTCAAAATGAAACATGAACCAACAAGTAAGTACAGAATTTGTGTGATACACTCAATACTCTTGTTTCTAGTTATAGCTACCTATAACAAGAACTCAAGGTTTCAAGACCCACAGAGCACGGTGCTCCTTTACACACAAATGGCTATGTAAGGCTGCAGGGCTCTCCACAGCATCTCAGCTATGTGAGTGCAGCACAACTTTCCCAGGGCTATGCACACAGGGCAGACAGTCACACCTAATGACCCTATATTGTTCCAGTCCTGCAGCATGCTACTAGCTGAAAGGAATCTACAAACTCATGGGTCAAAAAGGTCAAGAAGTTTGCACATATGGCATTTCTCTGTGAAAGTTCTGGACAGTGACTCGTGCTAGCAGTGTGTCTCCTGATCAAAAAAGGCACTAGCCAGGCAAAGGAATCAGAGTAAGTAGCATCTTTAGTCCTATCCCTAACCCCCCCGGTATCTCGGTGCAGAAATGCCTCCCAGTTAGGAATCACCGCTAACAGCTCTTCCCCCCAAAATTGGGACAAAACCCTGGAAAAGACCTATGCCAGAAGAAGTGATTCCAATGGGCTATCCCATTAGCTACATTTCTACACAAAGCCATAGGTTTTTCTGGGAAAAATCAAGATTCCATGTATTTTAACTGAGTTCTTTGAGAAACTATTCCAGAAAGCACAAGTAGCTCTATACCCAGTGATTTCTTAAACACAATGAATAAACATTTCCCCAAGACTATCTTCATTGAATCTGCACTATCAAAGGACTTCTCCCTTAAGCTTTTTAACTGTTGCAGTAACTTTACATTGTGTGAAAGTATGTCTCTGTATTTTCAATTGTTAGTTCTGTACCCTGCAGAGAACTGACTGCTGACAGAATTTTGGTATTGACATTTCTATGGCATATCACCAGATTTTCAATTTTGTAAATATTCATCCTTCCTCACCTGCCTAAAGGCGATCTAATGATGTATCAGAGGTTGTGTTGCTGCTGATTGGTTGTACTAAAAGAGCTGATGACCAATAGCTGGGAAGGAAATAGGGGACTGATCTTTGGGGCAGAGAGAGTAAAGCAGGGAGATAAGAGCAGACACAGAGGAGAACAGACAGACAGCGGGACCAGAGGTATAGAGCTACCCACATGGAGGTCATAGGCTAGAATAATTGGGTTAAGTTAGATGAGCTAGCTGGGAGACTGCCCCAGAGAATGGCCTAAGCTTTAAATTATATAGAAGATTCTGTGTCACTATTTATACTTGTATACTTATATTTCTTGGCAGGTCCAAGAAAGTCCCCTAAAAATAACCATGTCAGCATTTCCTACTAAAGGGAGACTATTCTATGGCCGTCAAATCCTGCCAGAAACCATACCCAAGGTCTGAGTAAATCATGCATCAACCTGATAGATGACAAAAATATTATAATCTCATTAGTACACAGGTAAATAACAGGTCATTAACTAAACTGAGGATCCCAAAACAACACAAGTCACTACACTATAGCTTTGACAGACACATAGGGCTGTCTACAAGTAACTCATGCTCTACTGATATTTTATGTGGTTGACAGTGTGGAACCTTCAGACCACAGAACTTCATGAGCCCAACAACATGTGCTGTCACTATCTCTACCTCAATTCAAGAACCTCTCATACCCCAATAGCTGGAACTGAATCTAAGGGTAGAAGACAGGAAGGCAAGTACAAAAATCCACCACTGTTAGCCGGGCGGTGGTGGTGCACGCCTTTAATCCCAGCATTTGGGAGGCAGAGGCAGGTGGATTTCTGAGTTCAAGGCCAGCCTGGTCTACAGAGTGAGTTCCAGGACAGCCAGAGCTACACAGAGAAACCCTGTCTCAAAAAAAAAAAAAAAAAATTCCACCACTGTCAACTAGCCAGCATCAACCACCATGTCACTGCTAAGTCAAGGTGCACAAAAGACATTGATGACACTGATAACTTTAAGCATGGTCTGTTGATTGAATGGATTTCTCAAACTATTGTACCCCACCTTTCAGGCACTTAAAGTATACTTTTACTTATGCTTAGAAAGAGAATGATAGCCAGCAAGCACTGAAGGCGGTTTGTGCCCAGGTCGCACAGTTTCCCGCCCCAGGGAGACAGAGAAGAGTGAGGAAGGACACTGACAGCGTGGGCGGGCGGGCACTCACAGGTCAGACTGCGTCACTTTCTCATTCCACTCTCCAAGTTTCTCAGACGTTTTCACATAGCTAGAAACAGAAAGTCTGTGGTGAATATTTGGAAGGATTTCAACCCAGGCTTCAGGATGCAGGTTCCAGAGAAGACAGAAACACCATCTGGCAATACTACTGCTCTGCAGTTCAAAGCCACTACCACAGCCATAGAGGTCTAGGGCTACCTAGGACTTTACAGGACAAAGAAAACCATGCCCCTTCCCAAACACAACACAGGAGCACCTGGTCTTTCAATCGTGAAAGGCTCCTGAGAACAGCACAGACCATGGCCCCTGCATACTCTGATCATTACCAAGAAACTGGACTCAAAATTCCAAACATCCTAATATAGAGCATGGGGTTTCTACAGGTGAGATAATGTGATTTGACTTTTGCTTCTGTGATAAAAGGCTTCTAGAGATATTCTCCAAAGGAATGCTGTATCAGAGGAGAAATATGGATACAAACATGGCAAACTCTTACCAAGTTCTGACACCTCAGTCACATGTGAGCCTGATACCCACTTCTACACATACAGAAAAGTTATTCTAAGGACCTTATTGATGCTGTGACTAATTTTAACCCAGGGGAAAACTTTCTTCTTGTCACTTTCTACTTGGACACCTGGCTAAGTCCATCCACCTTTCAAACATATACAGATTCTCTCCATGAGTAAACACAGGCACAGTCCATAAGAACTCGAGTCTTCTGGTTTGCTATGTCCAGTGGGCTCATTCAATGCTGATTGTTGTATCTCATTCCCTAACACTCCTACACTCCCCCACATAGAAAGAGGCATACCCCAAACAAACAATTTCCTAGACAAGGGAATATCCCCATCATGAGACTGGTACCTACGCAGTAGAGACCTGCACATCATGCCAGCTCCTAGACAGGTTCTGCTTCAGCTCCCCTAATGTGGAGAGGCCCAGCCTCCTTTTCAGCTCTCCACAGTGCCTCTCTTTGGCTGCCAGCACCTGGCGCAGAGTGACAATTTCTTCTTCCACCTATAAAAGAAGCAGGGCTAGGGATATAACTCAGTTGGTAGAGTACTTGCTTACATACATAAGGCCATGAGTTAGAATTCAGTACCACAAAAATAAAAATGCAGTTGACAAAATGCTATGACTACTCCTGGAAGTGACCAACAAATATCCGTGGCCATGCTGTAATGACATTTTCTCAGAAGTTTTCACTTAGAGAAACACAGTTTGGCTAGGTGGTGGTGACACATGCCTTTAATTCACTTGGGATGAAGAGGCAGGCAGATCTCTGTGATTTTGAGGCCAACCTGATCTATAGAGCTAGTTCCAGGACAGCCAGGATCATACAGAGAAATCCTGTCTTGAAAAAACAAAACAAAACAGTTTGTCTTAAAACGAGCACCAGCAATGGCAGCTGTTCCACTTTTACCTGGCATCAGTACCTTAACCTCCAAAGAGTTCTACCCCCAGCCTAGTGAGCAGTTCTTGAAGACTGCCAACCACTTCTCCATCCTGCTTACATTTCAGGACAACAAGTGAGCCAACCCTATCAGAGTTCTTCCATGAGCCTGGACATGAATGTTAGGATATAAGACCTTTTTCCAATTAGACCTAGGCCTGACTTAAACACAACAGGTAAAGCTGCTAGCAGTGCGGACCCACAGGGGAATCCCCTATACAGTGAAAAGGAAGCAGAACTGACAGATGGACAGACACCCAGGTGAGAGAAAAGCATTTCTAATGGCAATTATAGTATCCCAGAAATCAGCTCCAAGCTTTGGTAATAGCCAGCTACTCAAATCGAAAAGAAAATTTCATTTGTTCTTATGGCAGCTTGAGAATAGGAGATTCCTTTTTTGTTGTTGTTCTTTCTTTTTCATTTTTTAAGACAAGGTTTCTTTGTGTAGCCTTGGCTGTTCTATAACTCAGCCTGTAGACCAAGCTAACCTAGAAGATCCAAGAGGCTCAAAGATCCACCTGCCTCTGCCTCTCAAGGGCTGGGATAAAAGATGTGCACCACCACCCAGCTTTTAAAAAAAATAAAAAATTAAAATATATGTGTGTGTGTGTGTGTGTGTATAAATAAAATTTATGTGCATTGGTGTTTGCCTGTATGTATGTCTAAGTGAATGAGTCAGAAGCCCTGGACAGAAGTTAGTGATAGGTGTGAGCTGCTATGTGGGTGCTAGGAATTGAATCTGGGTCCTCTGGAAGATCAGCCAGTGCTGTTATCCGCTGAGAAATCTCTCCAGCCCCAAGAAAGACTCTTGATAATAATGACCTGAACTTTTTAAAAAGTGACTTCTGGAAAGAACAATTTTGAAGCCTGTGGAATGTGTTGTCAAAAGTTATAGTACCAGTATAAATAGCTACACTGAAAAAGAACTTCTCAGTCAGCATGTTGGTACAGTAGTCCTATAGTCTCAGCTATTTAAGAGAATTTCTTAACCCCACATGGGGGTAAAATGCCTTATTAAAAAGACAATAAAAAGAAACAAAATTAAACATTGTGGCAATTGCTTGTAATCGCAGCACTTGGAAGATAGAGAGAGGAAGGAGGATTATGAGTTAGAGCCAACCTAAAACAAATAAAACTAAAAAGATCCAGTGGACAGATTAACGATATCTTAAAAATGACATTCAAATGTTAATACCAGCAAACAGCACACGTGTAGACACTATTGTATAGGCATCCTCTTCATGCAGCACCTAGTGTTTCCAGACAGAGGTGGTGAGATGAGATCAGACCCTGCCACCTCCACCAGGTGACTCAGTCTACTTTTTAGAAATAGGCACATACAAAGAGATAGCCCAGTAGACACAGAAAGCAAGTAGCAGGCCAGCAACAGCTCTGTCACTGCATATGCTGTGTTCTACTCTCTGTATAACCCAGAAGGACTCATGATCATCTCTAGACAGAAAATAAAACCACAGTACCTTAGCAAGCTCAGCCCGAAGCTCTTCTTCCTCCCCCTCTGTCAGGCCTTCTACAACTGGAGTCCGGTGGACCACACCTGGGTCAACAGGGACGTCAGTCATAAAGTCAGACAGCACACCTTTGTTAGGAGAATTCAGGTTGATATCTGCCAGAGACAAGAATGAAGTCAGAAAGTGTCAAGTAAGAATGGAAGGAGATGGGTCACCAAAGGGGGACAGGAGAACATGAAAACTAGAAATACCTCTAAAAGCCTATGATGATGGTCTGCACAATGGACGGAGAACAGCTATTTCTTGGGCACATGAGATGCAAACCCAATATCACCTTGTGCTGCTAGAGTACAAGAAACACTAGCTAAGGCAGCCAAACCTTAGGATCTGTTTCACTTGTGAAAATACTACCTTTTACGGTAAGGAAACCCTGCTTTAAAAAAAGTAGTTCAGGGGGCTGGAGAGATGGCTTAGCAGAGGCCATGGAAGAATGCTGCTTTTACTGGGTTCCCTAGCCTGCTTTCTGATACCATCAGAACTACTTACACAGGGGTGACAGGGAGCTGGGTCCTCCCACATCAATCAATCAAGAAAAGGCCTACAGGCCATTCCTATGGAGGATTTTCCAATCCTTATTTTATCAGTTATGATTCCTTCTCCCAAAGGGCAGTGATGGCGCACACTTTTAATCCAGCACCTGGAAGGCAGAGGCAGGTGGATCTCTGTAAGTTCCAGGCTAGCCTGGTCTACAGAGCTAGTTCCAGGACAACAAAGGATATACAAAGAAACCCTATCTGGAAAAACAAAAAATTAATTTCAATTTTTTTTCCTACATAACTCTAATTTGTGTCAAGTTGACATAAAAACTAACCAGTACTCAGAATAACCAAATTTTATGTGAACCTGGCTGGAAAATAAGCTATCTTTAATACTTGGTGATGATGCCAGTGGCTTCAAATTCATCCTCTCCCTCGTTCTCCTTTCCTTTTTTTTGTGATGCCAGGCTAGAACACAACCTCATACATAATTGGGAAAGACCTTTCCCAACACTGCTGTGTAATAGTTTCCTCTGAGATTGAAACATTCCATCCAGCAGGGAAACCTTTACGCAGAAAGGTAAACAACTCAAAATAGCTTCAGGAAATCCCCAAAACTAACTAGAATCACGTTGTCCCTCCCAGTCAGAGTCAACAATAAAAGCTGAGAGTCCCTCACAGCTTGAAACTGAGCTGCAAAGATGACTCAGAAGAGAAAGGTTTCAAAGCCGAGTTTTGAGACCAGAGCAGCTGCCCAGAAGAAGCAGATACCAGGCCAATTGCTTGGAAGAGGTAAACCTCTTTATAACTGAGGCTCCTCGAAAGGACACTTTCCAACCTGTTGAGCTGCCTGCAGGCTGTGTATTGTGTTCAAGGTTCTCAGCTTTGTGAACTATCACCCAGGTTGGGGTGGAATTTGCTGTTGCGACCATCTTTGGGTCATTTCTGCTCCTGTAAGTAACCCCTTGCCCATATCCCTGTAAATAACCCTAATAATGCACATTACTTCACTAAAGTAGACTTTGGTGGTATCTGTACCTTTGGTCTGTTCTGAGTTCCCTAGCTGGGATGAGTAGATAGATGTGTGATGCATCTTCCAGGAAAGGTTTTTTTTTTTGGGGGGGGGGTTGTTTTTGTTTTTCGAGACAGGGTTTCTCTGTATAGTCTTGGCTGTCCTGGAACTCACTTTGTAGACCAGGCTGGTCTCCAACTCAAAAATCTGCCTGTCTCTGCCTCCCAAGTGCTGGGATTAAAGGCGTGTGCCACCACACCTGGCTTCCCAGGAAACATTTTGTCACACAACAATGACTGAGTCACATCCTTAGCAGTGTCATTCCAGGGACCAGAATCTACTACTTAAAGATGAAAATAAAACAGTAGATAGCCTTCTGAATTTGCAAATTCCCTTCACAGTAGAAAAAAAAATCCAGAATGTATAAAAACCCAAAATTCTAATGCTTAGGTAATGTGTTAGTGCAAGCCAAACAGTAGAAAGGTTTTTTTTTAATTTAGCCAGTGTAGTTAAGTAAGCATCCCCAGTGTACCACCTTCTCAAGATTTTAATCTCCTGAGCCTGAACCACACTTCTCCGTAGCAACTCCTTACTGGCCTCAGGTGTCTGTTTTGGCAACAGATCTGGTGTTCTGGGTGTGCCCCTGACTCACTCAACCCTTCTCCCTTGAGAATCTCTAAGTAGGCTACAGTGGCGTTACCACCCAAGAGGCGCTGCTCCAAACACAAGGATAGTTGCACCGCCCCTTCCCCGTAGGGAGCCGCCCACAACGTCTCCGCAGGAGCCTAGCACCAGATGTGGTATCCCCTACGGCCCAACGAAAGATAAAGAGCTGCAGAGCCAGCGAGAGGACAGAGGGTGAAGCGCATTAAGGAGAAATGTCTGGAGTTATGAAACTCTAGGAACTGAGAGGGAGCCGAGGAACGCCGCTTCGCAGTGCTCCGAAGGGAGGCCGAGGCGCCAGGGCACACACAGCAAGACCATCGGGAGCCTTGAGGTCAAGGGCCTCTTGGCCGAAGAGAAACAGCGGATTGGTTTGGCAGAGGCTGAGGGGGGGCCGAGTCGCGACTCGGAGGGCGGGAATGCGGCACAGCCCCTGCCCATCCACGGTGCGGGTACCTTGGCTAGCAGAGTCCATGTTCAGGCGGCAGCTGGGTGTAGCTGGCGTCGGTGCTGGGATCGCAGGTCCTACAGGAGCCCAGCCCCGAGGACTGCAAGCTGGCAGCTTCGTACACACGAGCCAGTGGAACTGTAGGGCCGCAGTCGCTTACGTAATCAGCGACGCGCCGCCTTCCTTCCGCTCGGGTTCGTACTCCGCCTTCTTCCCGCCCTCGGTGAAGTAGTGTCCAATAAGAACGTCTTCTGGCCCCACCTAAGACAAATCTTTCAATTTGATAGGTCAGACTGCAGCGAAGCAGGAAGCAATGCTTCTAGTCTGGTTCCACAGTAAGATTCTAGGGTGAAAAAGGGCAGAACAGCTGAAGCTCGAGGCATGGGTGGTTCGGATTGTGTTGCAGTTCGCCGACTTCCCACCTTTAACCTCGGCTGCCCACAAGACTTCTGACTTTGCACCTCGACAGGTCAAACTCAGGCCTATGTACTCCCCAGTCCCCTGTCAACCTCTCCCCACCCCCTGTAAATTCTTTTGGTTTTTGAGTCAGGTTGCTTGCAGCAAAGGACGACCTTGAATTTACTGTGATCTTCCTGCGTCCACCTACCTAGAGCTAGAATTACAGGAGCAAACCATCACAGCTGATTTATACCGTATTGGGGATCGAGAATTCAGAGCTTAATGCATACTGGGCAAACATTGTACCAATTAACTTGCTTTTGCAACCTCTTTATGGAGACTTTTTATTGTCTAGGGAGTGCACTAAAAGTGTAGAGAGCGCGATTCGTCTTCTTGCCCTGCAGGTGCCGCTGTCTCCAGCTGGATTCCCACACTAGTAGGCCAGCTGTTTGGGGGCTGCTGGGCGGCTTGTATTCTGGTACTGGAAGAGTTCACACAGCACTGAACACCTCAGGGACCTGTTGGACCCTCCAAATAACTGAAGCCCAGCCCAGTGTAAGCACTCCGGTATTTTCTCACTTTCTTTTCACAGCATCAGGTGAGCCAGCACTGGCGCCCCCTCCCAGTTTACAGATGAGCAAACTGAGGCTAAAGTAAATTTCCAAAGATCACTCCAGAGCTTTGAGGTTCTTTTTTTTTTTTTTGATTTATTTATTTATTATATGTAAGTACACTGTAGCTGTCTTCAGACACGCCAGAAGAGGGCGTCAGATCTCGTGATCAGATGGTTGTGAGCCACCATGTGGTTGCTGGGATTTGAACTCCTGACCTTCGGAAGAGCAGTCGGGTGCTCTTACCCACTGAGCCATCTCACCAGCCCCGAGCTTTGAGGTTCTTATGGTTTTAGTGTGTCAACACTGACAGGAGAACAAGAGTGCCCCCCCGCCCCATTCCAAATGAGGAAGTCGTGACCATTGGGCAACTCTCTGCTAAAAGCAAGCCTTCCAATTTCTTTTGGCCCTTAATATTTTTCAGAAGAAAAAAAATCCTTAAAACAATATTCCCCCTCTTTCAGAATTGTCCCACCTACAAGATTGAATTTTCAGGGCTGGTTAGATGGCTCAGTAGTTAAGAGCATTGACCACTCTTCCTGAGTCCAATTCCCAGCAATCACTTGGTGGCTTACAACCATCTGTAATGGGATCTGATGCCCTCTTTTGGAGTGTCTGAAGACAGCTACAGTGTACTCATATACATAAAAAAGGTTGAATTTCCCTCTCCAGCTAGGCCCCAGTGAGTACTAGTTCCTAGATGCTTCCCACTACCTGTTCCTTCTCTGGCTCTTCTCCCTGCACGTGTCTTCTTGCACAGGACTAGGTGCTTCATTGAATGTGACAGTATCCTGTTCAAGGCTGTCCACTAATATATCTTCTCCATTTACCATTTTGCTTAACCCAGCCTGGTCAGCCCCTGCCCACAGGGCTGGAAACCACAAGAGCATTAGTCCCTTCTTCATGTAGTGAGTGACCACAGTACAGACAGTGGAAAGCTGAACATCTGACATTCATTTTGCATTCTTGAGCCATGAACAAGACCCAGACCTAGCTTAGGTCTGGCCCAAGATGACACCCAGTAACAAGTGGGTAACATTAACATCTGGTAACGATTCAGGATCTCTAGGACTCACGCCACTCTGTGCCCTGTTAATATAGGTCTGCAGTCCCTCTGTAAATCTCCCCTCCATAGAATACAGAAATGAGAAGGGGGTACCGCACAGCAGCATCTGCTGAGACCTGCTAGCAATGAGACCCTGTAGTGCCAGGAGTCTCCTTTCACTGGGAACTACTTGAATCTTTCGTTAGTGTTCTCTTCTCAGGAGCTACCCTGTAGCCCAAGCCAATGTGAAAGGCACTTTCCTGTGACTCCACAGCCTCCCTTGATCAAATACCACACATTACCATAAATTGGATCAGGTTCATCTTTACATTGCTTTTAAGAATTAGGCACAGACATTCAGATGTTTGCAAGGAAGAGAAAGGATGGAAGCAGGAAAGAACAGAAAGAAAGTGAAGGAAGATATACTGCCTACTCTCCCAGACACCAAGATCCCCAGCACGGCCAGCTTTTCTGTATAGATGTAAGGAGAGGAACAGTTGGGGGGAGCTAGAACGTGTACAGATGCCCAAATGCATGAGTCACAGTAACAGTGGCTATAGTCTCCAGGGCAATTGGAAGTCCTCAGGCTCCAGTGGACTGCAGTGAGTTGCCTCCAGGTTCTTAAGGTGCCTGCGTGCCAAGAACAGTGCAAGCTGCCGGCGCCGCCGGGCACTCAGACCTTGGCCCACGAACCAAGGAAAGGAAAGTCCGTGTGGCCCCCAGGCCTCGGCATCGTCCAGCTCCTTCTGGCATCTCTCACGATAAGAACGAAGTGTTGCTAAGCACCACTCATCATCAACGCGGTAGCGTGCATATAATGCAGTTTCTTGAGCCAAGTTGCTGGCACGTAGCCAGCGGGTTACCACGGTGCGGCCCTCGCGAGCCATCACAGAGGGATATCTGTGCTGTAGAAGGCGCAACAGCAGCTCATTGCCACGGTTACCTTCCACATCCCCCTCCACTTGGCAAGATGGCATCGAGGGTATATGGTTCGAGGTGCTGACAACATCATCTTGTGTACGTCTGAGCAAGAGTACTGGGCCTGGGTAGCAGCACAGCTGCTCAGCAACATTGAGATTGAAGTGTTCCCGTACAGTGCGTACTACCAGCCCTTTCCAACTCTGGGGCATAACCTTCAGCGCTAGTGGCACCAGATCATCAAAGGTGGCGTCCAGCACTAGTGCACCCAGTTCTGGGTAAGTCATGGTGGCCCAAGTGGCTGTGAAGCCTCCTATAGACCAGCCATAAACCACCACGTGTGCTGGCGGGAAGTTCAAACGGTGCAGCGCATATTTGACCACTACATCCATTGCATTTGCATCATGTTGTGGGAAAGGTGCACCTGTGCTGCCTCCAAAGCCAGGGTGGTTCCAGCCTAGCACTGAGTATCCAGCCTCCAGAGGTGCGGACAGGCAGCCCATCTCATAGAAGCCAGCATTCCCTTCACAGCATATGACCAGACAAAGGCCGCGGCCATGGCTGCCGGGATGCTGACGGCGATCCATGAACATGGTGTCAATCTCATTGCCGTCGCAGGCCACCAGCTTGGCACGCCGCCCACGGTAGCGGTCCACTAGTCGCTCCTGGCCCTGCTGTAGTAGAGGCATTAATGCACGCGTCATCAAGAACATAGAACCGGGGTATACAAGCCAGCGGCCCAGTGAGTGGGCCAGTGCATAGCTAGCAAGCTGGCTGGGCAGCTCACGGATCTGCTGGAGGAGGCACTGCACTTGGCTCCGAGCTCCACGTGGAGGCCTTGTGAGTGTGTCGCCTCCCAGTGCAGCATCGTGTAGCAGCCACACACCTGCAGCAGCTGCAGCACAGGTCAACGCACGTTGACTGCTATTACCAGTGCTTGGGGCATGCAGGTCATCCCAGCGGAAGTCCACCGGCCAGCTGCGGAAGTTGTAACTGTAGTTTGCTGTCAAGTAGATCTTGAACACGTGCACTAGTGCCTTCACAAAGCAGATGACACACATGGGCACTGAAGATCTGAGCTGTTCCCTGAAGGCCCAGTCCTAGTTGTGAAATGACAGCTGGAGATGCAGGCCTGGCCCAGCCGGTGTCTGCGGAGGCAGGGGCCACGCACAGCACAGCACTCTGATGACATGCCTCCTCTGGGTAGGCCCCAATGGCCTTTGTGACCTGTGCCTTCCAGGGCTAAGGAAAAGCTGTATGGCTCAGTTTTGTGAGTCACTGTTGCTGGGAGAAGTGATGCTAGGGTGACAGGCTCACAAAGGCTTCTAAGGCTTTGAATATCTCTAGTTCTGCCCCACCCACCTAGGAAAGTGCCTTAGGACCTCACAGAAACTTCCTAACATGTTTCTACCACCTTGAGCAGCTCCCATCTCCTCCACTAAAGGTAGGCAACCAAAGAGGCCAGAAATAAATACCCTTGACTTCTTCCTTATGGGGGAAGACAATAAAAGAAAAGGGATTTCCCACACCTGGGTCAAACTTGTAGTTGGTAACACTCCCTTATCACCTCCTTGGACTTTGGGGTTCATTTGGGGTACATTTCCTAGAAAATATCTAGGTTAGAACAGAGCTGCTGTAAGAGTCAGAAGGTGTATTTTCTCATAGCCTGACTCCTATAACCCTATACTTACCTTCCCTAGGAAGGAGATGTGGTGGGCTAGGAACATCTTCCCATAGCTCTTCACACACACACACACACACACAACCTTTTCTGAATCATTTTTTTCACTGGGCCAACAACAGCAATCACCTCTAGGTGGGTCCTACCTAGCTATAGTTCCTCTTCTTTTAGCCCCTAGTTGAGTATCTCTCTCCCACTTGAACCAGCCCACAAACTGTATCTTCCCCTTTTTAGAGGGTTCTAGTGGGTAGGTGGGTTCCCTTTTTTTCTCCTGCACTGAAGATGGCCAGCCTACCTGAGGGGGTCAAACAGCTGGAGAGCAGTATACTGCAGCACTTGGGAACTAATTGAGCAGTGGTCCAGACCTGAAACAAATTCTAAAAGCAATGAAATGTAGCCAGATCCCCTGAGTCCGTGGGCTGGGCTTACTTGGCAGTCGGCAGGCTTTTAGGTAAGGTGGTTTCCAGGCTCTAGCAACCGGCCTCTGCTTTCCTGTTCTACTTTTCAATTAAGTAACTGACTGTCTCAAGCAGCTCCACGGCTTCGTGGACTCAGCTGAGGAATGCTGCTGTTCATAGAGGAGACAGAGGAGGAGGACTATAGAGGTGGTTTGAATAGGTATGGTCTCCCCCACAGACAGGCGTTTGAATGCCTGTCCTATGGGAGTGGCTCTATTAGGAGGCGTGGCCTTGCTGAGTGGGCGTGGTCCTGCTGAGTAGGTGTGGCCTTGTTGGAGGAATCTTCAAGCTATGCCCAATGTGGCACACAGTCTCCTTCTGCTACCTGTGCATCAAGATGTAGGGCTCTGTTACCTGTGCAGCACCTTGTCTGCCTGCGTGCCACTATGCTTTCTGCCATGAGGATAATGGACTAAACCTCTGAACTGTAAGCCAGCCCCAGCATCAAATGTTTTCCTTTATTAGAGTTGCTGTGGTTATGGTGTCTTAGTCAGGGTTTCTATTTCTGCACAAACATCATGACCAAGAAACAAGTTGGGGCCGGGCAGTGGTGGCACATGCCTTTAGTCCCAGGACTTGAGAGGCAGAGGCAGGTGGATTTCTAAGTTTCAGGCCATTCTGATCTACAGAGTAAGTTCCAGGACAGTCAGGGCTACACAGAGAAATCCTATCTTGACACCCCCCCCCCCAAAAAAAGAAGCAAGTTGTGGAGGAAAGGATTTATTCAGTTTACACTTCCACATTGCTGTTCATCACCAAAAGAAGTCAGGACTGGAACTCAAGCAGGTCAGGAAGCAGAAACTGATGCAGAGACCATGGAGGGATGTTACTTACTGGCTTGTTTCTCCTGGCTTGTTCAGCTTGCTTCCTTATAGAACCCAGGACTACCAGCCAGGCACCACCCACAATGGGCCCTGCCACCCTGGATCACTAATTGAGAAAATGCCTTACAGCCGGATCTCCTAGAGGTATTTCCTCAAGGGAGGCTCCTTTCTCTGTGGTAACTCCATCTTGTGCCAAGTTGACACACAAAACCAGCCAGTACAGTTTCTCTTCACAGCAATGACTTGACACTATTTCTCACCCCATCCCAAATTAAAAAAAAACTACCTAATGTCCACCTAAAGTTGAACAAAACTGGGTCTCTGTGTGGGTATGGGTATATACGTGTGTGTTTATCTATTTGAGACAGGGTCTCACTATGTGGTTCCGACTGGCCTGTATCAGCTATGAGTGCTTGGATTCTAGTGTGGTCCCCATGACTTTACAACAGTACAGAGTATATACAGTATTTGCTAAAATACATAAGGTAGTTAACACTTTGTTGTAAAAATAGGCTTTATGTTCAATGGTTTTGCCCATTTATTGGCTCATATAAGTGTTCTGAGTCTACTTAAAATAGGTTGGGCTAAGCTGTGGTACTCACTATGTTGGGTGTATTAAATACATTTTTATTAAATTTATTTGTGTGTGTGTGTGTGTGCATGCACATGCTACTCCATACATGTAGAGGTCAGATGAAAACTATGGAAGTTGCTGCCCTTTTTTTTACCGGGGTGCCAGGGATTGAAATTCAGATTGTCAAGCTTGGCAGCAAGCACCAGTACCTTATGAGCCTTCTTGCCAGCCCTTAAATACGTTTATTTATTTATTTATTTGTTTGTTTGTTTAGTATACATCATACAGCTTTCTGTCTGCATGTATGCCTACAGGACAGAAGAGGTCATCAGATCTCATAGATGGTTGTGAGCCACCATGTGGTTGCTGAGAATTGAACTCAGGACCTTTGGAAAAGCAAACATTGCTCTTAACCTCTGAGACATCTCTCCAGGCCCCTTAAATACATTATTAATAAAAAGATGTTGTTTTATAAGCCAGGCATGGTGGTGATCCATGCCTTTAATTCCAGCACTTGAGAGGCAGAGTCAGTTGGATCTCTGGGTTAGAGGCCATCCTGATCAATAGAGAGCGTTCCAGAACAGCGGGGTTATAAAGAGAAATCTGGTCTCAAAACAACAAAGCAAAACAAAATGTTTTATCTTATGTAAGTGTTTTGCCTGTATGTATGTATATATGTATGTATTATGTGTGTATGTATGTATGCTTGCATGCAGGCAGACAGGCCATGTGTATACCTGATACCTACAGAGGTCAGAAAAAGGCATTGGATCCCTTGGAATTGGAGTTACAGATGACTGATGGTTGTCAGGCACCATGTGGATGCTGGAAACATCCTCTAAATCCTCTGCTGATGAACCATTTCTCTATAGCTACCATTAAATACTTCTTTCTTGAGACAGGGTCTCACTACATAGTCATGGGTAGTCTTAGACCTGGCTGGCCACCAACTCACACATTGGTGTTCATCTGTATCCCAGGGCTTTAGGAGACTGAGATAGGAGGATGGCTAAAAGTTTAAGGCCAGTCTGGGGAGTTCCAGGCCAGCCAGGAATATATAGGGAGACCCTTGCCCCACCTCTCCCCTCAAAAAAAGGGAAAAAAGAATATTTACAACATAGATGTATGTAACAGCACGTAACACCATCATATGATACGTCAAAGGATATCTGTTTTAAAATTACTTATCAGGGGAATCGAGAGATGGCTCAGCCATTCAGAGCACTGACTACTCTCCTTAGAGGTCCTGAGTTCAATTCCCAGCAACCATATGGTGGCTCACAACGATCTGTAATGGGATCCAATGCCTTCTTCTGGAGTGTCTGAAGATAGTGACAGTGTACTCACATACATAAAATAAATAAATAGATCTAGGGGACTGGAGAGATGGCTCAGCGGTTAAGAGCACTGACTGCTCTTCCAGAGGTTCTGAGTTCAATTCCCAGCAACCACATGGTGGCTCACAACCATCTGAAATGAGATCTGATGCTCTCTTCTGGTGTGTCTGAGACAGCTACAGTGTACTCACATAAATAAAATAAACAAATAAATCTTTAAAAAAAAAAAAAGACTGTCACGAAAGTAATCACAGGACAAAAAATAGATCTAAACAATGTTTATTTGGAGTTTACATTAGGGGAGGTAGGGAAGTTGGTTTTTTTGAGACAGAGTTTCTCTGTGTAGCCCTGGCTATTCTGGTACTTATACTGTAGACCAGGCTGGCCTCAAACTCAAGAGATCTGCTTGTCTCTGCTTCCTCTAAAGGTATATGCCAATCTAGGTTTGTTTTTCAAAATTTGGCAGTTCTGCCCCAGATGCATATACACGCATCTCCAAGACCCAGATTCCAGTTTGATTTCTCTGCTCACTGGTCAGATCTGAGGACTATGGTGCGTCTTAGGGTTTGTCAACCTTCTTTCCTGAGATCCTGGCTTACAGCAGTCCTAGAAAAAGCCCACTGGGCACCTCACCTTTAGTCAAGTTGTTCACAGTGTCCTGAAGATATTTGTGGTACTTATACTCCTGAAATGACCACCTCTGGCTCTGTAGGGAAAAAAATTAGTTTAGGGATGAAGGTCAAAACTTTAAGGAAGGTGGGCCATTCACTCTCCAGAAATTTCTCATAACTAATGTTTATGAGGACCAAGGCATCAGGTTCATTTTGTGTGAGACACAGGAGTGACTTTTTTTAAAAATGGTTTTAGAGCTTTACTGTAGAAAGGCGGAGAGAAAGAGAGAAGGTAAAAAGAGAGAGACCAGCTATGGTCATGTGGAGAGTGGGGAAAGGAGGAGGAGAAGGAGAGCTAGAGATGAGAATAAGAGAGGTGAGAGCTTAAGAGCATAGGAGTGACTTCTATATCAAAAAACAATGAGTGTCCCAGCCAGGTCCAAGCAACTGGTGAAGAAGATTCTTTGAGGATTTGGAAGCTGCAGACTCTGCAGCTAAATTAGCCTCAGTGGCAGTGACAATGTCCTGAAAGACGGTCTACACCCACTGCCTTTTATTACTGGAAGTAATCTCCCAGATGATCTGCTCTGAGACTTTTGGAAACAGAGGATATTCTTCAGTCAAGCCCACCTGCCCTTAGTTTGCCCCTGTAAAAAGAAGGAAGCAATTGGGAGAGCCAGAGCCCAGATTTGAAGGGCAGAGGTTAGTGAACTGGAACCACTAGTCCCCAGGGACTCCAGGCCTTAGTGTGTGTCTGGCCTGGTCCTTGACCCCATTAGTCCACAGGAGCCCAAGTGCCCCAAAACAACCAGCTCTGTTCAGAGAGGAAAGCACGTGACAAGAAGAGAGCTGTCCTCTACTGAAGAGCCCCCTAGACTGGACCAGCTGCAGCAGCAAGCAGGGTCCTTTTGCCTTCAGCCCTCTCTGTTTATAGCAGTGTAACAGGGTGGGGATGGGGGATGGGACTCTGTGTCCCGGCTTATCAGTTTATGGAAGAATCCTTGCCACCCACTCCTTCCAAGGAGACATCTGAGTATGCACCATACCCCCACACTCCACCCCTACTGGGGCCTGCTAGTCCAGGACATTCCCCTTCCCCCACTGAAGCAGTGCTTCCTCTCCGGCCAGTTCTGTTCACCTCCCTAGAGGCTCTTGATTTATGTTGTTGAGTCTGAAAAGCTAACCTTGGAGAAGGAAAGGAAATAGAGAAAACCAGTCCCAGAGGCCAGAGGGGCTGGAGCCAGGATCAGAGCCCCTTGGAAGAGGATATTTAGTGCAGCACTAGCTGACCACAGCAGCACCCTGGCTTTGGAAAAGCTGAAGCTGCCTTCAGGAAAAGCAGCTGAGTTTGCATAAATGCCTCTGCTCAGGAAATGGGGTGCAGGGAAGGTGGGGGTGGTTTGAAGCCCAAGGACAGGAGGGGACTCTTCCTGGCGGATATGGGGTCAAAAGAAGGGGCGGAAATGGCCAAGACAGCTGCTGAACATCTGGAGTCACAGAGAATTAATTATCAAGCACCCTCAAGGACAGTGGGGTGGGTGGGGAGCTCTCTCCTTCCTGGCTCCTTGAAGAGCTGCCCCATTGTCTCCCTCTGACCCAGGATGAAGGACCCAGAGGGCTCTAGAACCCATTCTGGGGTGATAAAGCCCTTCTGGAGCACACACCCTTTAGACAACATATCTTGTACATGAAGAGGAAGAGCCTAAATCCTACCAGAGCCTGAAGGGGAGGGAGACTTACTAATCCTTACACAGTACTGCTGCTGGTACCCCTATACCTGGCCTGAGGGGGTAGACTGGTGTCAGGCCCTTGTCAGTGGTGAGGAGAATGGCCATGCCGCTTCCCATAGATCTCTGGGTGGTATCAGATGTAGTCAGAGTTCTCTGGTCTCACCACCTCTTTCCTGAGCATGGCACAATCTACAGCCTTTCTACAGCCTGTGAATGTGAACAGTCTCTCCATGGAAACTGATCCTGAGTTGGTCTCTGGGCTCTCAGATATATTATGAAGGATTGTTGTTTGGTCAGGGGGCAGTCTCCCTTCTGGTTTGGGAACCTCAAAAGAGAGACCTTAGGTATTCTACTATGGAAATATTCAGGTTTTGATGTAAAGTGAGTATTTATTATTGTTAGCCAAAATTTAACATTCTCATTCAGCCCCCTAGACAGGGATCTTCTTTCTATCCTTCTCCTTGAAATCCCAAGTTAGACACTCTATCTGTCCTTTCTCTACAAGCCTGTATCCATACAAACCCTGCCCCACTCCTTCTCTCTTTTGAAAGGATTTCATATATCCAAGATTGGTCCAGATCTTGCTATGTAGCTGAAGATAACCTTGAACAATTGATAACCCTGCTTCTACCTCCCAAGTGCTGGGATTATAGCTTATAGATCCATACCTTCATACTGTTTATGCATTGAGGAGCAAACTCTGGTCAGGAAGCAAGCATTCCACCACCCGAGTCATACCTACAGCCTCTTATTTTGTTATTTCTGTGTACAGGAATAAATCTGACACACACTATAGCTTGCTTTTCTTGACAGTGTGTTATGGGCTTCACTGCTGCAGCAGCAAGCTACTGTCTTGGGTGTCCTGCTAATGTGTCAGGTGTCCCCAACCAACTTCTAGAGCTTTCCCCTCTGCAAAAATGGCTGCAACGTGCACAAGCAAATTGTTTTCCAAGGACCCTTGCTTTCAGATGCCATGTGATTTGTTTAAACCCTTTTGCAAAAGTCCTTTTCAACCAGTGAGTCTTTCCTACTCTGGAAGAGATCTTGTATCTGGAAGCTCTACACCACCTAGGGCAGCTCTGAGCTTTTACTGTGTATCTATCCTGTGTGTATAGATTTCCTGACCACTGTTACGACCACTGACTAGAACAGCAGCAAAAGCCATTCTGCTCTGTCAGTCAGAAACCCATTGGGAATCCTTCCCCTGTAAAGGACCTGGGTACCTTCCTGGTGATCAGATAGAAACTATGGTCTGGACTTAAAGCCATGATCCCTGGGTCTTGAATAAAGCTGTGCTGAGGGTGGATAAAAGGTGGGTCACTGCCTTTTTTTATTTTTTTTCTTTTGCACTTTTTTGGTTTGTTTTCAGTGATTGATTGATTGTGTGTGTGTGTGTGTGTGTGTGTGTGTGTTGGGGGGCAGGTTAAAAGACAATTTGTAGGAGTCAGTTCTCTCTTCTACCACATGGATTCTAGGAATTAAACTCGGGTTTAAAGCGAGCACCTTTATCTGCTGAGCAATGTCGCCAGCCTGGCTAAACTGACTTAGCTATTTGGCCACTGGGGACCTAAAAACCAATAACAGAGGCTGGAAAACAATTTAGCTAAGATGATTCCAAAAAGAGACTTGCAAGGGGACTCAACTCGGTGAGGGGTGCCTAGATCCCCACAATGCAAAGCCTATTCTCATTTTTCCTGGCTTCTTGAAAGGAACCATGAGAAAACTGGAGGGTACTGAAGCTTTTATAAGTTGCTACAGAAGGGGTAGTCCATGCCAACCCCATGGAGAACTGAGGCATGACCTGAGGATCCTGCTCAGCGCCCTGTCACCTTCCTCTCACTATGCCTGCCGCGCTAGAGAGCTCCAATGCTAGAAAGTGGGGACTTGGCAGGGGGATTGAAGTCAACCTGCTCTGTAGTCATTCCTTGACCCAGAAACTCACTGAAAAGTAAGACAGCTATGCTTCAGGGTGATCTCTCAGAACGAAGTCTGGTCTGAAGCTGAACCCACTCTGTACCCAGGTAGGGTGGGCAGAGGCAGAGTGTTTCCTGGCTCAAATGCAGGCCTTGTGCTCTCCTACCTTGGACTTGCACCTCGAACCTCCCTGAGTGGTAGACTGAAAGCTGGCTTCTGCTGATAAGTGAGCATTCAGGACTGTGAGCTCAAGGGTGACCCCAGTCTGGGGAGTATATGGCCTTATAGCCATCTGAGCATGGGGGTTCGGGGAAGGAGAAAGCCAGCTCAAAGCCAAGTGTCTGTTGAAATGAAGACAGGCCTTGGTTAGGCAGAGCCATCATAGACCTACATTTGTGTCCTACATGATAGAGAAAAGACTATGACCAGGGCCTCTATCACCCTCTGGCACATTGTTGGGGGAGGGGGCTCACATATCCAGCTTGCTTTGAGCTGATCTAGGTTATGGCCCTCGCGGCTTCTTCTAAGTCACTTGCACAGATTAAAAATGGCAACTGTCCCGGAGCTGATCCCAGGGGACCCTGAAACCTGTCCCATCCCCCAGGCACTCTCTGTTCTCAGCATTATCCCCAGTCTAGGACAGCTGCTCCAGGGCTACAGCTCCCTCCACCCCATCCACCCAGACACCCAGGTGAGGTCAAGCTCACCATACCTGGATGGTAAAGGCCAGAATCCCAGGGCAAACCCAGACAGACAGGCCTTCTACTTAGTTTCCTCTCTTCCTCTCCTCTATGGAACCTACCTATCGTGGGTAGGAAAATAGAGAAAGAACAGACAGAAGGGACAAAGGAGAGGGAAGGAAATTGGCCTGGAGGGTAACCCCACCCTGGTTCCTGTGGCTTCTGTATCTGGGACTTCAGGGTTGAGCCACCCACACGTACACACATCAGAGGAGGCACCTGGTCCAACACAGGATTTGTGGACCAAGAAAATGTTTGGGTCTTTACCCTGAACCCACGAAGGGCAGGCAGTGAGGCAGAGAGGGTAAAAGACAGAGGAGAAGCTCTGATGTTTACCACCCCAGGCACAAACCACAAGGTTGTCTAATTTCACCACTTTGAAACTGTTCTGAGCTGGGTCAAAACAGGGTGCATGTGCCTGTCCGGATTCTCCAGCTGCCCATAAGGCCTCAAGAAACCTTTGAAGTGCTAGAATGAGCATACAGGAAGTGAGTGGCATCCCATCTCTCTGTGTCAAACCCCTTACACTTCCCAGGTGTATCTGGGAAGGAGGACTAAGGGAAAAGGGAGCTTGCCTGCCATCCCTGGCCTAATCCCACCTCCAGTTTATTTTTCTCAGGTTCCAGTAGGGGCAGCAGTAGGTCAAAATAGTAGTCCCTCTCTCTCAACTGAAAATAGCAGGTCTCGGCCTTAGGAAACCCCCGGAGTGGGAGGTAGAAAGGAAGAAGAGCAAAGGAAGGGAGGCTTCTCAGGAAATGCCTGGGTGCTCTGACTGCGCTAGCAGAGACTCTTGGTCATTGGCTCAGCCCTTGGAAAGTCCCAGGCAGGGCCTTGTGGACCTGGGTGGGGACAGTGCCAGCCAGGCAGCAGGAGTTTCTCACACAGGCGTCAGATGCCAGGGTGGGCTTCCTCTTCTGCCTAACTGGGTTTCTGCCATGGACGTCGTCAGGGCAAATGAAGGTAGCTCTTTATTGTGATGATCCCCCCCCCCGTGCCCCTCCCCACCTTATTACTGCCCTCTTTACTTCCACTTTCACTGTCTGGAGAACAGTTTATTCAGCTGATATTTTAATTATTGAGACAGGTTTCATGAAGCCCAGGTCTTATCTCAAACTTGATATGTTGCCAAATAAGACCTTGAACTACTAATCTTTCTGCTCTATTTCCTCAGTGAGATTACAGGTATGTACTACTGCACCTGGATACCAGCAGATAAAGGCCCAAGGGAGGGTTTGACCCAAAACAAGACTACATAGAACAGGAACTGAGACGGCCTATAGGAATTAATCTTCAGGGAATGGACCTGGAGAGCCCCAAGGTTGAGGGAAGTTGGGTATTTTGGAGGTATGAGAACAAGGCCAGTGGGTTGTAGAGACCTAGGATGGAGGTAGAAAGATAGGCAAGACTTGCAGACCAGGGCACAGAGCTTGAAAGGAAGCTGCCACTAAAGGTACCCGACTTTCCAGACTTTGTTGTATTTCTTTCTCTCTCTTTTTTAAAGGTAGGGCTTGACCACCCTTTCACCTTCTCCTTCTCCTCCTCCTCCTCCTCCTCCTCCTCCTCCTCCTCCTCCTCCTCCTCCTTCTCCTTCTCCTTCTCCTTCTCCTTTTCCTCCTCCTCCTTCTCCTCCTCCTCCTCCTCCTCTTCTTCTCCTCTTCTTTTTAAGAATTATTTATTTTATGTATATGAATACACTGTAGCTTGTCTCTAGACACACCAGAAGAAGGCATCAGATCCCATTACAGATGGTTGTGAGCCACTGCGTGGTTGCTGGGAATTGAACTCAGGACCTCTGGAAGAGCAGTCAGTGCTCACAATCATTGAGCCATCTTCCCAGCTGCCGTTGTATTTCAAAAAGGTAATGGACCTTCTTTTCTCTGTGCGAACTGGTCTGATTTAACTAACCTTAGGTTTAAAATATTTGGAAGAAGAATGAATTCATAACTGAGAATACAATTTCTTTTTTTATTAGATATTTTCTTTTTTACATTTCAAATGTTATCCCCTTTCCTGGTTTCCCCTCCAAAACCCCCCTATCCCCCCCTCCCCCTGCTCACCAACCCACCCACTCCTGCTTCCTGGCCCTGGCATTCCCCTACACTGGGGCATAGAACCTTCAAAGGACCAAGGGCCTCTCCTCACACTGATTTCCAACAAGGCCATCCTCTGCTACATATGCTGCTGGAGTCGTGGGTCCCTTCATGTGTACTCTTTGGTTGGTGGTTTAGTCCCTGGGAGCTCTGGAGGTACTGGTTGGTTCATATTGTTGTTCCTCCTATGGGGCTGCAAACCCCTTCAGTTCCTTGGGTCCTTCCTCTAGCTCCTCCATTGAATGCTGAAAGGTTAAGAGGCTATTCTTATAGAAGTTTTGCAATTTTATGAGGTCCCATTTGTCAATTTTAGATCTTAGAGCATAAGCTATTGGTGTTCTATTCAGGAAATTTCCCCCTGTGCCCATGTGTTCCAGGCTCCTCCCTACTTTCTTTTCTATTAGTTTCAGAGTATCTGGTTTTATGTGAAGGTCCTTGATTCATTTGGACTTGAGCTTTGTACAAGGAGATTAGAATGGATTGATTTGCATCCTTCTACATGCTAACCACCAGTTGAACCAGCACCATTTGTTGAAAATACTGTTTTTTCCCTCCACTGGATGGTTTTAGCTCCTTTGTCAAAGATCAAGTGACCATAGGTGCATGGGTTCATTTCTAGGTCTTCAATTCTATTCCATTGATCTCCCTGCCTGTCACTGTACCAATACCATGCAGTTTTTTATCATTATTGCTCTGTAGTACAGCTTGAGGTCAGGGATGGTAATTCCGGCAGAAGTTCTTTTATTGTTGAGGGTAGTTTTCACTATCCTGTGTTTTTTGTTATCTGAGATGAATTTGCAAAGCTTCTGAAAGGCAAGAGACACTGTCAATAGGACAAAATGGCAACCAACAGATTAGGAAAAGATCTTTATCAATCTTACATCTGATAGAGGGCTAATATCTAATATATAAAAAGAACTCAAGAATTTAGACTCTAGAGAACCAAATAACTGTTAAAAAATGAGGCACAAGGCCGGGCGTGGTGGCGCACGCCTTTAATCCCAGCACTCAGGAGGCAGAGGCAGACAGATTTCTGAGTTCGAGGCCAGCCTGGTCTACAAAGTGAGCTCCAGGACAGCCAGAGCTATAAAGAGAAACCCTGTCTCGAAAAACAAAAACAAAAAAAGAGGCACAGAGCTAAACAAAGAATTTTCAACTGAGGAATACCAAATGGCTGAGAAGCACCTAGAGAAATGTTCAACATCCTTAGTCATCAGGAAAATGCAAATCAAAACAACCCTGAAATCCCACCTCAAACCAGTTAGAATGGCTAAGATCAAAAACTCAGGTGATAGTAGATGCTGGCAAGGTTTTGGAGAAAGAGAAACACTCCTCCATTGCTGGTGGGATTGCAAGTTGGTACAACCACTCTGGAAATCAGTTTGGTGGTTCCTCAGAAAATTGGACATAGTCCTACTGGAAGATCTAGTGGTACCACTCCTGGGCATATACCCAGAAGATGTTCCAACTTGTAATAGGACACATGCTCCACTATGTTCATTGCATCCTTATTTATAATAGCCAGAAGCTGGAAAGAACCCAGATATCCTACAACAGAGGAATGGATACAGAAAATGTGGCACATTTACACAATGAAGTACTATCAGCTATTAAAAACAATAATTTTATGAAATTCTTAGGCAAGTGAATGGACCTAGAAAATATCCTGAGTGAGGTAACCCAATCATAAAAGAACTCACATCGTATGCACTCAACTGATAAGTGGATATTAGCCCAGAAGCTTGGAATACCCAAGATACAATTCACAAACCACATGAAACTCAAGAAGAAGGAAGACCAAAGTGTGGACACTTCAATCCTTCTTAGAAGGGGGGACAAAAAACTCATGGAAGGAGTTACAGAGACAAAGTGTAGAGCAGAGACTGAAGAAATGACCATCCATAGACTGCCCCACCTGGAGCTCTATCCCATATATAAAAGTGTCACCAAACCCAGACACTTTTGTGGATGCCAACAAGTGCTTGCTGACAGAAGCCTGTTACAGCTGTCTCCTGAGAGGCTCCACCAGTGCCCGACAATTACAGAGGTGGATGCTCTCAGCCAACCATTGGACTGAGCACAGGGTCCCGAATGAAGGAGCTAGAGAAAGAACCTAAGGAGCTGAAGGAGTTTGCAGCCCCATAGGAGGAACAACAATATGAACTAACCACTATCCCCAGAGCTCCTTGGAACTATACCACCAATCAAAGAAAACACATGGTGGAACCTGTGACTCTAGCTGTATATGTAGCAGAGGATGGCCTAGTTGGTCATTAATGGTAGGTTGGCCATAGAAGGCTCTATGTCACAATTTCTTTATAATGTTATAAGTCATCTACAGGTTAAAGTCTATGACTAGGGGATGGATGAATCTTAGTGGTAGAGTACTTGCCTACCTAAAAAAGATATGTTAAAGTTCTAAGCATTTTTGTTTTGTTTGTTTGTTTTTGAGACAAGATCTCACTACATATAGCCCTAAGTGGCCTGGAACTTGCTATTGTAAACCAGTCTGGTCTCAAACTAACAGAGACTTGCCTGCCTCTGCAAAGCCTACATTTTATACAAGGAGTTTAATCATCTGATATTGGTGCCTATGGAATTCCTGGGTATTCCCTCTTACAGCTCTATGAACAGATGCACAGCTCTGAGGGATGGAGATTCTGGTAGTTAATGCTGAGAGAGAATCAAAAAGATATGAGAAGGTTTAAGACTAGACCATCAAGTGATGTGATTCTAGATTGGAAATGCACCTCAGCTGTAGAATACTTGCCAATCCTCAGGTTCAATACTTAGCACCACTAAGAACTGAGTATGGTGGTGTGTGCCTTTAATCCTAGCACTTGGAAAGTAGAGACAGGATGATCTAAAAATTAAAGTCATCTTCAGAAGTTTGAGGATAATCTGGTCTTTATGAGATACTAGCTAATTTTTTTTTTTTTGAGACAGGGTTTCTCTGTAGAGCTCTGACTGTCCTGGAACTAAATTTTTTTTTTTTTAATGCATGTTTTTTTCTGTGTAGCTCTGGCTGTCCTGAAGCTCACTCTGTAGACCAGGCCAGCTTCAAACTCAGAGATCCACCTACTAAATGCTGCCTCATGAGTACTGGTATTATAGGCAAGCACCACCATCATCCAGCTGTAAACAAACAAACAAAAAACAACAAAAAACCACCAAACCAAGCAAACAAACAAAACTAATATTTAGGACTGGAGACATAGCTCAGTGATTGAGAGCACTGGTTACTCTTCCAGAGGTCCCAGAATCAATTCCCAGCACGTGTAAGTCAGTTCACAACCATCTGAAACTTCAGAGGAATCCAATGCCATTTTCTGTCTTCCTGGGCACAAAGCGTGCACACTGTGAACAGATATACATGCGTACCAAACTTACACATGTTAAATAAAAATAAATCTAAAAATTGTTCTTGTTTTTGTGTGTCTGTTTTGTTGTTTGTGAGACAAGGTTTTACTATGTACTCCTATGTACTTTGGCTGTTCTGATCACTCTGTAGATCACGCTGGCCTCGAACTAAAAGGGATGTCTGCCTCTGCCTCCCAAGTACTGGGATTAAAGGTGTATACTTCTATGCCTGGCTTAGAAAAATTGTTTAAAAAATTTAAATACACAAAAACCTAAGTGTTTAGGAAAGATGGCATGATTCATGGTGCCACAGGCTTCTGAAGTTGATGTCTTGACATCTGAACTGGCTGAGGTGCTAGCCTAAGTTCTCAGATGGACACTAAAGGAAGACCAAAGTTCAAATGCTTCTGGTATTTTCAGGGAGTAACTCTTAACAAAATCAAACTGGCTGAGAAAGCAGCTAAAAAGTACAGAAGGATATCTGTAGAAAGCAGGACATTGTGTGATGTAACAGTCTTGGGCAGTGAACATGACACCGAGGATGTAAAAGTGGTTATTTTAGTGTGTCTATATAGAGTGTGACAATAGGATCTAAGGGAGCGGTTCTTGACCATCCTAATGCCGAGACCCTTTAATACAGTTTCTCAATGTGGTGATCCCCAATATAAAATTATTTTCATTGCTACATCATAACTGTAATTTTGTTCCATTGTGAATGTAAATATCCCATATGCAGGATATCTGATATGTGACCTTGTGATAGGGTCATTCAACAGCCAAAGGGGTCTCAACCTCAGGTGAGGGCTGTTACTCTAAGGTGTAACCCAAGTGTTATTGGAAGGAAGTAAAGAGACGGGGTGTGGGTGTGGGTGTGGGTGAGCTCACAGGATATCTCCTAGGTTACTTTAAGATGACCTCCTGGCACCTCCAAGGGGAGACAAAATGGTGTGAGTCCTTCACCATTACACATAACCACCTCTAACACTGTTCACAGCCACTGCTATTTTCACTTGCCCCATTCATGTTGTCAATATCATCTTTATTGCTTCCACCTCCATTGATAAAACCAAAAGCCATCATTCACTCACTCACTCACTCACTCACTCATTCATTCATTCACTCATTCAAGAATATTCTCTTGGTCAAGAGTTATGCTTTAGTTTAGTTCTCTTGTCATATCAGTGTGTACTGGCTGGTTTTATGTGTCAACTTGACACAGGCTGGGGTTATCACAGAGAAAGGAGTTTCAGTTGGGGAAGTGCCTCCATGAGATCCAGCTGTGGGGTATTTTCTCAATTAGTGATCAAGGGGGAAAGGCCCCTTGTGGGTAGGACCATCTCTGGGCTGGCAGTCTTGGGTTCTATAAGAGAGCAGGCTGAGCAAGCCAGGGAAGCAAGCCAGTAAGAAACATCCCTCCGTGGCCTCTGCATCAGCTCCTGCTTCCTGACCTGCTTGAGTTCCAGTCCTGACTTCCTTGGTGATGAACAGCAGTATGGAAGTGTAAGCTGAATAAACCCTTTCCTCCCCAACTTGCTACTTGGTCATGATGTTTTGTCCAGGAATAGAAACACTGACTAGGGCTGGTGAGATGGCTCAGCAGGTAAGAGCACCCGACTGCTCTTCCAAAGGTCCGGAGTTCAAATCCCAGCAACCACATGGTGGCTCACAACCATCCATAATGAGATCTGACTCCCTCTTCTGGAGTGTCTGAAGACAGCTACAGTGTACTTACATATAATAAATAATAAATAAATCTAAAAAAATATTAAAAAAAAGAAACCCTGACTAAGACAAATTGGTACCAGAAGTGGGGTATTCTTGAGACAGCCTGATCATGTTTTGGTGAAGACTGTGGAAGGACTTTGGAACTTTGGGCCAGAAGATCCATTTGGTGTTAAGAGCTCTGTGGAATGTTGTGTAGGAGCTTGGAAGATAATGTTGAGAACAGTGCAGAAGATGGAGGTCTGGCTTGTAAAATTTCAGAGGGAAGATTAAAGACTTTTTTCAGGGCCATTGCTAGTTTGATTTTGAAGATTCTGTGGTTCTGATTAGCTAGGGTTGAAGAATCAGCTGTGATTAACAAGATACCAGAACTACTAAAGCAAAAACTTTGCATTACTGGGACTATTGATTCTGGTTAGCTGGAGCTAAGAAATTAGCAGTGATTAAGAAGAGACCAGCACGATTGAGGTGACATCTTCTGGGAAGTGTTTTCTGAAAGCACAGAGGCTGTGTTCCAGAGATAGTCAAGGTTGTACCTTGTGCTGTGGCTGGACTTGGTAATGTGTAAGAGTTACTCAGGTGGTACTGGTTTTGAAGGCATGAAGGGGTCATGCAGAGCAGCTGAGGCTTGGCACTGTGAGGGACCATGGAAGGCCATAGGTGAAGGTGCAGCCTCAGTTGCAATTGAGGGCCCAGGACTGAAAGGATCATGCAAAGGAGTTGAGGCTTGGCACCATGA